>NC_079159.1:34310898-34915065 GCF_947563725.1 Argiope bruennichi | reverse complement strand
TTTGTAATTTTGAAATGAAATTGCATTTTGAAATTCCAATGATATTTTAAGGCTGGGAAAAATCTCAAAGGCATTATATCAACTATATATGTGTTTATTGGAATCAAAGTACGTCCTATATGTATAATATGTTTTATAAAAATACATCCAATTGTTGTTTATTTTTTTTACAAAGAAGAACGGTTTAGAATCGTCTGCTGTATTAGATGTTAATGGCAAAATGATTCTATGACAATTATTTAAAATTATTCGAAAGCAATCATTTAAAAAAAAGACAGATTGTCACAATTATTCAATTATCTTTTTTTTTTTAACATTTATGTAAAATAATTATAATTTCAGTTCAATGTCTTTTTTTCCATCATTCTGAACAAGCATGATGTGTTGCATTTCATTATAAAGGTGCTGCATGAATTCTTTTTCCCAACGATTTTTGCAAAATTATACTATGATTTTTAAGTTTTCAAGTTTTATATTTTGAATAAAACCAGCCAAATTTAAAAGAATAATAGTATAGTATATTAATAGTATTCTGATCTAAGATGGTCACAGATGTAAGATGCAGCTGAAACTTTTTCTATATTGTTAGCATAAATGATTACAAAAAAATGTGTGTGTGTGTGTATATATATATATATATATATATATATATATAGCCAAAAATATTAAAAACTTTCGAAAAATTATATTATTTAACATTAAAACAATTACGTTCATCTCCCATTTAGTCAAAACAAAATAAACATTCCCTGAAAAAGAAGCACTAAAGACAAATTTCCCTTCATGAAAATTGACTTTCAGTAATTACGCAGAATTGTGCAACTTATACTTCCCTTTAATAAAGTAACAGGAAGGTCTAATTTCAATATTTGGGTCAACTTTGTACAGATTTAAAATCTCTCTGGTATATATATTAATTTAAAATATGATTGCAACGGTTTTACAAAACGAAAATTTTGAATTTCGGGGAGAGAAAAGCAGAAATCTGGATTAAGAAGTTTTTAAGAAAATACGGCATGCTTGTTTTTCATGACTAGAATCGAATTACTATAAAACTGCACTGTATCAAATACTTTAAAACTCTAGATAACATTTGATATAAAGCCGTAAGTTATGCTTTTAAAGCAAATTGTCTTTTTTAACATGTCGGATTCCGTGTGCATCCCTTTTGATTCACATTTATTTTCTAATTAGACTTCTCTATTACATTTGATATCAAAGAAGAGGGTTATCTAATTAGATCATTCCAATGAGAGATTTTTGATTAAGTAGAGTAGACAATTATAAGGTCAATTAAAAAATATTTTCCTAGTTGACACATAATTTGTAAAAAAAAAATACAAATCCTGTTAATTATAAGATAATAGAATAAAAATATTTTCTCAAATAATATTCTAATAAGTTTTATTACATTCTCTTAGTTACTATATATGAATTAGTATTTATATTACATATAATTATTATTATATGTATGTATGTATATGTCAACTGCTTCTGTGCGCTTGCTGGATTAGAATACTATTTTCTTTTGAAACTTTTATCTAAAATAACTATCATTTTTAATGAATCTTTGGTTATTAATCTTTGGCAGGAGATTAATACACAAGTAACATAAAATAGAATATGTGCATTGAGCGTCTTTTTCTTCTACCAAATCAAATCAAAACTTGACATAGAAAAATAAATAATACTGTTGTAATAAATGTATAAAATGCCAAATTTCATTCTTCCAAGTTATTGCTTTTTTGTGATTGCATTTATAGTCATAATAAATACGTTCAAAAGTTCTAAATAAAAACGTTGAACTAAATATCTTTATTGCTCTTAACGCTTGCTCTGCAGGTCTATTCTGTTATTTATTAAACTAATGATTTCAGTTATTCTGTTATTTATTAAACTAATGATTTCAGTTATTCTGTTATTCATTAAACTAATGATTTCAGTTATTCTGTTATTCATTAAACTAATGATTTCAGTTATTCTGTTATTCATTAAACTAATGATTTCAGTTATTCTGTTATTCATTAAACTAATGATTTCAGTTATTCTGTTATTCATTAAACTAATGATTTCAGTTATTCTGTTATTCATTAAACTAATGATTTCAGTTATTCTGTTATTCATTAAACTAATGATTTCAGTTATTCTGTTATTCATTAAACTAATGATTTCAGTTATTCTGTTATTCATTAAACTAATGATTTCAGTTATTCTGTTATTCATTAAACTAATGATTCCAATTATTCTGTTATTCATTAAACTAATGATTCCGATTATTCTGTTATTTATTAAACAAATGATTCCAATTATTCTGTTATTTATTAAACTAATGATTCCGATTATTCTGTTATTTATTAAACTATATTATCAGTTTATTCTGTATTTATTAAACTAATGATTCCAGTTGTGAAAAATATTTTAGCCTGTAGACGGCACTTTGGATTTTTTTTTTCTATCCCTCATAAGAAATAACGAAATATGTCCTTTTGTTATGATTTAATAAGTAACTTTTTTAATTATTTAATTCTTTACTTACATTTTATATTTATTTTTTACGTTTCATTAAAAATTTTCTGATACAGAAGCCGTTATTTAAAAAAAGAAAATCAGCATGTTTTCAGTTTAGATCGTGTATAAAATCAGGACATTTTAATTAATTATTAACTCTGGCTCCTCTAATTCTAAAATGATTTAAGTTTTTATACGATTATATATTCCTGTTTCTAATCACTTTGAAAAAATATATAACTATGAATATTTCATTACATTATAGAAAAATAATTAAGAAATTCATACTAAAATACTATGAAGTATTGAGAAAATATAGTAATCGTCAAAAAATTTGAATTCGAGATTTTGATTAATCTCCACGTTTCAAACCTTTCTGAGTTCGAAAAACACATTTTTGGAAAATGCCACTCCGTTTGTCTGTCTATGACACAGATAACTCAGAAACGTATGCTGTGAGCTGGACAAATGAAATTTGGTATACGGATTTAACACCAATTTTGTAGATTTCTATCCAATTTTGAGAAAATTTTATTCAGAGGAAGTCTGTCTGTTCGTTTGTACGAATATAAGACAACACGGTAACTACAAAACGAAGAAAGATAAATAGTTAAAATTCGGAACATAGATTTTTCATCTATAGTGTACCTATCAAATTTTGAGCCAAATACAATAACGGGTAGACCTTCTGCCAGTTTGCACTTCAGAAACTTGTAAACTTGACAACTGAAAAACGCATTGATTTAAATATATCAATTTTTGTAAGTGATTTTGTGACTGCAATTATAGTTTTGAGTCAAATTTTGGTTTCAATTGGATTGAGGTAAATACATCCAAAGTAAAAATTCGATTTACGGATACTATTAACCAGCTGTCAGTGATTAATCTTAATAAATACTCGTTAAGGATCGCACAATAGATTCAATAAAAATGCTAAAGTTAATATTTCGTATCTATTGTAAGTTTATGCAAAGAGTTCTCTAGGTAAGCACATTTGTTAGAGAGTGCGCCAAAAAACTTTTGGGTGAAATAACTTCCCCTATTTCATTCATAATTTGTATTTACTCATTGAAAGAATAACCGTTCACACTGCTGAAATAAACCAGACATTTTGTCATTTCCTCGTATACAATGTTTCGAAAAAGCGCTGTAATCACCAAAAAATTCGAACTCCAGATTTTACCGAATCTCTACATTCTAAACTTCATCGAGTTCAAAAAACACATTTTTTTTTGGGGGGGGGGGCATTTTGTCTCTCTGCGACGAATATCACTGAAAAACGCTTTGAGCTAGGCTGATGAAATTTATTATGCAATCTTTACGCCAAATTTGTAGATTTTTATCAAATTTTAAATGAAATCTTCTCAGAGGAAGTCTGTATGTTCACTTGTCCAAAAATATGCCAATGAATAGTTAAAAAACGTATCCTACAAAACAATACGAAAAGAGATGGATGGAGGAAATTTGATGTAAAAGTTTCACATCTAAAGCGTAGGTACATTTACAAATTGGAAGCAAATTCGTTTAACGGTTGACTTTTTGCCAGGTTGTTCTTTTTCAAACATGTAAACGCAAATACACAAAAACATTTCCTACAAAACAATAGGAAAAGTGATAGATGAATGAAATTTGATGCAAAAGTTTCACATCTAAAGCGTAGGTACATTTACAAATTGGAAGCAAATTCGTTTAACGGTTGACTTTTTGCCAGGTTGTTCTTTTTCAAACATGTAAACGCAAATACACAAAAACATTTCATACAAAACAATAGGAAAAGTGATAGATGAATGAAATTTGATGCAAAAGTTTCACATCTAAAGCGTAGGTACATTTACAAATTGGAAGCAAATTCGTTTAACGGTTGACTTTTTGCCAGGTTGTTCTTTTTCAAACATGTAAACGCAAATACACAAAAACATTTCCTACAAAACAATAGGAAAAGTGATAAATGAATGAAATTTGATGCAAAAGTTTCACATCTAAAGCGTAGGTACATTTACAAATTGGAAGCAAATTCGTTTAACGGTTGACTTTTTGCCAGGTTGTTCTTTTTCAAACATGTAAACGCAAATACACAAAAACATTTCCTACAAAACAATAGGAAAAGTGATAGATGAATGAAATTTGATGCAAAAGTTTCACATCTAAAGCGTAGGTACATTTACAAATTGGAAGCAAATTCGTTTAACGGTTGACTTTTTGCCAGGTTGTTCTTTTTCAAACATGTAAACGCAAATACACAAAAACATTTCCTACAAAACAATAGGAAAAGTGATAGATGAATGAAATTTGATGCAAAAGTTTCACATCTAAAGCGTAGGTACATTTACAAATTGGAAGCAAATTCGTTTAACGGTTGACTTTTTGCCAGGTTGTTCTTTTTCAAACATGTAAACGCAAATACACAAAAACATTTCCTACAAAACAATAGGAAAAGTGATAGATGAATGAAATTTGATGCAAAAGTTTCACATCTAAAGCGTAGGTACATTTACAAATTGGAACCAAATTCGTTTAACGGTTGACTTTTTGCCAGGTTGTTCTTTTACAAGCATGTAAACGCAATTAAACAAAAACGGTGAGACTTAAGTATATGGAATTCGGTATATGATTTTGTGACTACAATTATAACGCTGTTTCAGATTTTAGTCTCATTTGGTTGATAACTACGTTTAAAATATAAATTCGATTTTCGGGTACTGAGGGATTATTAGCCAAAACAAATCGTCAAGGTTCATGTAATAAATTCAGTAAAAAAATTATAATGATGCCAAAGATCAATATTTTGTAATCATTGTTTGCCGATGTTATGTAAGGCATCCTGGCCTTACCAAAGTCCATAACTTTATGACAGGAAAAGGGACTACAATTATAACGCTGTTTCAGATTTTAGTCTCATTTGGTTGATAACTACGTTTGAAATATAAATTCGATTTTCGGGTACTGAGGGATTATTAGCCAAAACAAATCGTCAAGGTTCATGTAATAAATTCAGTAAAAAAGTTATAATGATGTCAAAGATCAATATTTTGTAATCATTGTTTGCCGATGTTATGTAAGGCATCCTGGCCTTACCAAAGTCCATAACTTTATGACAGGAAAAGGGATAATCCCTTATTGGAGAGTAGACGAGAAAGTTTAGGGGAGACCATATCTGCTCGTGTTGTGTTGCTTTGGATTCTTCTGGAAATATGAATATAATTGGAGCATAATTAGAATTGGGCCAGTGCATGGGCATCATTACTATTGGACCTAAAGATGAATTGCATGTAAAAGAAAAGCACTTGTGTTAAAACAATAAATCTCTTATTCCCTGAAGACTTAAAAACTAAATAGCGTCTCTTAATTGTTAGTGAGCAATATCCACTTTATAGCCTGAGAACTAATAAAAGTTATATTTCTCACAGCAAAATTGATTCCAAGCAAAACGTCATTTAGGGGGAAAAGAACCCGTTAGGGTCATCTTCATAGATTTGTGTTTCAACGGGGTGGGGGGTGTACTTGGCCATTCATCATGCTGCACAAAGTGTCAGGGCTCCTCTAAATATACATGGAAACAAAATCCTTATTTATTTTGATTGCATGTCCGTTAAATCTGAATTTCATGGTTAATACTTAAGCATAAAATGTTTTTCCTATTTTCAAGGAACAGAGCAACACACAAAAACTTCTGCAGTTAAAGTATTCTATTATTATCAGTATTCATTTTATAACGATGAAAATCACATATTTTTTATTTTCCTTATTTGAGTTATTTACAGTGGATTATATGAGTTTTATGCATTTTAAGCGTAAGGCGAATGCCATATATTTTTTCATTATTTTTCTAATGTTTTAAAATTTGTATTGAAGCAATTGTTCGAATTTCTTATTTGAGTCCCCTTTTGAGTAGTTAAAATTATCCTTTTCAGGGACGGGTCATTAAAATTTTTGAAATACGATGAAGAAACACAATCAAGGTGATTAATAGATTGTGTAGTCATTTTTTTTTTTCAATATCCCTCTTTCCAAAGGGGAAGTGTCCTACTTTGAGGACACCGCCCGTCTGAGAACAATCTTTGTGTAAGAAAATCTTTCAAAAGAATTGTGCAAATTTCTTTTGATAATAGCAGTAATGGTGAATACTTTAGGTTAATAAACATTTTCATTTATGTTTTAGGTAATTTAAAAAAAATTTAAATATTAAAAATGCAATTTATGATATATTTATCACGAAATTTCAAAATTATATATTATATACATAAATAATAAAAAACAGAAACCATTGAAATTTAATACAAAATATCAATGAAGAATAAGAACTACCTAACAAAAGTTCTAAAAATATGCATTCACAATTAAATTTAAATTGATAAATATCAAATAGAAAGCAAAAAAAAAGGTAAGAATAACTCATTATTTGGCATGAAATCTTTCGAAACAAGTAGGAGTGGCTTTTTGTCTAACACAAAATAGCACATTGCATATTTTGCACTTTTTTCCATGTTCAATGCACATTTTTTTGGAACTGCTTATCAAGCACGTCTTCGATATCTTATCGGCATTTTTTTTCACAATTTTCAAAGGCAACATACAATAATAATAATTGCGTAAAATATTTAAATAAAAAAAGTTAAAGCTGTATAAATGTATAAATTTACAGGAAAAATTCGCAAAAATTTAAGCAGAGCATGAGCGTTAAAAATAAGAAGCCATCTGGAACAAAAGTCAAATTTGAAACGTGAAGTGTCTTCTGGTTTCAAATTGGGTGTTTTTTCTCCGAAGACAATACCCCCCCCCCCCCCCCTGCGAATACAAAATCTGCTTCTCCCAAAAATATCAAGTTATTGCTTTCCCACTGATACAAGAGGCGGCAAAACAAAAGATAAGCGAAAAAAGGAACAGATGTCCAAGATGGGCGGTGTCCCCCAAATGAGACCACCCAGAAATAAACCATTTTGGCTCGTTCTGAAATTAATTAGAAACTTCAAAAGAATTATGATTTAAAATCTCATAGATATTGTAAGAAAAAGGGTGACTGATTTTGATAAAATTTCAATTCTTAAGAACTCAAAAAAATTTCCGCATTTCAGGCACAAAAAAAAAAAAAAAAAAAAAAAATCAATCATTTTTAACATAAAATCAATGCCAAAGAACAATATAAAATTGCTCGGACTATCATCTATTCATTAGAAGAAGAAAAAAAACAATTGCACTTTTCCAACAATTTTTTGAGTTTTAAAACCAATAGTTTTTTTTTTTTTTTTTTTTTTTACAGAAATTTTTTTAAATTGGTGTCCTCTTTTGCGACCACCGTTCCTGAAAGACTTATAGTGTATAAAATTATCCAAGAAAGCTGACAAAATTTAATTAAAAATTTTTGAAGCGATTTAATATAATTTATTTTTTTAAACATTTTTGTGATATAATCTTATGGTGTTTGTTAGATGAGAGAGCCGTGAATTTAATACTAACTCCGAATGTACATTATATCGATCATATGTCCTTTGATCATTACATGGCAGATCGTTTGACTTAAAATTATCAAATTTAGCACAAATATATGTCCCAATCTAGAAATGAACATCAACTGATTTTTTCATCACTAATTAGAATTTTATAAAGTAAAATTTCCATAATAATTGATGGTAACTTCTTAAAATATTGCATCAAAATAATTTTTAAGCCATCTTAATATTCCCAAATTTATCTTTTCATTAATTTAGATTTGAGAAATTTTTGATTTGCAATACCAATTTCCCTTGTTTAAATTCAAATTAAGGTAATTTTCATGTATTTCTAATTCTAGCTTCCATTGTATGTACAAATATAAAAGCACATCAAAAACAAGAATACAAACGAAGACACATTTGTTAAAACATAATAGAAAATTCCGGAAGGACACTGTCAGACAATTCCCAAACGATTAGCCATTTCAGCCAAGAATAACCACACTAAGGCTTATTTCCTCATTTAGGCCTTACTTTCGAAGAAAATGGTATAAATTATTTAATTGATTAAAGATTAAATTACACTCGATAAATATAAATTGAAACCATTTAATGTAAGTACGGAAATCTACTCATGAATTATTTTAAAATATTGCAAATTGTGAAATATTTTTTTTTAAATTTGAGATGCTTTGTAAGTGTACATTTTTTTAATTATCTTGACTATTGTATATTTCAATATTATGGAGCGTTTTGTGTTTAACTTCGTAAGGTAGTTAAGCGGGTGAGTATTCATACAGAACGATTCTTCTTTCAATTTTTGTCTAAAATTTGACACTCCCGTAATTTCGGTATAGAGAATCCGTAAAAATTCATAATCGAGTTTACTTGCTTTGAAATCATCATGTTATCATATCCAAGAATATACATACTGCAAACAATCAACCCGATGAAGAATTCGCCAAAATTTGAAACGCATCTTCGATTCTAACTCAACGTTTGATACCCACCTTCGATTCTAACTCAACGTTTGATACCCACCTTCGATTCTAACTCAACGTTTGATACCCACCTTCGATTCTAACTCAACGTTTGATACCCACCTTCGATTCTAACTCAACGTTTGATACCCACCTTCGATTCTAACTCAACGTTTGATACCCACCTTCGATTCTAACTCAACGTTTGATACCCACCTTCGATTCTAACTCAACGTTTGATACCCACCTTCGATTCTAACTCAACGTTTGATACCCACCTTCGATTCTAACTCAACGTTTGATACCCACCTTCGATTCTAACTCAACGTTTGATACCCACCTTCGATTCTAACTCAACGTTTGATACCCACCTTCGATTCTAACTCAACGTTTGATACCCACCTTCGATTCTAACTCAACGTTTGATACCCACCTTCGATTCTAACTCAACGTTTGATACCCACCTTCGATTCTAACTCAACGTTTGATACCCACCTTCGATTCTAACTCAACGTTTGATACCCACCTTCGATTCTAACTCAACGTTTGATACCCACCTTCGATTCTAACTCAACGTTTGATACCCACCTTCAATTCTAACTCAACATTTGATATCCACCTTCAATTCTAACTCAACGTTTGATACCCACCTTCAATTCTAACTCAACGTTTGATACCCACCTTCAATTCTAACTCAACGTTTGATACCCACCTTCAATTCTAACTCAACGTTTGATACGCATTTTCGTTTAATGATGAAATCACAAATAGAATTTCATCCATGCAGCTCATTGCATTTTGAGTTATGGTTTTCACCGCTAAACATAATTATAAAAATGCTTTTTTTTTTAATTATAGAAATTTTAAACTTAGAAATTTAAAGAAAGGAAACCATATTTTTTGACGTTTTCGGTACTTTTTTTTTTTTTTTTTTTTTTTTTTTTGTATATTTTATACACTAGAAAGTAAAGGATCCAAAAAGCAAAACTTTAGAATTCTAAATTCAAGACTATGAGCTGCATTATTTCCAAATATTATATGTATTTTTCTACTTTTTTTTTAAATCAATCAGTTTTTTAATAGAATTTATGAAATATATTTAATTTTCTAATTAAAAACTATCAAATAATTTTATTTACTGCTTTCTAACACAATTGTTTCTCTTTAATACACTGAAGTATTTGTAAAAAGTCATACTACACAGAATACAGGATCTGCAAAATATAAACTTCAAAACCATAAAAGAAATGGTAAAAAATGACATCTAGAACGCTGTAATATAATATAAAATTAAACTGGCTATCTTCGACGGCCAGCTCGTTTGCTCAAGATATTAATTAAAGGCATTAATTTATCAGTTAAAATAACCATAAAATGCATACCTTATGTAACTCTAAATGAAAGCACTATCTCTATGTATAAAATAATTAAGTGGACGCAAAATCAGGCCACTTATGTTAATCCTCATTTAACAATAACTCGCACGTTCGGACTGTTTTCACATTTGCTAATACATAATCTAAAAATTGTTTAAACATGATTCAATTAATATTATTTTTTTGTTGGATAATACAAAAGTAAGAGTTTAAGTGGAGCAGCTTCGATTATAAATCGAAATCTTTGACGAGAAATAGGGGCAAATGAAAGTATTGAAGAATTATTTATAAGAAAATCCAGTCGGAATAAATGAAAAGGAGGCGTTTTTGTATAAAAAACGAAGTTTCTGAATTATTCTGTTCTTTGGATGTCACGTTTCCGGAAACCAGAATGATAAAATAATTGAAATAGAAAAATTGAAAGAAGTAAATTGAGAAAATTGAAATAGAAAATACTCAGAATGTTTCCGTGATAAAATAGAACATCTGTTTTTGAAAATCTGTTAAATTTATTGTAAATATTGACAAATTTATTAACCATCAAATGGGCGAGGTAAACCTCTTTGGCGACGAAAAGCGGCGAAACTGGTTGTAAACCTCTTGCTAGCCCATTATGTCTCAAGGAAGTTTTAAATGAAAGATTTGAAATTAAAGTACATAATTTTGATTTTTAAACATCTTAGAATGATCTATTTTTGCTTTCTAATATTTATATTTATTCTACTGTCAGTAAATTTTAATTTTAGTAATAAATTATTTAATTTTTAGTAAGTAAAGAGCAATTAATGCTACTAGTTAACGAAATTTTAAATAATTTAAAATTGCGTTTACTAATTAATGAATTTATGATTTCTAATTATTATAGTGATCTGAAAAGAATCATAACGCTATTCTTGGGTGTTGGTGAGAGAGCCGACCGGGGGGGGGAGAGGGGGGTATCACCTAATTTTAAATTGTTCCTTCACAATAATTATAAAGTATCTTTTTTGTCTAGCTGTGTATCAAAAGTGACGAAATTGACCCAATTAATGAGATTGAGCGCTGTACCAATATTTTATTTTGCAGTATATCTAGAAAATGAAAAGGGATGAAGAGTCAGAAGACCTTTAATAACGTCGAGCTTTCAAATGAAACAAGAAGAAAAAAAAAAAAAAAAACTCGAAATTGGTACAGTGATCGGATCCGAGGACTGAAAAGAAGTTTTTTTTTCCCTAACAAAGAGAATACATAATAAAGGACTGTTTTCGAAATTCTTTTGAGAATGATTATTTCATTGGTTTCCATATGGAAAAATAATCACAAAATCTATTTTATAGTTAGGGCTGGGGGAGAAGCGTTTAGTTTAACTAATTATTTAAAATCTATACATGTATCAACAGTGTTGAATTTTCACATGGATTACAAGAGTTCTAGATCTAAACTTCCTATAAATAACATCTCACTCTTTTTTTTTTTTTATAAAATCTAGCCCACTTAATTTCATCATTAAATATCACATGCTTGAAAATTTTAAAAATCTTAATTATAAGAAAATTTATTGTTAGTTATAGTTTATACGCGTGTATTCATCCTATTTTTCCTCCATCATTTATTCATCAATCTATAATAAGGCATTTAATTCAGATTAAGAAAAAGGAAATAAATGAATATTCAACTAGTAAGACTCATTCATTAATTCAGTACCCAAATTTAACTTTTGATTTCAACGAATTAACTCTTTAAAGGGCCATTTTTTTCTAGTCATATTATGTTAACATATTTTTAGGCTTGAAATTAGAATAAGAAAAGGGTTTCATTTATCTTATTAGATACATTTAATTTGATTAAATAATTAATTTGGTTAATTAATAATTAAGTAAGAAATAAAGACACATTTTTTCTGAGATAAAGAACTGAAGCATCTAAGTTTCTGACTTACTAAAAAAATGTGTAAGAACTTATGCCAACCTACATAATTTCATACAAAGATCGATAAATTTGGTGGTAAGCATACTTCTCATGGCCCTAGAAAGGGTTAATTGGCACGAAGACAGGAAGAAAGCCAGAAGGCATAGAAATGTGAAGAAATTAAACGATAATAATATTTAAAGTAGTATAGGGGGAAATGAATCTCGGCAGTCTGGAAGGCAAAGGTAGTTTCGTTCACATTTACGTTACTATTTTCAAATTCCTTTCACTCATTAGACTAAAAACTCAGTGGAATGATCTTCCCGAAACATTCTTGGATATGATCCAATTAAATTTTCCTCTCCCATTCCCGCACAAAATTATGAACCTTGAATAAGGCCAAGAATACCTTGAATAGCGTTGGCTAACAAAATACAGATCGGAGGACTATTAAAAAATACAGATATTTGGCATGAATCTACCATATTTACTGAATCTATTTCGAGAATACGTGTTTTGGATGCATTTTACGGATCAATTCGCATCAGAATTAACGTTAATTAATTAGATAACGTTTATTCAGTGAAAATCTCAAAAACCGATTCGAAAACACAATGAGTCTGGCGAAGAGAATGGCCCTATGAATGGGAGGATTAGGAACAAGAAAATCGGGAAGAAGCGTTCTCGTATGTAAATTTTTCATGCGCTCTAGAAAAATAAAAGCAGCGAGCAAGTATTCATTAAGGAGCATTGCAGAATTGATGCTCGTTATACTTCATTCATAAACAACAAGTCAGATTTCACGAATGTAACTAAAATGTGCTGGTGCTCCATCATGCATCAACCAAATGGTCGATGTTCCCTGCAGTAAATCCGGAGGAACGTGCTAGAAGAAAACAAGGTACTTTGTGCCGTTCAGGCGTTCTGGAAGAAGATACGGTCCAAACAGATGACTCTTGTCCAGATGTTAATATCAAATTTGTGTTGTACGTTCGACGAGATAGTGATGTGGGGATTTTCGATTGACCAAATATTCGAATTGCGCGTGTTGAAGACACCTTATCTCGCAAAGCAGGCTTCATCTGAGAATAAAACTCTAGCAGAAAAGTGTGCATCTTCCTATGTGGCATGAAACAGCCAAATTGCGAACTCCACCCGATTTGTGCTTTTCATTGAAAAACGTTACCGGCGACCCTATGTTTTCTGGTAATTTTTTTATCTACTTTAATGCTTATTATCCTCGCTCTGAATTTGTCTTTCGAATTTGACAACGCTCACTGCAAACACCGCTTCTGATGTTGCAGCGATGCTTTCTGGTTCCCATTTTAGTTTTCCTTGAATATCTTTAAAACACCCCAATTCTCCAACTACATGTTTATATCAAATTATAGAATATAATATTACTTACATTTCCAAGCTTTTATTTTTCTTCAAGTTTTAATATTTTTGAAAATATGAGTTCTAAACCATTTTTTCGTTTTCAATAATTTACGAACCCCTAGATCATCAAATCCGCATGCTATCAGCATGAAAAAAAAACTATTAAGAATTTGTTTTCACTTAAAAAAGAATTCGTAGTCAAAACACCATTTATTATTTTTTTATTATTATTAAATTTTTACAGTTTCCAACAGTTCTCGGACTCTCTATATTTTTCGATTTTCTCCAATTAAACGTCGTTTGGAACCCCATGTTGTATGGTGATTCTTTATCCTTCTGATGCCTACTATCACCCCTCTGAATTGGTCGGTCAAATTCGGCAACACCCTGTATAAATTTATTTCATGTATCTAGGAAATGGATCTAAAAATTTGGATTAAATTCTATATTTAGATAATTTTATCTATATAGGTGTCTTACCTGAAAAAGTGAGATTTTACGTAAAAAAATTTACAGCAAATTATCAGAATAAGTACATTCAATTTCTGATTCAAAGTGTGGGCAGTGCAGTATAGTGGTCAGAACAACATGGATGACGTGTGTGTAGCGGGTCTTCGGTTCGAGTTGTGCTTTTTTTTCTATTTTATTTAATTCTGTAATTATATTTAGTAATTTTGCTTTTAAAATTTATCTATATAGGTGTCTTTCCCGAAGAAACGAGATTTTACTCACATACTCACACGCAAAACATTTTTTATAACGAACTATTAGTGCCTTTTTCTATCTGGTCTCAGGCTGACAGTGTCCTATAGAGGCCATCTCGGACCCGATTTCACCATGGCAAAGCTGAGTGGAAGTTCAAAAATATAAGTAATAATAGATAAATTGTAAAATGAATATTGTAATATAGCAGATTGTTTTGAATAACATGTTAACCCCTTCTAGGGCCGTGGGAAGTATGCTTCCCACCAAATTTATCAATCTTTGTATGAAATTATGTAGGTTGGCATAAGTTCTGACAAATTTGTTTAGAAAGACAGAAACATAGATGCCTCAGTTCTTTATCTCACACAAAATGATGCGTCTTACTTAATTATTAATTAACCAAATTAATTAAATAATCAAATTAAATTTATCTAATAAATTAAATGAATACCTTTCCTTATTCTCATTTCAAGCCCAAAAATATTTTAACATAATATGACTAGAAAAAAAATGGTCCTTTAAAGGGTTAAACTAAGTGCATTCATATTTTTTTTTTTATTTAAATGGACAGTTCATATGTAGGTAAGATTAAAAAATATTCACAATGTAATCAGTATATGATTTGTGTCAAAATATTTTCACTGAAGAAACTAGATTGTGCAAAAAAAGTCGAGCGAAAAACTTGGTCTTCCAGATATTATATGAACACGAGAACTCAAATGTACACAAACATCAAAATAAAATTCCTTTCTCTTTATCTTTTGCTATCATACACAAATGGACATAAAAATACCCAATTTATTTTAAAAGATTTTGGTTCAGCATCTAAAATATATTTAAACTTTCTGTGTAAAAATCACAAATGAAATTCCATTCCAGATTAATTTCAAGTGGCTAATCTAATTTTTCAGTTATCGCAGTTAAAATATCCACAAAATAAAATTGATGTAGAGCTCAGTCATTTTACTGAATAGGCTCAAAATTTGATTAGATTATCTACAATTCTGGTGATGAGTTCACATACCAAATTTTACACATCTAGTCCATTTTTTTTTCTCAAATGGTCACATAATGACGTATTTCCGACAAGACAGAAGAGTCATTTGTCTAGGGCTCCAAGGTTGAAGAGGCCAAGTAAGCAGATTGATTAAGAAAACTACTTTTCTAATTTCCAAATAAATAAGTTTGTAAAAAAATACAAATTAAATGTATTATAATTTATACGAGTAATGTTAAAACTTTATTAAGTATAATTGGTCAAGCTCTTATTTGCTTTAACACGTTTTTTTTGTTATTAGGATATTTTTTGGCAATAGATGCTTTAGAAATATGTGCAAATGTGAATAGAGGACATTCTGGAGTCTTAAGACATAAATATAATCAAATATAATTTCACGCAGTCAATAAAATAAAAAAAGAATAACATATATTAATTATTTATTTATTTTAAGCTATACGTAGAAAATATTATGGACAATGTATTAATTGAAGAACTAAATTGTTCAAAGTATTTAAAGTGGGGCCCCATAAAGCGGGAGAATTACAAATCCCCCCCCCAATACCTAAATTTCATACACGGATGGTGAGGCAGGATTTTCTTTGACAAATTTCTATGCAAATTTTGTATTGGTCAACAATTTTGGTACGATAACCACACAGAAAGTGTTAATGTCCTAACTTACGAGCTCAAAAAACAGACTGATATAATTTCGAAATTTTTTTCGTACTCAGTTTTTGTTATAATTGAAAAAAAGATATTTCGTACTCAGGCATATCTAACACTTGGAAAATTGTCAAAGTCTCTAAATTGATTGCAATAATTTCATGATTTCAGTATTTACACATTCTATGAAGTGGTGCAAACAAAAATATCATGAAAATAACGCAACTCCCTCAGACAATTGCAACCTTCATAGAATGTGACTATTTTTTTTTTTAAATTCGACTAAAACGACATTTAAAAAAATATTTTTTAAAGTCTGATATATGAATAATATAAGACAACAAATAATAACACCATAATCTATACACGTTTTTGTAAATCGTTATAGAAAAAGAAATTCAAATGTTCTGTTATTTGGAACTAATTATAGTGAAACCTCGCATAAACCATCATCTATACATTTAACAAACTATCTTATTTTTATGTTACAAAAACCTTAATTAGTTTTCATTTGTATGTAAGTAATAATTCAGTTGAATGATCTAATTCCGTCAAGCTACTTTTTCAGAATAGTCGAAAATAAATGCTTTGAACTGAAGGTTACACTGCAACTACATGTAGGAACGACCAAAACAATTGTGAAAAGAGAAAGCTTTTGTGAAAAGGATAGCTATAGTCAATACAAGTGAAACTAGGGCACCATAGAAAAAGAAAAAGAAAGAAGGGGAAAAAAACAAACAGAGGAGGAAAAAAAAAGATGTTCTACGAAAATATTTTAATTAAAATGAATTAAAAAAACGCGTATTTTTATTTCGAAACCGAGTTAGCGTGTTCACATATGCACATAATGGCGGATTTCCGACGAGGCATTTTCCTAGAGTCACAACAAAGTTAAGATCGATTAAAAAAACTATTTCCCTGGTTTCCAAAAAAATAAGTTAATAAAAAAATTACAGATTCCAGGAATTATAATTTATATGGGTAATATTGCAACTTGATAAAGTATAATTGGCCAAGTTCTTATTTTATCACATTCTTTTTGTTATTAGGACATTTATAGACAATATCTGTTTCAATAATAGTATGCGCAAAAATGGAAGCCGGACATTCTGGAATCGTAAGAGATTAATATAATCGAATACAATTTCATGAAGTTAATAAAACAACAACAAAAAAAAAAAAAAAAAGATTAGCATATGCTGATTATTTATTTTAAGCTATATATTGAAATGTATTAACTGAAGAACTAAATTGTTCAAAGTATTTAAAGTGGGAGTATTAATGTGGGAGTATTAAAAATCCCACCGAAATACCTAAACTACATACAAGGATGGTCTGACAGAAGTTTCTTTGACAAATTTCGATGAAAATTTTATAATGGTCAGCAATTTCGGTACGATGACCACACAGAAAATTTCTTTCAATCATTTGAGAACATGATGTTGTTTTCATTACGGGGTTTTGATTATTTGAAGGCGACGAATAATTGAAGCTCGAAATCGCGTAGGCAATGAATAAAGCACAAATTGCAATATTCATCTTCATCTGCTACACCTGCTTTTACCAGTATTGCATTATTTATTATGTATGCTTCTTTGAAAGCAGATGCGTTTTTAAAAGGTTGACCTGCTGTTAGAGACATGGGGTTTTCACCATAGAGTAATCCTACGAGACTATAGAAGACCCTCCCATGGAGTCATCTACTGCGCATGCACAGTTGATTTTCGTTATATCTCATAAACTACATGTTAGAGGTATAGGGGATTTACCATAGTAATCCTACGGGGCTATAGAAGACCCCCCCCCCATGAAGTCATCTACTGCGCATGCGCATATGGTTTTCGTTGTATCTCAAACTACATATGTTAGACGTGGGGTTTCCACTTAGAAGTACCCCCGGGGGTCCTCTAAACCCCCAAAATTTTGGATCCATTGCGCATGCGCAGTATGTATTTTGCTTAATATTGGTCAAATCAATATCGGATCGATACCATAGAGTTCCTATGGGCCTCGGGGTGTCGATGATATCAACTTCCGATCAGACCGGAAATTGTTATATCTCGGCTTCTATGCAACGTTGAGACGAGTGCGACCCGTCTAAAAACTCGTCTCGATGAATAGAGTCGAATGACATTTTTACTGAAACTCTGACCTCGATAGGGTCCGAGATCGGGTTCCGAAATTTACAAATTCAAGTTACATTGCATTTGCTCGTATCGTTGGATAGTACTCACCGAAATGTACGTAACGATACGAGTTTTATGTTGCTACTCCGAGTTGATTCGCGAGTTACGGGCTCCCAAAGTTGTAAAAATTTGAATATTTGAGCGAAGTTTTTGACCTCGTTTTTGCAAAAACTGTCTTTACGACTGCATCGATACACTCTACTTGATGTCCTCTATCGAAGATATCACATTTACTTTGCTTACGTTATTAGGAACCGTTATAAGGAGCATGTTGTTTTGGTTAGGGTCGGGTTTGAAACTCGAAATTGCCTAGGCAATGAATAAATGACAAATGAGGAGTCCTAAGCTTTCTCCCGATGAAGCCTTGCAAAGATAAAAAAGAGAACGAAAGAGCAAACAGAGGCTGAAACAAAACCTTCAATCAAACCTGCAGAGACAAAACCTTCAATCAACAAAAACGAATGATGAAAATTTAAAATTAGAAGATGATTGAATTAAACATGAACTTAAAATAGCTTTACAACGGGAACGAAGAAAGCGTAAGCGAAGAAGTGAGCTGTGTTGTAGATTCTCAATCGCAACACTCAACTTCAAACACAGAATGCGCCCATTTGGATTCTGAATCACAACCGTCAACGTTCAACTCGAAGCAATTCATCGAAAAAAATGTTCTTACATAACTTGAAATTTGAGACAGCAGATTTCAATTTATTATTATTATTATTTTCGCTTGAGGTTTTTGAAGCGATTTGAAGGCAACAAATTGTTGAGGCCTCAAAATGCGTAAGCAACAAATTATTCCTTCTTTTTTTATTTTGGAGTCGGCTTTCATAGTACAGTTTTTCCATTATCTATCGTCTGCTAATGTAATGCCATGTTGGAGTCGGCTTTCACAGTACAGTTTTTCCCATTATCTATCGTCTGCTAATGTAATTTAATGTTGGAGTCGGCTTTCACAATACAGTTTTTCCATTATCTATCGTCTGCTGTTGTAGTATTTCCCTTGGAAATCACAGTGTTATTGCCTAACTCGCGCAAAGTTTTTAAAAATAAACCAAACAAGTTAAAATATTGTTTGTTTAATTGATAAAGATTGTTGGTTCAGGGGTAATTTTAACTAATTAAAATAAGGTTATTAGAAAATACAGAAGGTTCTCACATTTGGCGAATTATCACCAACTAAAGTTACAATTTGATTTCCAAATTATACATTCTCTGAATTTTTATGAATTGTCTTAATTAATTTGTCATTAACCAGTTTAAATCTGTTTGAAACAATCACGAGACTATCAGACTACGCATGCTTCGATATTAAGAAAAACGATTAGTTTTTTTTCATCTCAAAATAGGTCGAGCTCCAAAACTTTGTTTGCCAGCTAGAAAAATTGAAAATGAAAGTTAAAAAAAATTATTATATATATAGAGAGAGGGGGGGAGGGGATAGAGACCGATAGAGAAGTCTCGTGATTGTTTCAAACCGGTTAAAACTGGTTAATGACTTAAATTAATTAAGGCAAGTAATAACTTTAAAAATAATAAGGTCCTCACATGATAACTTGAAATTCGCAATAGTCAATATCATTTTTTTTATTGACAAAATTTAAAAAAACTTATATAATTTCAAATAAAATTTCGTACTCAGTTTTTGTTAGATTTTGCATTTATTTTTTAGAAAAATTATATTTCATATTTATTTCATTTGTAATATTATTTAACTTATTTTTTAATTTGAGCTTTTGTCAATGTGATGACAACTCGTTGGTAAAAGCTAATTTTTTCCCCATGCACGCGTAACGTTCTCGTGCAAGTTAAATATTATTTTTATTTCGTGAGCGATAAATTGCTGATAAATATGGTTAATTTTTAAAAAAAATCATTAAAAATAGAAATTTATTTTTTTTGGTCAAAACATTAGTATTATTAAAAATATAATTTTTTGGTCTTCAATATTGTTATATTTACATTTGTAATTCAAAATCTTAAATAAATGGCCACGTTGTTACATTTTTTTTTTATAGTTTAGCAAAAGTGGCAAGGTTGGTGCAATTCTCTATAAAAATAAAAAATAAAAAGATGTCGATTTATAAAATGATTGTTAGCTTCTTGCTTTTGATAAGAATATCTACTTTACTGCGTAGAATACAAAATAATACAAAAGATAAGCTTTATTTTGTAATATATAACGCGTTCCTTTGTGACTGTTCGCGTCACGAGTTCCGCGTCACGAGTTCCTTTGTGACTGTTTAGTAAAAGACTTTTTCAATTGTTCGTTAAAGTTTTGGTTATAATTTTTAAAAAATACTTCGTACTCAGGCATATCTAACATATAGAAATTTGTCAAAATTTCCAAACTGATTCGAATAATTTGATGATTACAATATTTACTCATCCTAAGTAGCGGTGTAAATAAAAAATATAAAAAGTAACGCCACTCCTTCAGACAGTTGCACCTTTCATAAATCTATATAAAAAAATTTCGATTGAAACGATATTTAAAAAAATATTTTTTTTAAATCTTACAGATGAATAATATGAAGCAACAAATAAAACCATAATCTATACACGTTTTTGTAAATCCTTATAGAAAAAGAAATTCAAATGTTCTGTAATCAAAAATTAATTACTGTAAAACCTATCATAAACCAGCCTCTATACATTTAACAAACTGTCTTTTTTTTATGTTACAACAACCTTAATTAGTTACCATTTGTAAGTAAGTAATAATTCAGTTGATTGTTCTAATTTTGTCAAGCTACTTTTTCAGAATAGTTGAAAATAAATGCTTTGACTCCGTTCGAAAGATGGAAGAACAAAAAGGGAAAAATTTGGCCATGGACTAGTAGGTTATTACACTGCAACAACATATAGGAACGGCGGAAACATCTATGTAAAAGGGGCAAACTTTTGTGAAAGGGACAGCTATATAAAAGAGGCAAACTGTTGTAAAACTTAAAGGTATTTAGCTACACGTGTAATGGGAAACTCAAGTCACGAATTCTTTCTCTAGGAAGCAATGTGTAACAAAAGGCTCGGTAAGTGATGTCCGATCTCTACAATTTTTTTTTTTTTAGCTTTTTTTAAAGGTAGTGTCTTGTAAGGCAGATTTCAGAGTTGGAATTGTAGTTAGATTAGTTTTTCTAACAAGCCTAGTCGCAATTCCAGGTTAGGCGAATAAAAGAAGTTGGAGATTTAATTAAATTCTTTAAAAAATGCTTATTTTTGGTGCAAATAATAAGTACATTTTAGGGATATTTTCTCATTATTTATAAAGTCGTGTCTAAAACACAAATCTATTTTTGGACACTATTATTGAATGTGAGGAATTCATAACCAAATAATTCACCAGGGATGACACGATAGATTCAGTAAAAATGCTAAATTCAAGCCAAAAGTTAATATATCAACTATTGTAAGCCAATGCTATGTAAAATGAGCTTTGGCATGTTAAATTTAATGGCGAGTATGCGAGAAAGTTTTAGGGAGACCAACCCCAATGGTTTTTTTTAATAGAAATATTGAAACTCTTTTCTGATCCAAACATTAATCCAATTAAATTAAATATTGCAAAATATGGATTATCGAAATTTAAACGCCGACGAAAAACAGTAGAAAATGCTTTTTACCCTTCAGTAGACAGACCCATTTTTTAAACATTAGAACACTGATAATTTGGGGTCATTTTAATCCCAAATTATCAGGCACTTGCCCTTTATTTTATTGGCTATTGGAATAAAAATAAAATATGGTCAGAAGATATAAATGGTTTTCGTTGTAAATATGTTCTTATTTAAGATACACATGCGATTTTTTATAAGAAAAACCAAAATTGAACTTAGCCACCTTTTTTCCATATTTTCTTTTTCTGTATTCATTACCTTTTATTTTCTATTCCATTCATATAAAACTTATTTTTAATGTAAGTAGTTTTTCCTGTATAAAAATATTGGAAGAATAAGAAATTCTGTATTTTACATATAGTTCACATTCGAAATTTTGTGTATTATGGCACAAAAGACATCTTTGGCTAGAGATTTTTTTGGAAAAAGAAATTTAAATACATAACTCAGAAGATTCCTAACTTGTTTCTTTCATTTATATTATATATATATATATATACACAAAAAAAAAAAACTTTATCGTCCTTCATTTAGAATAAAGTAAATTGTTACCATAAATTTAAAGACAATTTTATCTTATTATAAAAAATGCATTTTATATAAGGATTTTATACTTTTTTCATGAGGAGGAAAGGTCTCGATCTGATTTTTTAGAGTATTCAGAATTTGCGTTTCGTTCTGATTCTGTGTCATTAACACTTTCCAAAATTTAATGAATATGACAAATTTGAGCTATCATCATTTTGTCTTTCAGACTTGCTAGGAAATCTCAATCACACTGTCATAGCTGCACACCGTCATAGCCTTAACTTTAACCCTTTGCCCTCGTAAAGATAGTTCGATGCATAATTATTCACTTAATACTTGAACCTGTTTATTACACCGAAAAATAAAGACACGCAACTATTTTAAGTTGAGTTTTCCTGTAAAATAAATCTACAACTTTTTATAACATTCTGTAAGTATTTTCCAAAATTAAAATTTTAAAAGTAAATAAAATGTTACAATGATGCACCGTCTTGAATGGTGACAGATATGACAATCGAGAGCGAAGGATTAAAAGAATTTGAAATGTTGACTCAGGCATGCTCGATTTGACTCCAAACCTTCTATAAAAAATGAGGTACAGTGTTGTATTGATTTTTGCTGTTCTAATCTCTTTCTAGTTTTCCCATGAAGGTATAGGAAACAACAGGTGTAAAATTTTATAAAATCCTAGAATTTCTATAGAATAGACAAAAAAGAAAGTCTGGGGTCAAAAAGACCTCACGCATGTGCTAATGGTTAAAGATTTTTTGTGAAAATTACCATATAAGTACTCATAGGCATAAAAACAATATGAAATATTTCAGACGGATTACATATTTAAACCTATACCTTACATGTTCAGACTGGATTACATGCTAGCACCATTCGTTACAAACCGATCATGGCTCGTCTTTTCATGTGTATTTTTCAAACTTGATCGGACTCTGATCCGTCTGTCTGCTGTAAATAATCATGCAGATCAAATCAGGAAAATCGGAGAAGCAGGAGCAAGGGAAAAGGATTTAGCTACACAAGTAGTTCGCAGGTGGCCTAGGGGAAAATACAAAAGCTTACCATCCACCGGCACCATCCATCACCACAAAAAGGGGAACGATCCCTGTTACACCTCGCAAATTCCTCAAAGATAACAGAGCCTCCAAGCACTCAAAGCCTTGCGAATTTATAGATAATGCTTTACAAACTTTGCTTCCAATGTGCCTAGTAATTTTAGAATAAATAATAATTAGAAATATTAATCATTCTTATAATGGAGATTATTAATTTATTTTTAAAACAGGAACGATTTTGGATTTGAAACAAAGACAAAAATAATGATATTGACTGCACTTTTAAGTCTCTTCCAGATTTGTGAGGGACAATTTTTCAGTTCAATTATTAATTTGTAAAAAAAAAAAAAAGAAGCTTTTTGTTTTTTCGCGTTCGATTAGAATATGCTCTAAAATTACGGGGAATATTACACGAAGATGATTTTTACAGCATTTTGAGTCAAAATAATCGGGTCAACTTGTTCGAGATAAAATTTTTTCTTTAACAAATTTTTCAAAATTATTTTTTAATAAGATATGGAATGACATTTTCGTGAGTTGTTCTCAGTTTCAAAACAATATCATTGGTTTTTCCGAATTTTAGACATGTTTTTATCCCACATCACTTAAAACTATAATAAAAAAGGGAAAAAAAAAACATTCTTTATTAATCCAAATTTTAACTTTTTTTTCCTGGAGAATTCTGCGATGTTATTGCATAAAAACCATTTTTTTTTTTCAAATAAATGAAACGTTTTTTTTTTTTTTTTTTTTTTTTTGCACGAAATAACTTTTTTTACACAAAAATTTTTCTACATAAAATTCAATGACATTCAGAGTTGATGAATTCAGAACTGATTTTTTTTCCCCGATCCCAATAAAGTTTTGAAAATATTTTTTAAATACATTTTACAGCAAACGACATTTTCATTGTCTTAGTTATTTTAATTTACTGCTTGCACTATCGCATTGCGTCGATATTGTCTGTGTGATAATATATAGCAAATTTTGAATATGAAACTGATAAAATAAATTATTTTTAAAAACTATTATAAATGAAAAAATAATAATAAAGTTAGACAAATCAAGCCAAAAATATTATGCTCTGAGCCTTTGGATTAAAAGTTCGAATTTCTTTCAAATTTCTTTATTCCGCGAGAATCCTATGAATCCAGCAGGATCTTGTATCTCAGATTCAAGCAACCCTAGAATGTTCTGCTCGAAGTATCCCCCCCCCCGTACTCTGGACTAGGGTAATCTCGGGTTCCTGGAATTCTCGACTACTAGTAGTACCTTTTCTAAGAACTGTACCTACTGCATGTTACAATTCTTGGAAAAGGCAAGAATCTTTAAAGGGGGTAGTACAAGTTTGACTGGTATTGACTTACACATGTTACACTGAATACTTTCTCCAAAGGCTTGGAAATTGAACAAACTTAAGGAGAAAAAAACTGAAAATGTAGCTTAAAAAAAGTCCTTCAAAATAATTCGAATCAGAATTTAAAAAAAAAAAAATGGAACGGATTCAAAAATTATGCTTTTTAAATAATATTTGAGTAAAAAAAAAAATCATTAATTTAACTCAATGAAATGAACGGCAGTGGAAACAAATTTGTGGCAAGAATCGTGGAAAAATTTGATAAAATTAAATTTAATATGTATTTTTAACTCTTATTTTAAAAAAAATAGTCTGGACAATGTTGCAATGATTAGACTTACCGAACCCATGTTTGCTTTTAGTATTAATAAATAAAATTGTATAATGAGCATTAAATACATACCGCTGTTTTATTTAAAAAAGCATCATAATATGTCATAAAATATTTTTTACAAATTTTTAATGAGTATTGTTATTTTTGTTCAGAAAATGTTTAATGTATTAACTCTTTTCATTCAGATGGCGACATCTCGCATACCATTCAAGATGGTGCATCATTTTGACATTTTATTTATTTAATTTCGATTGTTAAAAATACATGCAGATTAATTAGAAGATGCAAATTAATTAAAACGGGTGAATTCAACTAAAAACAATTGTATATATATAAATTTCGGAACACTAAACTAGTCTTTGTATTAGGTGAAAAATTATGCATCGAATTTCTTTCCGACTATAAAGGGTTAAAAGTTCAAATAGATGAAAAAAAAAGATTTAAATAAAAAAATTTAATGGTTATTCATTTAAAAATTTCGGTATATTAAAAAGATATATAATCAACATGTTTTTCATTGATCTTGCCAGAACAAGAATAAGCTTGCTCAGGTCCTGTAACATTGATTTTTCGGGGCCCTATCTAAAATAATTGCATATAATGCATATTTGAATTTACAATAATTACCTTTTAGAATATAATTTTAAATGCTTTTGCACAATTTAACTACATTTTGTTTATAATTTACAACTGCTATATTAATTTAATTAATCTGTTTGAATAATTAAAATTTATTGACTAGCACCTGAACCATATCAACTCAAAAATGTTATATATACGTAATGATATTTTAAACTTTAATTTCAATTTAATTAATTTCCAAGGTTTTATCATAATTTAGCCCATAGTAACTTCATTCTAAAATATTCTATTATTTCGTGATCCAATTCCACTTTCTCTACTGTAATTAATTCAAGAGAAGCTTTATAAATTTGCTGAATCGACAAAACGCCGACACATTAGCATGCTCCGCTTGAAGGGGTAGAAAAATGTCCAGTAAGCACATTCTTTTTAAAAGATCACTGTGTTTCCTGTACATGTGATTGACATGCGTCAGAAATCTCCATCAGAATTTTATTAATATATTATCACTATGAAGAAATATTTTCCCTATCAAAATCTCATGTTATATAAGACGAGGGATAATTTATTTCGCTCTTCTTCCCGACTTTTGCTTTTGCAACGCGTTGTGGCGGACGTGCCTTGTCCGCGCCTTCTTGTAAATAATGCCTGCTTCTTTAAGATGAAATAAAACGACGTCACGAAATCAAGTATCTTCACTGTCTTCAAACTGCATTCTGTTTCACATAAAATAATGCTTATATATATAGGGAGGGAGAGAGAGAGAGAGACTTAGCTTCAATTTCCATCTCGGCATACTACTTATTTTTTTTGGAGAGGGAAGAATAATATGTTGATTGTATGTAAAAGACTGGGATGGAGAGCTGTTTTGATATTTGCCCTGAGCGCCATACTATACAGGTACGGCTCTGCGGGATCGTATACGTTTTCTTAATTAGTATGAGTTGCAAGTCGAAATCTGAACAATAGGAAGATTTGAAGAAATTATTAAAATCAAGTTACTATAGATATTTGAAGAATTTAGCAAGTATTAATCCGGATAACCAACTGGTCACCAAAGGCGAATAGCCTAACGATATTTTTGTACTAATTTCCGAAAATAACGAACAAAAAAATTCAAGATGATTGCATTTTAATGTCAATCATCATATAATCATCAACAAAAATAAATACAAAGATATATTGCGAATTAATTCACATCAATACATTATCTATGATATCTTGAGTTTACTTTAGCCGTGTATTTAATTGCAAGAACCTAACAAAACAATACATTCGGTCAAAGAGGGAAGTTGAAAATCAGAAATTTACTTGGGGGGCGTGGCAAGATTAGTCCCACCTAAGATGCAAAGAGAGGAAAGAATAGCGAAAAGATAGAAATCTATTCTAAAATAAATAAAATAATTTAAGAATCGTTTTTCTGTAGCTTATTGAAAACTGTGGGTAAATCAAAATCTTACAAAAAATTTGCACAAATTGTAATTTAGTCACAGCAGAGAAATAATTTACTGTGCACAGGATATTTTCCAAAAATATTGGTCATTAAAGAACTGTTCTTTTCGGAAATATTTTTAGTAAAATTTCCTTATAAAATTTAAAAAAAATATGTAAAGAAAAAAAAATAAAGGAAGTTAATGTTCCAAGATGAGCGTAGAGGGCATGAAATGTTAACAAGAAGAATCTAAGCTGTGTTCGAAACTTTTCGGTCAAGACTTGTGTAATGAGGAGGGGGGGAGGGAGGGGATGGCACTCACAATACAGAAAAGTGTGGTAAAAGAAAATAAATTGCAGGAATTAGGTGCAATTTTGCTCGAAGATGTAAAATGATATTCTGGGCTTATTTCCGGTATTAATATTTTGATAAATTATATCACAAACAAAAAATGCATTGAACTAAGAATATATTTGAATTATATAATAAAAAATATTTTTGAATTATATATTTGGAGTAAGACAAAATATTTTTAAAAAAATCTATTTAACATTTGAAAATAATTGAAATGCTTATTTGTTAGTTATCTGACTTTCTAAAACTTATTATATTAGGAAGTACCGATTTTTATGCAAGAACAGAAAAGTTAAATATATTTTACTGAAAACTGAGACACAGATGATTTGAAAATTAAGATTTTATAAAACATTAACACGAAAATATGCAAGGGCTTTGAAAAAATAATACTAACAGTTCCGAAGCTCTAAGACAATCCCATTTTTGCCAAAATTTCGTTGCATTTTTTTTTATAATTGAAGGGGGGAGGGAAGCGAAATCTTTTGTGTTTTACAAGGATAGCTTAGGAAAATATTGCACAAAGATTATTTTTCAACTATTTCAAAATTCCGAATGATAGCGTAGTTTTCAAAATTCCATTTTAAAATATGGTGGATAGTAAAATTCTTGATTAATTTCTAAATTTAATATAATTAATTTCTAATAACTTCGAATGATTGGTATTAAATTAATGAAATTTGGTATCCGAGTATTGATTGAAACATTTGGTAATAAAACTGAATAATGCATTGTAAAGTTTGAAGATACTGCTCGGAGCTTCCTATTCAACACTCTATTGTAAAGAGTGGGGAGTGGTGCGACCTATTGTTTGGAAGATTACAAAAGAACCACGTTTCAAACTCTGTGAAAGATCTGAATGTTTCTGTAAGTATCTAGACTTTACAATGCTCTGAAACTTATTTTACAACACAGAACTTCAAATGCAAACAGATGCTATTATCGGTATGTTCGAAATCGCATTTAAAAATATACTTAGTAAAAAAGAACAAAGTGAAAAAGACGGGAAAAACTCACTATTTTTCAAGAATCAATCTCGATGGAGAGTTTCTGTTGAAACAAATATAATTTATCGAATAAAGCAGGCTGAAAAGATATTTTCAAACACAAATTCAATTCAGGTCTTTTCACAAAAGTTGCCACTAAATAGCAATAATTCGCTGATATTTTTAAAGTGTATGCGAGTATGATTTAAACATTAAAATGGCGTAAGCGGTTTAAAAATCTTAATTTATAAAAGATTTTTTTCGCAGTATCAAAAAATAAAAAAACCTATAATATCCCAGTAAAATAGATAAAAATATTTAAACATATGATGAATGTTTTAACAATCTTTTCGTAATATAAAATTGAAGTTTTTTTAAACACAATTTTGTTGCTAATAAGATTCAAAACCCACTAATCATAATGGTTCGTAACAATCATTATAGCTTAACCACTTGAACCCCTTTCAGGAATTGAACAAAACTGCTCGTACAGTTCTTCTAAATAGAAACGATAGGGCCTAGAACACACAATATGATATTGTCAACAATCAGTTTCGAGAAAAGAGACTAAATTTATTGTTATCATTTCATTACTTGACTGGGGAAAGGAAACGGAATTATTGTTCGTCTGTAACTGGGAGCTTTTCAATGAGGGAAGATGGGTTTGAAAAATTTGAGACAGCCTTGTTAAGTTGTTACTTGCAGATCATAGCAATTACACTTAGCAGGGGAATTCGTTACTAGGGTCTCAAAATGGCTATTTCATAGAAGCAATCTTAAATTTTAATTCAAATCCATTTTCACTACGAAGGATTAGAAGATAATTGATGATGTTAGACTGTCCTATGTTCTTTCCGACCTGAGGATTATGGAGTATTTTCGGATTTCTGTGAAAGGGGAGCTCTAAGCATGAAAAAGGGCATACAGAAACTTTTAAGATTCAGCTTTTAAGGACGGAATTTAAAATTTCCAGTAGAGATATATTATTTATTGCGTCGCAAGAACACAGATCAAGTAGCATAATTGTATCCATATTTTACAATCTTTATAATTAATACAAACGTGAAATTATTCTAAATTACATAATTTCTATAAATAATAAAAAAATTCATAAATAATCGAAGAACTTGCGATTACATGTTAGTGTTCTACAGAGCAAACTGCTGCTCTTAGTACAAAGAATTTTTTGAACTATATTTTGAACGGGGGGGGGAGAGAAATGTGCTCCAAAAAGATTTATTTTTAAATTTTAATTAATTAGAAACTGGTCAACATTTTGGTACGCTGCCTTGATAACTACGGAAAATATTATAGCACAAAAATAATTCTTGAACCAAAAGAAAATTTCAGAAAAAAATTCCATGTGTGTGGATAATGTAGTACTACTATTATATATATATACATTTAACGAAACAAAAGTTGTAAAAATGTTTTAGTGAATTAATTCTTCTTGTTTACTACTTTTTTGGTATAAAAAGATTAAGTAAGAAAAATTTCTTAAAAATAATTTAAAGCATCATTTTGATGAAACTTAAACATCAATAGCATTATGCGATTTATACTATTCTAATTATAAAAGATTTCGGGAAAGAAGAATAAGAAAATTTTTTCGCTCCGAAACCCTTTTTAACTTAAGCTTGTTTTATTAGTATTAAATACCAATCTTATCCATATTTTTTTTTTTATTTATTTTAAACGATACATTTTTATATCAATTATTAAGTTCTCATCAGTTTCTATTTCTAAATTTTTTTGGTAGCTGAAAGGATGTTTCTTGATGTTTCAGAATTAAGCGGTGTGACAAAGAGATCGCGAGAACCGCCACATCATAATTTGGTTTAGCAGTTATAATTTGTAAGTTTAGGGAAAGATTAAAATTAATTGAAACTCCTTTAGAAGAACGCAGAAAGCTCTAACGTCATAAAATTTGGATAATTATTAAATTAATATTTTTAATAAAAAATATTTTGATGTTTTATGGGGAAATAGAGAATTTTAATGGAATTACGTTGCACGTGCCTTTTACTGAAGGGCTAGGAATTCCCAAAATACGCCATCTTGGAGGGTTACCAGAAACCAAATGGTTTTTAGGGTTACAATAAAAATCGTCACCATAACATATAGAGAGTGATCGCTCAAAAAGAATTCAACTTTCAATAACAGCTTTAGACTACACATTATTTTTTTCCCTTCTTCTTCCTATTTTAATATTTTGTATTTCGTCAAAATTTGTCGATTTAATAACATTGAAATAATCTCTGAAAACGGTGAATATTATTAAAATTAATTTAGTCATATCGGTCAACTTTGATGAACACATTTCATCACAAAAAATAACTTATTATTTTTATGGTATTATTTTAAATTATATTTGATCAAAAATGATAGAGCATTCTCAATTATTAGGTATGCTCCAAAATGGCGAAATTAATTTGCAACAAAAATTTGTGATATTCCTGCAGTTTAAAAACTTCGTTCCCTAAACTGAAATGTTTACATTTCTATTTCGTGAATTTTAACTGGATCTTTGTAGGATTGATTCGTCAAAATTTTCAAGACGGTTCTAATTTATTATTGAAACTGCTCGATTTTTTTTTTTTTTTTTTTTCATATTATTCAATTCCAAAAAACTAAATGCTAGTAAATAATTAATTTGTCTTACATTTTTCCTTCGAAACAAACATGTCAAAAAAAAAAAAAAACACGTGCGTGTTGTTGCCAAATGACTACTAACAAATTTAGTCTGATTTTGCATCCACATAAGCGTTTAATGTAGAGAAATGTTTTAAGAATACTAATTATATATATATATATATATTTAAAAATTATTTGTAATTAAGTATGCAAATGCAATTTATCATTGCACAGATTTAATTCATTGCAACGAATCAAAAAAGGCATCAATATTTCTTAGATCAAAGTATTAACGACTGAAATACAGAATTAAACGTTAAAAAGTATTAATAGAATATCTGTTGCGTTTGCATATATTGAGACGGTCCCTTGCATCCAGCTTCTTGTATATCTGGGGATTTCTCATGATTCAAAATGATTTAGAAGTCGAAAAAGTAGGGGCTACAAATGAAAAATTAGAAGATTACGAAAATATAAATATATAAAAGGGCGCTTATGTGAATGTAATTTACATATTTTTAAAGAAGACATATTTCCAAGCCGAAAGAAATTTTTTTCTGGAATTTAGCTTTTATAAATTACGAACAATAACATATGCTCTAACACTTTTTCACTGACTGTATATAATATTTATGTTAGAAAGAAACATAATATTTATACAAACGTGCTGTCGCTGCTATTTTGCTGGTTTTGATTCCCCCCCCCCATCGATTTGAATAATTAAGATTCAGAAAATTTGAGTTTTGCTGTACTTTGAATCTTGAATGTACTAGCTCTGCTATTGATGTAAGAAGTTATCAGCAGAAATCATGAAATAAGCCTGTGAATACTTTAATTATCTTTTAACACTTTTTATCGATTATCGATTATTTATTAGTAAAAAAAATAAATGTAAAATTTTTACTTCTAGCTCCTGTATTGCTATCTAAAGTTTTTTTTCTTCACAATTATCAAATTTGATTGTGGAACTTTGAAAAAATGTTTGCATAAAAAAATTAATAATTATAATTTCGTTGGATTTTGTTATTTACTGTACTGGACAAACTCATGCAGCTAGGACTCGAGTAATATTTAAAACTGATAAATAATTAAACTGATATTATGATGTTAATATTTCAATCACGAAAATAATCGTTAAAAATCAAATAATAAAAAGAATTGCTTTATAAACTTATAAATTACAAGTTGGATTAAACGTGATAGAAAAAGGCTATAATATGTGATTTTTTTTTTCATTTTTTTCATCTTTTATAGCAAATTCATAGGTATATCATAATTGTTCCTTGGCTCAGTCGGATTCGATAGATAAAATATGAACGATGGTTTTTATTATTATTATAATTTTTTTCAAGATCTCAAGTAATTTTTTATTATATTAAAACTTGAGAAAAATCTCAAGATAATAAATTCCCTGTTGTAACAAATCGAAGATAACAAGAATCTTTAAGCTACAAATCGAAGATAACAAGAATTTTTTAGCAACAATTTGAAGATAACAAGAATCTTGTTGTAACAAAGCGAAGATAACAAGACGTTACAAATTTGGGGTATTTCTTCAGTTAATTCCCATTTGGTTCAAAACAATTTCAACTTTTGAGTTTGTCATGTATAAAAAATGCGACTTTTTTGCCATTCCCACATTGGCAAACACGAAATGGTACTCAAATGGGTCTGACATCCTTAACCTACAAGGACTTGAGAGGTTTAAAATAACTATATCACAGAAAAGGAGCATTGAAGGTCATTAGAAAGTTGACCACAAGCATTTCGAAAATTTTCCATTTCCTTTTCTCGGAAAACATGTCTTGACCTGAACACATATGAAACCCGATAAGCGTTCATATTTGGTATTTCAATCTTGTATTGCTTAGAAGAAAGATGTAATCAGTTTTCAGTTTTTATATAGAATTTCGCAGTATAATTATTTTTGTCAATCAATAGATAATAATTTAAATTTAAGTTTTATATATGTTACCATTAAAGTGTGGAATCAGTTTTTTCATAGAATAAATAGGTATTTATTGAATTCTATGATTTAATTAGGTATTCTATAGAATAACGATTGCTTGATCGTTTCAGTATGAAATCCGGCACTCGAAAGTTCTTAGAACCAGTTCTAGCTGGTTTTAGTCAGTTTTGAACCGCTTACAGATGCTTTGCACACGTGTGTGTACGTTGCATTCCATTGCCTTGTCAAGTTCTCTCCCCCCCCCCCGCTTTCTGTTTAACTAATGTTAGCAATCTGAGCAATAATAAGTATATCATCTGTTTTTTCTTATTATTTATCAATTAATTATCCGCAGTAGGGGTAAAATATATTTTTCGAGAGATTTTAGCTATTTATGATAAATTAATTTATAAAATAACTTTGAAATTGTTTATTTTTCTCTTTAGCCGTCTATCATTAGTTATTTCATAGAATAACTTAGTAAAGGTTGAAATTTTTCATCTATTATATAATTTAACTGACTTGTCTAGTTACTTCATGAAATACCTAGTTATTCTATGAAATCACTGAATTATACACTTTAACGGTAACATATATAATATTTCTTCATTTATATATAGATATTTTTCTATTAAAATCATGATTAAATCTTCTAAAATCTTCAGTATTTGAATTATTTTTAAAAATATGAACTTTTAAAAGCGACATTTTAAGAAAATGTTCCTTTTTATTTTAGTTAGTGAGCGTTTCAGTTATACTTTCGCGGCACATATATATATATATACTCTGAAGAGGATTCTGAATACTCTGAAATACTCTGAACAGGGTTCGCCGTGTTAACAAAAAGTCCATTCAATCAGAGGAAAGAAGGTATATAAGAAATCAAGACATAAGCTTCAAACAGAATGTTTAATCGAGTGCAAAAATTTGCTTAACCGTCGCCAGATGGTAATCGTTAATTATGATGATTGATGACCGTATCTTCGACAACAATTATCACACAAGAATGGATTTTGTATTAACTTAAAACACAAAATATTATTTTTTTAATGATATCAATTACATTTCCGTGAAATTTCTTAATTAATTTTAATAACATTTTTAATTTATTTTGATAAAATATTTTTTTATGTTTGATGGAATTAAAATTCATTCATTAAAACATTACATTGAGTGCTTTTGCCCATGATTAAATCCGTAATAATATTTTCACTTTCGCTTTTATTTAGTAATATATACACTTTTTAATTTACTATAAATCATTTGAATTTATGTTTTTTAATCGTTTCATATAAAAAGGTGATTTCTTTATATATGCGTTAAGAGATATATTCTTTATATATGCATATAAGATATATATGCGTTCTATGTGAATCATTTAACAGCAGAAAAATCTGGTGGAACAAGTTGGTTGCAAAAGTGACCAGTTGAATTACTTGCTCAAGACAGGCGCGAATGATGATTTAGTCATATCAATGAACTTTGATAAAGTACATCTTATCACAAAAATGCCATATTATTTTATCATATTAGTTTAAATTATACTAGAGCGATAATGATGGAGCATTCTGAGTAGTTAGTTATACTACAAAGCGAGGAAATTAATTGACGATGTTTCTGCAGTTCGGAAACTACGGCCCGTGCACAAAAAAGCATTACACTTCTATTTCGTTCTTTTCAACTGGATCTTCTTATTAAGAATGATTCTTCAAGATTTTCACTTGCTTTAACATCTCATTTCAGACGATTTTGATTTATAACAGTAATTGCTCAGTTTAAATTCATTTTTTCGTATTTTTAACTTCACATAAACAGTGTTGTTTTATATTTTTAACCAGGCTAGCATTTAAATGAGCCGAACGAGAGAGTTGCTTCCAAATAACAATGTACAATTTCAGCCTTATTTTGCGCCTACATATGTGTTTATATATACATAAATATATAGAGATAGATCTGACAATTTTAATAAATAATGCAGATTTATTAAATAAATAACAAGTAATTTATAAAACAATAATTTCATTCAATAAGTATACAATTTTAAGAATCTAACAATAAACGACAATTTGAGTTCAATAATTGTTCAATAAAACCTCAAAAATTAACCGTAAAATTCACATTTAAAATGTCCAAATTATATAAAAAATATATAAAATTTACTGTTAATGTTATTTTTTAAATGTTTCTCTTAACTGAACGCGATAAGTATAAATAAGTAAAGACTGCAAATTAATTCAGGCCTTAATAATTATTCATTTGCTGTCCTTGGATAAACAGATCACAAATATGTTTAACTTAAAAAATGGCTTAGAAATTGTTTTTAAAAACTTTTTATGTTTTGTTTCCATTTAACCAAAATAAATTTGAATTATAGACAGTTCGTTTCAGTATCCTGAGACGACCACTTTTCGACTATTCTATCTCGCTAAGGAGGGGAGGAGGGGATAAGCGATAGGATGAGCACTTTTCCAGAATTTTCTATATTGTTACATGAAGACATCTCCCCCTTTCTCCTTTCCTCTCACCCCTATTATGTCCAATAAGACCCATCCTAACTCATGAGCAAAAGCGCGGACGGTTTTAGAATCCATTGGCAAACAAGTTAGTTGAAAAGTAAAAGGATAACAAAAAACTTCCGATTTTAATACATTCGATTATCCATGCTTCACAAGGCTAAATAAGGTTAAATTTTTACCACATCAAAATTAAAAATTCTTGCGAATATACAACAACAAATTTGAAAGTGGAATAAATGCATTTTTTATAGATCGCGAATCACGACAAATTACTGTGAATTCGGTTTAAAGAAAATTTGTATCGGTATATTTTATAATTGTACAAATAAAAGTGGTTAAATACTTAAACTTTCATTCCAACTTTCTGTTATTTTAACTTTCAATATTTTAAATTTTGTCTTATTCATATTTTTTCTATTTTTCTTCCATTTTTCCTTCATTTTGACTTTTGTGCGTATAAAACCTTTTTATGGACTTAATCTTGTTCGAAAATTCAAATTTTTGGATTTTCAAAGTTATTAAGGTATAAAAGAATTTAAAAACAAATGCCTTCCAAGTAAACCGCAGCTACAGTTTACATCGGTGGTGATAGCAGCCAAATGTAAGATTTCAAGTCAGCCAAAAGAATTTTTCTGATCTCATTAAAATCAAATTTCAGATCGTTTGCAGTTAAAAAAAAAAGGACGATAAAACGTTCTGTGAAATCAAACAACAATGAACACAAATAATTGAATTGATTATAATGAGACAAAATATTGAATATTGTGCTTAAATGCATTTTGTATTTTAAAAGTAATACAAATTGTGTGATTTGTATTACTTTTAAAATAGATTCCATTTTCAATTCTTAGAGTCATGAAAGTGCATTGTGCTTGTACTCAAGCACATATCTGTGCTAAACTGAATATCTCTTATAAAGAGTGCCCCAAAATTAACGCAAAATTTGATTTTGCCGCAATTTGGGCAGTAAAGTGTTGGCAACCCTATTAAAAAACATTTGACAGCTGAAAGCTTAGCGTTAGTAAAAACGGAGCGTTACACTATAGAACAACATGCTTTCATTATTGAACAATATTTCAAAATAATGAAAGTCTGGTGGCAACATTTCAAAAGTTTGAGAATAGGCACCCTAGATCGCGTGATTTAACACCATTGGATTTCTTTTTATGAGATTATTTGAAGCCAAAGGTCTATGCCAACCTGCCTACAAGAACCCTTGCGCTAAAGGAGGAAATTCAACGCTGCATCAACAAAATTCAGCCACATTTGTGCAAAATGGTCATGGGAAAATTTCGACAAAAGAGTGCGTTCGTGCCAGCCAAGCTGTGGAGCTCGTTTGACCTGTGTGTTATTTTTCTCCCGTCATCTTACAAAGTAACAGCATTATATTATCTTTTTTGCATACTTATAAAAAATTACTCTAAAAAAAGAATTATAATTTTTTTTAAACTTTGAAAGTATGAATTAACGTCAGATTAAATGTGAGTTATACTGATAATTTTGAAATTTTGTTGCAATTTTAATGCATTGAAATTATTGTTATAGTACGTACTTTGTTTCCACCTAGTCTATTTTACTTTATAGACAAAGTTTACAATTATAAAAAAAAACATCTTATTTTTTAAAAAGCTTTTAATGTATTAATTTCACACGAAGTGTGAATTGTAGTGATCATTTAAAAATTGTATTGTACTTCTTTTTGTTCTAATTGTCTTATACTGTTTGTTTATTAACTTCTCTACATTTATTAACAAATATAATTTTTCCATAAATATTGATTTTTGTAAAAAAAAAAATTGTAATTTTTATTAGAATTAAAATTATTAAAATTCCTATTGAATTGTTTATTAAAATCTTTATTATTTATTTATTTATTTTATAATAATTATTAAATCCATTCAATATTAAAAGTAAATTATTTCTAGCATTTTGCCATGAAAATTGTAAATTTCTTTTACTGTACTCGTTTTCCTTATTTAAAATTTTTGCATAAATCGAATCTTTTTTTCTTCCTATTATCCTTAAATTAGATAAATATTTCTGTATTAAATTTATATTGCCAACCTAAATGAAGATTGTTGCTATCATTCAAAACTGTTTTCAAGCTTATTCTTGCATCAAACTTAAAGTTATATTTTCAGATTCAGAAAAGTTTTTTTTTTTTCTGTAATTAAGCAGGGAAAACTTTCTCTAAATTCCATAAAATTCACTAAATGCAAACGATAAATTCAATTAAATAATTGTAAACAATTTGCAAACGAATTTCTTTTTAGCACCAGATTAAACTAAGCTTTCTAAATCCACAGAAGTATTTCTTTTGCTAATAAAAAACAATTGAATTTTTATCGTTTTACTAATCGATGATATTCTTCAAGAATGGATAGAATCTTTATATTTAAGAAAAAAGATGTGACGCATAGAGGAATCAAGTTTTATATATATATATATATATATATTTTAATGCAAATCTCGGAAGCATGATTTATAGTTTTACTTCACAAATGCAGATAAAAAGATTGAAATAAAGAAGCGATTTCAACTGTTAACGTACCTTAAGATAATAAAAAAAAATCATTGGGTTAGGATGTATCTAATAGGAAAATATTTAGGTTGTAGCAGAGGAATCGGAAAAAAAAGCAAATCATTGTCAGAAATGTTATCTACAGATTGGCAAACAAGTACTGTAAAATGTACAAGCAAACAGGAAAAATTTAAGAACGTATTAGGAATAAACAATTCGAGGAATTTCAAGAAAATAGAAATAGAACGTGATATAAATGAAAAGTTATTATTATTTTTTTTTTGCTTCAAATTATATCAATAGCATTTTAATATCACAATTTTATTTAACACTAATTAAATTTAGATTATTAAGACAATTATTTTTAATACAGCAACACTTCTTTTTAATGAGTGCTTTATAATACCAAACAGAACCAAAGTAAAAATTTCTATCTTTCAACTTTTTCTTATTTTAAGGAAGTTCTGATTTTTTCTTATATCCTAGAAAGTAAAATAAAAGGAAACACATAGCTCACGAGTAAGCACAGTATCAAGATGGTACAGAAAGAAAGTGACATATATTAGTACCACATGGCGCGTTTTGTACTTCATTGTTTAAGAGACATAGTACCAACTAAACAACCTTTTTTTAAAATTTTAATGTCTGGAATTTTATTTCAAATGTATTTTATGAAAAAGAGTACTGTTTGTCCCCTACAAGAAAGTTTGGATCATTTCTAAAGTTTTTGTAAAATTTAATTTCGTAGAAAAATTTGAACTTTTTTAAATTTCTGAGGGTTTTTAAATATGTAGATTTTTTTTTTTTTTTTTACAAAATATCCTACTAATATTTACTAAAATTTACTATGGATTTCCTCTTTCTAATGATGCTTAATTTTTTAAATTATTTTTTTATTCTAAAAACACAAAAAAAATTGAAATATTTAACATTTTTTTAAAAAATTACTATACACCTTAGATATAATTCCATAGCAATTTTCATAAAACATATATCTTAGAACATTGAAGAAAAAAATTCATATCCCCTGCTTCAAATTTTTTTTAAAAAATTTGACTATCGAAATATAATATATAAGCAAAAGCACAACATGGAGAAAAGAAAATTTCTTTCATCAATACCAGGCTGTCAAATCGCTTGCGTACTAATCTTCAGGTAGCGCGTCTTCCCCTTGATTTGGACGTTCCGGGTTCGAGTCCTGCTTCGGTCATGGTTGATCTTTCCCCTGTGTTCTGTCTGTAAGGTGTGTGAAAGAGTCCCTCTGTTAAAAATGGTTGTGCAAGCGAGTGTGTGAGTGTCATCTTCATATGAGCTAGAAGTCAGACTTCTGTCTTCGGGTGCACAGGGGCCTTTACCTTCAAACGCTACTACCCGAATTCGGCTTAAATCGCTGACTTCGTCAATGGGCATGCCTATGACAAGTGCCATAAGTAACAACAACAGGATACAGAATCCACCCAATTTGCTATTTTACAAAGTTAATTTATATTAAATTGTTTAAATTTTTTAAAAATGCAAAAATTTATCGAAGTAAAAAAAATTGTGCCAGTGTAATGAATATATAAAGTAGAAATTACAAATAATCAATGTTTCACAAAACTTTAAAAAAAAATGTCTCAGAGTTGAGTAAATATACATTTCTGCTACAAACATAATTTAAGAGCATATATTAAAAATAGAAACATCTTTATTTTCCCTTATATTAAAAGTCTTAATCTGTCGGAAATTATAAACAGACAAAAACGAAATAAAGAAAAAAAAAACTTAATTTAAAATAGTTATTTTTCTAAGGAATATGCGTGGAAATAAATCTAAACATACTTCATTTCAATTTAACTATACATCTGCGAACAATAGAAAAAAATAATAATTCTTTTTGTTTAGCATATTCTCTTCTAGCAGACGATCTGAAAAGTAGATATGGCAACATTGTGTTGTACTCTCCTGCATGCGTTAAAGAACTCTTGAACAGCAATAAAAAATACTGATACAGCTCTTAGATTTTACAGATGCATTTAAAACAATTCAATTTATTATATGAGTTAATAAAAAACATTTCGATTTTTAATGATTTTTTTGGGGTATTCTTTCGCCATGATGAAAACCGAAAATGCATTTGTACATTATTCTTTCTGCTGGTTATGTCTAAAATATCATACAGATATATATATACCAAGCTCACACCAAATTTCATGTATCTAAATTTTTTTTGAATTATCGCTAACACACATTTTTGAGATCACATTGATGTCAATATTTGAAATTATAAACGATTCTAGAATTGTAGAAACATACATTCAAAAATATAAACAACTAATGGTCTCTGAATGGATACATTTTGTTAAAAATTTGAAACACATCTATAACTCTAATGAGAAAAATATAGGTTAAATTTTATCCCTGTTATAGCTGTTTTTATTAATCAAATTTGTATGTTTACAAATGGACAGATCAAGCAACTCGATTGACGTCGTCCAATATTAAAAATAATTTTTATTTAGTGTAAAGATCACGTACCAATTTTTATCGGACAAAGTTTTTTTTTTTTTTTTTTAGAACTGAATTTGTGAAAATATGTTGTGTTCAGCAGATTCAACCCTCTTTTTGATTATAATGTTTATAAAAAAATTTCTCAATCAGTTTTTATGTGCCTTACATATTTTTACCTTAACAATATAAAAACTATTTTGCAAAAAGTGCTTGCTTGGAAGAAGTGATCCACCATGAGTCCTGTCAAAAGCGTTTCGAAAAAACTGCAACAGACGAAAGCAGCAGAAGCGTGAAATGAAAATAAATTAGATTTATAACGATAGATGGAGCTGTCAGAAGAAAGGGGGAAAAGTACTGTTGAACGGCGTGCTTTGGTGGATCCGAGTATATTACACTCATACGTATATATACTATGAGTCCCAATGCTATGCACTTTAGTCACTAAGGGAGGGTACGAGGTGGAAAATTGAGTTAAAGATAAGATTTAGTATAATGGTAATATGCCTTTAGGATGTTCATTCATTAATATATTAAAGCACAATAGCCAACTAATTCCGATAAACTTTTCCTCAAACTTTCACCATAGCTTATATACTAATAATAGGTCGCCGCTGCCTAGAACTGGAATTGCACAGTAGTTAAGGCGCTAGCATAGCATTTTGGAGAAATACTGTTTGCTTTTTAAAAATTTATTTTCTTTCTAAATTATCTCAAATTAATTTAACAATTTACAAATAGTTTTAATTAATATGTTTTTCAATTTTGATTCAAAAATATTTTTTTTCTCCTAATTTTTGGATAATCATTTAATTTTTAGAAGAAAAATAATTCAAAATATGAATCAGTTTTTTTTTTTAAATATTCAGAATTGATTAAATTAAATTAGCGTTTTAAAGATGGTTTCAATTAACATGATATTCATTTTTATATGGGAAAATAAATGTATTTTCACTTAATACATATGTTATAGCATATTTTTAAAAGAAAATAATTATATTCATTCATAGGTTCTTGAATTATAATTTAGTTTTTAAGTGCCAAAATAATTATAAATTTAATTTTAACTATAAAAGCAAATTTAAATAGCTATTTTCATTTTAAAATGGTTAAAAGTTTTAAATATTTGGATTTTAATTATGATAAATTATTTGTTACAATTCAAAGCAGCTCTGTTTTTATTGGTAAGTAAAGAAAAGAGTTCAAAATAGTAAAATTGCATCAGTAAATATTCTTAATATTAATAATTGAAAAGAAAAAAAATCGAAAGCAGGTGTTAAATTATTGAAAGAATAGGAAGATGGTTCAAAACTTTTAGCAAAATTATATGCTTTGTAAGCTGCCCCTATCTGAAGAAAAACAAATATTTTTTTTTCAGGTAAATGAAATTTGTTTTCTAACCGATTCCTTTAAGGTTTCTTTTTTGGTTAATCATTATTTATCAATTGTGCAAGATGTCAAAATATATCTATCTTGTTTCAAATGTTTTTATGATAATTACCATTCTGGTTCTTATATGTAATGAAAAAAATTTAATGAAATATTTATTGTGATTTTAGTGAATTAATTAATAATTATTATAATTTATGATTGTTATTGTTTAACCTGCTTGAAAATAATATTATAATTCAAGTATTAGGAGAATGAACATTGATTTTTGAGAGAGATTTATTTTGAGAACATTTTCGATTGATAAAAGAGTTGCATTTCATTAAACTGTCTGTAATTTTATTTAATTATTTTTTTAAAGAAAAATGTGTTTATATCTTTAACTTTTTAAAAAATTATAATTCAGGTATTAGGACAAAATAGATTTATTTTTCCTTGCAAAAAGGAATATTATATTAATTGAATATTGCTTCTATATTGGACATGGAACATTTGAAAATTCATTTTCTCTTTATATAAAACTTCTAAATTGAATGAGAAACACTTGAAAATTCGTCTTCTCTTTTTATAAAGCTTCTAAATAGGACGTGAAATATTTAAAAGTTCTTCTTCTTCTTGCATAAAGTTTCTAAACATAACATGGAACATTTGAAAATTCATCTTCTCTTTGCTTAAAGCTTCTAAACAGAATGTGAAACATTTGAAAATTCATCTTCTCTTTGCTTAAAGCTTCTAAACAGAATGTGGAACATTTGAAAATTCATCTTCTCTTTGCTTAAAGCTTCTAAACAGAACGTGGTACATTTGAAAATTTGTCTTCTCTTTGCTTAAAGCTTCTAAACAGAACGTGGAACATTTGAAAATTCGTCTTCTCTTTGCTAAAAGCTTCTAAATAGAATGCGGAACATTTGAAAATTCGTTTTCTCTTTGCATAAATCTATCAGATTCTGGGATTTTCACAATTCTTCTCTTATATTCAAAGGTCGAATATTTCTTTATACACTCACCCTATTTGAGAATAAAAATATCATTCCCTTTACCCGTCAGCACACGCATGGGGTCTTTTTTGACCCCATCCTTTTCTTTTTATTTAAAAATTCCAGGAATTTATAGAAGTTTATACTTTCTACTTCCTAAATCTACATGGGGGAGGTAGAAGAAGATTAGAACAACAAAAATCAATGAAATAATGTATATCATTTTTTTTCAAAACGGTTGGGATCAAATTGACCTCTGCGTGTGCTAGCGTTTCAGATTCTGTTACGAGTATGTCAGTCAGAAGTGCAGATTCAGAAATTTTCGCGCACGTTTTCTTATACAGAGACAGAATGATAATAGCTCAGATTCGTCACATATTCATGAAATTTTGGAAAGTGATCGTGACTTTAGAACCGAAACAAAAAGCAAATTCCGAATACTCCAGAAAACCTGACCGAATCCTTTCCTTCCCTTAAAAATTGTAACAAATCATTATATAAAATACATTCTTTTATAATATAAATAAATTATCTTGAAATTTGTGTTAAGAATTCATTTTATTCTGAATGAGAAATAATAAAAGTATTTTTTTGAGTATGTATATAAAGATGAAAGACAAAATATATGAATTTTCAAAGGGATATGTTTAAGTTTCTTTTTCTAAAAAAATTTCAAATGTGAACTATAAGTAAAATCTAGATTTTCTTATTTTCTCAATATTTTATACAGGAAAAAACTACTTATATGAAAAATAATAAGTTTTATATGAATGAAATAGGAAAAAAGGAAATGAATACAGAAAAGGTATGGAAAAAAGAGGCTAAGTTCAATTTTGGTTTTTCTTTTTAAAAATAACATTTGTATCTTAAAGAAGAACATATTTCCATGAAAAAATAATTATATATTCTAACCATAATTATATATTCTAACTATAATTATATATTCTAACCATGTCTTATTTTTATGCAAATAGGCAATAAGATTTTGAGTAAATGCCTGACAATTTGGAGTCAAAATGATCCAGCGTGCTACTGTTTAAAAATGGACGCCTCCGCTGAAGGATTAAATACATGGAACGCAGCAATATTAAGTCTATAATTTATCAAATGTATTTCCTTTTCTATTGATCGCTCCATTCCCATTGTCCCCTTAGAGCTGACGATCTTAATTAAGAATTGTTTTAGAAATACAGTTTACATTGCGAGTATCTAGAAAAATTATGTAAAAGCTTCAGTTTCGATTGGGTTAGGTTCTATTTTCTGAAAAATTCGATTGGATGGAACTTGAAATGCTTGATATTAAAGATGAATACGTCTTATTTTATATACAACTACAAATTCGATAGATGTACCAGCAATAATCGTTTAAAAGTATTCAAAATCTTTTTTCGCGGTGATTTTTGAACTGCTGTAAATTTTTAAATTCATAATTTCGATATTTCCCAGCAATATCCTCTAAAAATTAAATACATAGGAAATAATCAGAAGAAAATGATTTTGAGTTTTTCTCAAAAATTATAATGGTTTGATAAGCGCGCAATTTTTTTTCTTTCAAATCTTGAATTCCATTCACTAAAATGAATGTGACAACAAATATGTATTTAATACTTTAAATAAAAAGGATGTTAAATGCAAGCACGATAAATTAAAGTAAGAAATAAAAAGTAATAATTTTTACTTTCTCGTGTACAAGAAAGTACAGGGTATTCATTAATTATTGTCGGGGTTTCCGTACCTCATAACTTTCGAATAAAAAATATTACGCAAAAACCGATTACGTATTCGTAAATTACAACTCAAAGAATTTTATTAATGATATTAAAGTGTAAAACTTGCACAATTTGCACTTTGTAGGAATTCAACTGAAGGCAATTCTTTGAGTTGTACTTTACGAATATATAATTCTTTGAGTTGTAATTTACGTATTCATAATTCTTTGAGTTGTAATTTACGAATACATAATTCTTTGAGTTGTAATTTACGAATACATAATTATTTGAGTTGTAATTTACGAATACATAATCGCCTTCAGCTAAATGCCTACAAAGTGTAAATTGTGCAAGCTTTACACTTTAATATCATTAATAAAATTCTTTGAGTTTTATTTTACGAATACGTAATCGGTTTTTGCTTAATATTTTTTTATTCGAAAGTTATGAGGTATGGAAACCCCGACAATAATTAATGAACACCCTGTATATAGAAAGTATAGTAATCGTCAGAAAATTCGAATTCGAGATTTTGACAAATTTCCATGTTTTAGACCTCCCTAAGTACAAAAAAAAAAAAAAAAAAAAAAAAAAACTGTTTCTTTGTTTGTCTGTGACAGAAATATCTCAAAAGCGCTTTAATCTAGAAGTACGACATTTGATATATGGTCTTCACACAAATTTTTAGCTTTCTATGAAATTCTGAGCAAAATCCATTCTCATGATGTCTTTCTATCCGACTGTTCGAATGTAATTAAACACGATAACTACAACGAAGACAGCTAGATAAATAAATTTCGATACACAGAATTTACATCTATAATCTCGACACATTTCAAATTTTGAGTCAAATTCAACAACGGATTAACTGTCTGTCAGTCAGTAATTTCAGAAACATGTAAATATAATAACTCAAATACGCACTGACTTAACTATATCACATTCGGCTTGTGATTTTGTGACTGCAATTGTAACTATGTACCAAATTTTTGTTTCAATATGTTTTTAAAAATGTATCTAAAACACAAATTCGTTTTTTGGATTCTATTAACCGCATGCCAAGGATTAATCATCAAATACCTGGCCTAGGACTACACGATAGAATCAGTAAAAATGTTGAATTAACTCCAAAAATTAATATTTCATAAATATTATTCGCCAATTCCATGCAAGGCATTCCCAGGGATAACATCTTTATTAGAGAGTATGCGAGAAAGTTTGGGGGAGACAGCTGTGGCTATTTTTTCTTTTTTCCATTTTCTTTTTCATTTTCTTTTAAAAATCCAAAACTGGATACAAATTTGCATGTTTGATGGAGGATAATCTGACAAATTTCATTCATCTAGATGAATGCTCTATCGAATTATCGCGATTGCTTACAATCCGACTAATAAAATGCCTCTTCATACCTAATTGACCGATAAATACGTAAATATAATTCTCGAAGCGATTTTTTAGACATTTGGAGATGGAAGTAATGAATCTTCAATAACTCAAATACGATTGTTTTTGATAAATAAAATATTTTTTACCGATATAACATACGATTATTTTACTATCATGTAAAAAAAGATAAATATTAAAAATATTTTTTTCGTGTAAATAAGTTTAGACATATTACGCTTATATTCACAGAGAAAGGTTACTTAAAATCGAACGATTTTACTCTACTGAGAAATTTGGAGGGATTAAATCTAGACTGCAAACTAAGAGTTGGATGTATTTTTAAATGAAAATTTGGCATGCATCAACTCCAGAATAAATCTCAAATCCGATTTTGTTTTTGATAAATACAATATTTTTTTACATATGGTATAAGATTCTCTTAAAACAATTAAAAAAAATCGCGTAAAAACGATTTTTCACGTGTAAATAAGTTTAGACATATTGCTCTTATATTCACAGAGATTTGTTGTTTAAAATCGCACGATTTCATTCTACCGAGCAATTGGGAGAGAATAAATATAGATTGCAAACTAGGAGGTAGACGTATTTTTAAATGAAAATCTTCTGGCATGCATCAACTCCAAAATAAATCTCAAATTCAAATTTTGTTTTTGATAAATACAATATTTTTTCGATATAATATCTGATTTTCTCACTTACAATGTAAAAAATGAATAAATTTTTTTCATGTAAAACGAATTTTTTACATGTAAATAATATTTTTTCGATATAACATACGATTATCTTACTACAGTGTAAAAAAGATAATTCTTTTTTCAATTAAAAACGGTTTTTTTGCCGTAAATAAGTTTAGACATATTGCTCTTATATTCACTGCGAGTTGTTGCTTAAAATCACACGATTTCATTCTACCGAGCAATTGGGAGAGAATAAATATAGATTGCAAACTAGGAGGTAGACGTATTTTTAAATGAAAATCTTCTGGCATGCATCAACTCCAAAATAAATCTCAAATTCAAATTTTGTTTTTGATAAATACAATATTTTTTCGATATAATATCTGATTTTCTCACTTACAATGTAAAAAAAGAATAAATTTTTTTCATGTAAAACGAATTTTTTACATGTAAATAATATTTTTTCGATATAACATACGATTATCTTACTACAGTGTAAAAAAGATAATTCTTTTTTCAATTAAAAACGGTTTTTTTGCCGTAAATAAGTTTAGACATATTGCTCTTATATTCACTGCGAGTTGTTGCTTAAAATCACACGATTTCATTCTACCGAGCAATTGGGAGAGAATAAATATAGATTGCAAACTAGGAGGTAGACGTATTTTTAAATGAAAATCTTCTGGCATGCATCAACTCCAAAATAAATCTCAAATTCAAATTTTGTTTTTGATAAATACAATATTTTTTCGATATAATATCTGATTTTCTCACTTACAATGTAAAAAAAGAATAAATTTTTTTCATGTAAAACGAATTTTTTACATGTAAATAATATTTTTTCGATATAACATACGATTATCTTACTACAGTGTAAAAAGATAATTCTTTTTTCATTTAAAAACGGTTTTTTCCCGTAACTAAGTTTAGACATATTACTCTTATATTCAATGAGAAATGTTACTTCAAATATCACTATTTCATCCTACCGAGCAATTGGGAGAGAATAAAACTAGACTGCAAAATAAGAGTTAGACGTATTTTTAAATGAAAATCTTCTGGCATACATCAACTCCAGAATAAATCTCAAATTCAAATTTTGTTTTTGATAAATACAATATTTTTTCGATATAATATCTGATTTTCTCACTTACAATGTAAAAAAATGATAAATTTTTTTCGTGTAAAATCGATCTTTTTTTCCGTAAATAAATTTAGACATATTGCTCTTATATTCACAGATAACTGTTGCTTAAAATTGCACGATTTCAGTCTACCGAGTAATTAGAGGTGAATAAATCTAGACTGCAAACCAAGAGTTAAAATTATTTTTAAATGAAAATCTTCTGGCATGTATCAACTCCAGAATAATTTGATCTACAAGCTGCATTGAAAGCTGAATTATGATTAATGTTGACTTAATATTTTAGCAAGCGTTTTAACTTTTCAATATTCCATTTCTATCTTGTTACAATATATAAACATTGTAAATAAGAATATATAAAGACTTAAAATAAGACTTTAATCCACGGCGGATTTAGAGAATTCCCTGTCTTTTTACGGATGGGAAATTAATATAAATATTATCAATTGCAACTCTAGGTCTTTTTCTAGAGCTGGACACAGCAGGATATCATATGCTGGCAGTTAAAGTAACTTCTTTGCAAATCTGGAGTAATTTTTCGAGGAACTTAGATGATATTCTTTTAATAAACTCCGAAACCTGTTCATTTTGGAGGTCATAATGAAGTATTTTCCTTCTGATGTACCAGAGTTCGCTATCTTCATCAGATGTTTATTTTGAAAAACTTGCAATTTCTTATTGTTTTGGACGCCCCAAATTCGTGAGCCATACATCGACATCTATTTTTAAAATAGCTTTAACCTGAAGCTGAATTCTTCGTTCAAGGTCAAGGGTCAATGAATTAGTGGTGCCATAAAAGTAGTCACTGGGCAATCGCGGGTTGATACGTGCAGGATACCATAACAATACCATCTTCCTGGGGGGAACCGCCAAGCACTCGAATGAAGAAGAAATCCAGGAAGGGAGTGGAAATTCTTGGAAGGTTTTTAGCTCCTCTTTCTCTTTTCAAATGCATCTGTCCCACTCCACCAGGGGACTGTGGGACCACCGCTTAAAGACGTTCAAGTCTTCAAATGCATCCATTTCTACTCGGATAGCAGCATGACAAATATTGCCCCTAAATTAACTTATATTCTTTGATGGTATTTCATTTTTACAAGTATTACAGCTTTCTTATATATATATATATATATATATATATATATATATATATATATATATTTAGAATTACTGAAACATGCTAAACATCCGAAGTTAAAAATCGGAAAACACTTAGAAATTACTTGTCTAATATATTTTGTGGAGGAGGTTTGATAAATTCTTCGAGAACTTAGAGAATACCAGAGGTAAAATGTAAAGCAATAAAAATTAAAATAATAAAATTCACTGTCAGTCTGTCCTTACTTGAGAAACTATAAGTGAACATAAGTAATTCGTTGCAGACAAATATTTCAGTTATAAATATTATATAGTATAGTATATAATAGTATTTAACTAACGAAAACTATTCAAAGATTATTTTTTAACATAAATTCCAGTTTTGACTATCGTATCTACCAGATTAATTTCGAATTATATCCCTTTATTAATATCAAGCTAATTAAAAAAATTCAAGGGAGTTACAAAAACAACAACAACAACAAAAAACACTGATGTATTCGAACAAAAAATTTTGAATGAGCCAATTCCACTATACATAAAACCTTTCAAGCTCCGTACACAATAATAATCGAACTTTTCTCTTCCATATTTTTCTTTTCCCACAGGAGTCGCAAGTGATGCCATCATAATATTTGAGAAATTAAATAACCATTGTGTTTAAACCATTTATGTATTTTCATTTATCTTATGCTCGTAAAAGAGGAGTATTTAACTGAATAAATTATATAGCAATATAAATATTAGACTCATATTAAAATTTCACTCAGAATGAAGCGAAGTTACAACCTAAAATAATGGACTCTTTAACATCCAAATGTTCTGAGAAAAAAAGCTTTACATCTTAAAGCGGGCCGCGGTGATCTGGTGGTAACGTTTCGGAATCGAAGGACCATACGTCCTCCCACTGGTTTGGTGTGGAAGTTTGGAGAGGGAAGTGCCAGATCAGGTGTCGTCCTCGTTATCAATTCGGTATATCGGTTCAAAATGACGAAGTTCGTCCCAAAATAGCCCTAGCGTTGCTTTAAAACGGGACGGTAATGCAACTAAACTAAACTACAAGACCACTTTACAGCAATAGAGTGGTGTCTGTTAAGTGAGTCAATCATTTGGAGCTAGTTTTCGCGCTGTAGATCTTGCTAAATGAAGCGGCAAGCTTCCTAATATGCACTTATTGAGCTCCCAGTCCCTAAATGTCAGATGAGCCGCGGTGGCCTGGTGGTAAGGTCTTGGCTTGTGAGCCTTAGGGTTTTAGGTTCGACACCCGATTCCACCGAAGAACCGTCGTGTAAGCGAATCTGTTGCACGTTAAATCCGTCGGTACCAAACGTCCTTCCGCTGATGTGGTGTGGAAGTTTGGAGAGGGGGTGCCAGCTCAGGTGTCATCCTCATCACCTGACTCAAAATTACGAGGTCCGCCTCGAAATAGCCCTAGTGTTGCTTTAAAACGAAACGTAATATAACTAAAACTTAAAAACTTCACACTTTAAAGCAAGAAATACGAGCAAATAGGACTTTCCCTCACCTGCTTTTTCTTTCCTAAGACTTTTGACTGACAGAGTCGCTGACGGGCCCGTTTATGAGCAGAAAAACTTTTTTGAAATCTCTCCCGCTCCAAGTACGCATAAGAACAGAAGACGGAAAATGAGCATTCTTTGACTAATAATGACAAATTCATCTTTCACCGTGTAAATCAAAAAAAAATTCCTCTGCGGTGTACATTAGACGCCTACGCTCATCATGTAAAATAACAAATAACTATTCACTGATATTTTAAGAAAATAATATAATAAAGAATTTATTGTATATTTACTTAAATATATATTATTGTATGCAATAAATGGGGTGTGTTATTAAATGTATGTATTATTCATTAAATACGTGTTTTTAAATCGATGCTTAAATTGGTATTTAAGTTATTCAGTAGCTGAATAATTAAAATGTTCCGATTTTTAATAATGACTTTTCCAACAGTAAAATACTATCTTCTTTTAATTGTAAGCACTAAAATAAATCTGCAAAAATTTATCCCTCTCTTTTCATAAAAATATGGAAAGCTTATGAGTTCATTTTAATTTTCATAACAAAAAAATCTTGGAAAATTTTCCACGAGTTTTTTTTTTTTTTTTTTTTTTTCTTTTTTCCCCTGATTGATATTGAAAAATTCGTATTTCCTTTGTGCATTTCAAGTAAAGATATTTTTTTTTCATTTAGTTTAATTTTTACTTAGATACCTTTTTTTTTATTAGTCTCAAACAATTAAAAAACTTGTTTTAAATTTCAGCAATAAAAATAGTTGTTAAGAGTCTCGACATCGAAAAGTAATTGGGAACAAATTTGTCTTGGATCCATTGATGAAAACCTTACCGTGAGTAATTTGATGAATCTTGTTATGTATCTTGCTTGATGTATGATCTTGTTTTCTAAATTGGCATTGGTTAAAAAAAAAAAAGGCATCTAAAAGATATATTCGATTTTTCTTCACTATTCTACTAAGCACAAAGCGCTCATTGCAAAGAGATATAATTTTTATCTGGCGGCATTCAAGAAAATTTCAATTAAACCATTTAAAATAATTGAGTTTTATAATTCTTTTGCAATTTTCTTATTTTTAATAATAACTTTTCCAGCAGTAAATTATTATCCTTTTTAAATAAAAATCAATTTTTTTTAATACAATTGTAGGTTCTAAAACAAATCTACATAAATTAATCCCTTTTCTTTCATAAAAATATTGAAATCCTATGAATTGATTTTGTTTTTCTTAACAACGAATAAAATGAAAATTTTTCATGATTTTTTTTTGTTCTAATTGAAGCTGAAAAATTCCTATTTTCTTTCTACATTTCAACTAAAGATTTATTTATTTATTTACATTTGACTTTATTTTTATTTAGATGCCTTTAACAGTCTTAAAATAATTTTTTTTAAAAACTTTTTTTTTGAAACTTCAACAATAAAAACAATAGTTAAATGTCTTGGCATCGAAGAGTAATTGGAACAAATTTTTCTTGGATTCATTGACAAAAATCTTACAGTGAGTAATTTGCTATGCGAAACTCACGGTAATCTGCGACGTAGATTACCATGCGACGACCGTAGATTACCGATCTGCGAAAATACAATAATGATTTCTACTCCTACGCAGCATTGGGATTTTTTTCTGTTGTTTCAATAAATTTGGTACATAACCAAAATATTTACCAAGCTATTTATACTTTGCTATGAAAATCTGAACTTGCGGCAATCCTTTGCGAAACATATAATTTTTTAGATACTTTTCACTGTCCTAAAATATTAAAGAACATTTCTTACAACCTCAGGAATGAAAACAATAGTTAAGTGTCTTGACGTCCAAGAGTAATTGGTAACAAATATGTCTTGCATTCAATGATGAAAATCTTACTGCGAGTAATTTGCTTTGCGAAACTCACAGTAGAATGGGATGGAAAATAGAGTGCAGGATTGCGAACTCACGGCAATCATTTGCAAATCATTTAATGAAAGAATATTATAAAAGATTTCAAATTAATACAGAGTAAGATTTTTAATGATGTTTTTAAAAAAAATTAATGCAAACCAAATGTGTACTAAAGTGTTAGTAATTTTCTATGAAAAGTAATTTCATGCAACCGCTGTACTGTAGTACATTATAGTTAAAATACAATATATAATTTAAAATCTATGGCAAGTTAGAACATTTTGTAGCGTTTTAAGAAAGCTATTGAGAACCAAAATGAATATTTCCGAGTTAATCCGATATTGTATAACTTCGTCATTCTTGTAAAAATAAAGTAAATTAAAATTTAATTAATTAAATAAAAGAATAATAAAATAAAGAACGATTACTTGAGTTTCGCTCGATTTAGTTTGATTTTTTGTTCGTTCGATTTTTTTTTTTTTTTTTTTTTTGATTTTAATTCAAGGTGTTAATAATTTTTGTAACGTTTTAAGAAAACTACTGTGTGCCAAAAATGAACATTTCTGATTTAATTCAGCATTGTATAACTCCGTCATTTTTGTAAAAATAAAATTTAATTAATCAAAGGAAAGAATGATAAAATAAAGGACGATTATTTCAGTTCTAACTCAATTATTATTTCATATTATATTCTTAAATTCGAATATTTCATGACCAGATATTTGAAATTTCATACATGTATAAATACGAAAATAGAACAGGGTTTAATTAGCTATGTGACAAGGATTGTATTTAACTCTTCAGCACACGCACCCATTTAAAAAAAAAAATTAATATTAGCAAACGCGTGGAGTAATTTCGATCCTAAATTTTCGAATTTAGATTTCAATTTTCGAATTCGTCAATAGTTTTTTTTTTTTTTCTGGTTCCTTGAATTTTAGTTTGTGATGCGTCGTTCATTCGAAACCTCATCGCAGTTCCGAAGTACTCATTTATTACCGTTAAGAGAGCAGTATGAGCAAAAACGAGCACTTTAGAAACGAACTGGCCAGTTACGGGAGGTTTTAAAAGAATGGAGAATGGAATGTGGTTGGGGACGCTGCAGATGCAAAAGGTATTCAAGGGCGGAGAAGGCAGAAAGAACGAGGAGAATCAAAAGGTTCAATGACTTACATACCAAGAGTATGGTCAGGTGTTCCAGCGTCAGTTATATACCATGGTTCATAAATCCTAAGCCTAGCTGGGAAGCCCCAACCCCTCTCCTCAGAAATTTGGTAACTACAAAATTTTGATGGGAAGAGGGGGATGGTCCACTTCCACCCAAAACGTTAAGAAATTGCAAGTTTTTCAAAATAAATATCTGATGAAGGTTGTTAATGCACCCTGGTATATCAGAAGAAAAATAATTCATGATGACCTCCAAATCAAACCTGCTTAGGAATTTATTAAAAGAACATCAATTAAGTTCGCCGAAAAATTGTTTCTACCAGCATTAACTCTGTTGCCATATATATATATATATATATATATATATATATATATATATATATATATATATATATATATATATATATATATATATATATATATTAAATGGCAATAACTCCTGAATTTTTATAATTTAACGATAAATCTTAGGCATTTCACCATCCTAATCGCTTTCGCTATGGTTTGCATGATGAAAGATTGGAAAGTTTATTTTTCCTTTCTAATTTTTTTTTTTTTTTTTTTTACCTTATTCGGACATACGGAAATTCTACAATTACTCATTCTTTCCCTCCATTGTAGCTGATTGAGAATGAGAATTTTACTCTTACAATTTAACACATCAAATCAGCTAATAAAATGTTAATGGATTATTACTGATGTTTAATGTATTAAGAAGTTTGGTGAGTGAGGAATTGATATTTCTTATGTAAAATCGTCAATAGAATATTCTAATTATTTTTGCATATGGAAAAGCAAAGTTTAAACACTTTGAACTCAGCATAATACTTGTTTCATTGAAGATAACTTTTGTTTTCAAGTGTTTCATTTTTTTCTCATTTCCCCCTAAATTCATTTTTATATTAGCCGCCTATGGCGATCAGCTGGTTCGCCATGTTTAATGTTCGATAAAACTTTCAATTAAATTTTTATGCAACTTGGTCTCTTAATACGGTCTTCTATGTTTCTAAAACTTCAGGTTTTGATAGTCGCATAATTCATACTATTACAGAAGTCGTACGCCCCTTTGCTAATTTTACTATGTGTCTCTCTAATTTTCTGTTAGCTTTCATAAAATTTATTTTTAAATTAAAGCAGAATTGCTTAAGCAATTAATACAAAAAACCTTTTGATGAAACCAAACATGTTTTTTTTTTAAATATGACAATAAAAAATCGCACTATTCAGTATCAAAGTATAATGTGCCTTATAGAATACATTTTTTTAGTTTTTGTAATATCTCAATATGGAATTCTTTGATTCATAATATTCTATATGTTAAGCTATATTTGGCTTGAGTAAATAAAGCTGAATTATTGGAAAAATAATATAGATATTTTTAAAGTTCACATAATCTTTTTTCTTACACTTATCTTTCTAGAAAATATCATGTTTATTTATCACACTTTTGTCAACGTGATGGCAACATGTTGATAAAATCCTCTTTTTTCCCCGTACTCACGTGTAATTTGCTCGTGCAAGGCTAATTTTAACTTTTACTTTGTCGAAAAAAATTGCTGGAAAATATGGCTAAAATACTTTTTAGAAATTTATTAAAAATATAAACTTTATTACAAGTTGAAACATTGACATCATTGGAACGATAATTTTTTGAATCTTATGATGATGTTAAAATCATTTTTATGATATAGTATTTTGGGATGTTATCGCGGAAAAACGGAAAACTGTCGCTTAATTTTAAAAAATCTAATTAAAATTTCAAAGTTCGGTGGTTCTAGAACAAAAGATCTGGCCTATAGAATTACAACACACACACACACACACATACACACACAAGCGCTCGCGCGTAAACGCACACATTCGTCTTTATTAAATGTAAAGATAAATTGTAATTTAACTGTTATATTTATAATTTATTTTTTTCTTTTACTTTAGTCACCTTTATTTCTCCTCCCTTTTATGTAAGTTAATTTATTTCTTTATTTATTTTCAAAAAGATATTTTTTTATTTGAAAATTGGAGAGTGAAGAGCAAGATAAGAATTAATAATAAAGGATTCCATCGAATGCTCATTGCCATGTTTCCTAGGGTGGAAAGAAAAAACCAACTTTTGATTTTTAATTTGAAATAGTGCGGAAAACTTTCCTTATAGTGTAGATACGATAAATTAAAAATATGAAAAATATTGGAGCAAGTCTTGAGATGCCGGAAAGACATTAAAGTTTTATAAAATTGAAAATTTCGCTACATTTTAAAGTTTTTTTTAAAGAAATAATCAACTTTTGATTTTTAATTTGCAATAGCACAGAAAATTTGACTTTTGGTATGGATAAGATAAATTAAAAATATGAAAAATATTGGAGTGCATTTTGTTAACGTTAAAATCTCATAAAAACACACTTTTTGGAATTTTTTGAAATATTTTTGCGTGTCTTGATTATGAAATAAAAAGCTTTAAATAGGCGTTATTATATGAATAGATATATAAAAACCGTTTTACTCTTGCATTAGTATGACATCCAAGACTCTGAGTCATCAACGGAGCTGATGTTATTGAGGAGAGGCCTGAGATTATGAGCATTGCTCACTTTTCCTTAGGGTTATGTCGATTTCTGTAGAAACAATTTCATTGTTTTTAAACTAAGCAGTACAGGAGAATGGGAAGAGGGGGTAAGTTTGTGAAATGGGAATTTTTTTACTAAACATAATAATACTAATAAAAAAAAACTTTTAAAATATAGCATTAATCAAGAATGATTTACTTCTTTATTTATTTAATCTATTAAAAAGGAAAAAATTTTTTAATTAAAAAAGAACCCCTAAATTATGATATTATCAACAAATTTGCTATAAACAAATCATGCGAAAAAATGAACCAAAAAATCGCACATTGTAACTTTATTCCCATAAAACTCATATCAAAGGCATTATGTAAATGCCTAAAATAATTATTTTGTTATTTGATTTTTATTTTTGAGGAATATGCGTTATTGAAATATGAATTCGATAAAAGGATTTATTTATTGTTCTCTTATATCCACAAGTCCCTACTAATGCAATATGATAAATAGAAAAATGGAATAAATCATTAACTTGTTCCCAGAAATTCCTCTCAAAATTTCGCGTCTATTTTGCATCAGAATCCGCTTTCTTTCAGGCTGATCTTGGAATCATTTTTAGACTTGTTAACAGAACATTTTGTTGGAAATCTGAATATAAATAATATAAATTTGGGTACCGAAATATAAACATAACTTAAGAGAAGAAAAAATTTTGAAATTTGCTTTGAGTATTATATATACAGGGTGTCCCAAAAAAATGTATACACATTTTAGCAGCTGATAACTAAGTTATGTCTTCTTTCTTTAAAGACTGAACCCATTGAACCGAGTGATGGCAGACAGACTTGAATTTGAAGAAAGGAAATTTATTCTAAAATGCTACTGGAAGTATGAAAATGCAGTAGAAGTGCAAAGACCATTTAAGAGGGAGTTTAACAAAGAACCACCTACACGAGTTACCATCACTCGAATTAGAGATAAGTTTGAAGCTGATGGAACTGTTCAGGACGTCCATAAAACTGCAACAATTGTTCAATTGAGGGCAACCATTGAACATGAATGTACGAATATCCCAAGGGAATTGTTCCATCATGTGTACTATTCCATCGCTTCGCGTTGTCAGCAGTGTCTGGAGCAGAACGGACATCAGTTTGAGAATATGCGATAACAAGACAATAGAATGATATTCGTAGAATCTTTTACATGTTGAAAATTATTCGAATTATAATAAACCCCAAATTTACAATTATTTAAAGTGTGTATACATTTTTTGGGACACCCTGTGTATATATATATACACACCATATTTAAATTTATTTTACACCATCATTAAATTTCGGAAATGTAAATATCGGAATTTCTTAAACATACTTTTCACTCCTGTTAAATGCCCCTTAACCTCCCCCCTTTAACCTTCCCCTGTATCGTACCTTATCTGGAAATAACAAGATCCCCCCCCCCCACCGACTTAACAACTGTGAATTTTTTTTTCTCTTTACCCTTCTCAAGCTAATTTTTCAGATTGCTCGATACAGATTTTCCTTTTTGGGTAGGAATTGCGAAGATTTTTAAAGATGTAGTATGCATGAAAAAATTAGTTCTAATCTTCTATCCGAAGAAAAGGAATTTGACTTGCTATCAAAATGATATGATGTTACTTGTGTAAAAATCTACTTATTTGAAGCGAGTTTTAGTGTCTTGTCAACCCATATTGTATATTATTTGTAGTATATTAGATATCGTTGTTTCAAGCTTTTATATGTTGCCTGAGTAATCATAATTACGATATTGGTTGATTCTTTGTAAGTTTCATATTTAAATTTAATTAGTGTTCAAGAAAAGGACGGGTATAATTTAAAGAGTATTGTTAAATGTCTTATGCATGTTTTATTCATCAGATCGCATTGTTAACTCTTGTTTTATTTTTAGACAATCGTATCACAAAGTAATCTAAAATTAAAAAAAAATTTTTTTTTCTTTTCACTAGAAATTTTTTTTAAGAAACGTGATATATTGAAAAAAAGAGCAAGACAAATGAATGAAAATAAAATTTTATCAACGGAGTTATTTTCAAATTAAGCTTTTTGATAGGAGATTGATCGCATAATAATCATTCGAAATTAGGAATGGTTCAATGTGCAATAATTTTTCAAGTGACGTTTTGAAATTTAATTAGTGTTCAAATAAAGGATGGTTCTAAATAATGTTTTATTAAATTAGTTAAATTAGTGTTAATTCTAATTCTAAATTTAGTTAAATTAGTGTTAATTCTTGTTTCTTTCATCCGATCGCATTCTTAATTTATTTTATTTTTAGACAATCGTATTATGCAGTAATCTAAAATTCAAGATAATTTTTTTTTCTTCACTGGAAAAAAAATGAAGAAATTTGATATATTGAAATAAAAAATAAATCAATGAAAATAAAATTTTATCAATGGAGTTATTTACACATTAAGCCTTTTGATAGTGACTCTTGATATCATAACTGAAACAAATTTAAATTTTCTTTCTTAGTGATGAATAAGATCTTTTGTAGAGTATAGAGTAGTCAGCAGAAGCAATTTGATTAAAAATTTGATTAGAAATTTTATATTTGAATACTTCAGTAAACAAATTTTCACTAGAAAATAAAAAACAAATTAATAGAAACGCTACACTGAAAAACACATAATATAATACAAAAGTGTATGTGCTGAAATTTGAAAATTGTACCAAATAGTTTGTAAAATTTCCTAATCAGAAATACAGAGTATTAATATATTTTTTTAATTGTTAGTTGATATTATTTTTATTAATTTTAACGGTAACGGCATGATGTTTCCGAGGTGTGACAAAGTAATCACGAGTACCTCTACACCATTATTTGGAACAGCAATTATAATTTGTAAGTTTAAGGGAAAGATTAAAATTAATTGAACTAGTTTAATTGAGCTCATAAAGTTCTAAAGTCATGAAATTTGGTACAATTATTTATTTAATTGTTATGATCGAATTATTCATAAAAGATAATTTTTTTAATTTATAAGGGAAATTAAGAACTTTAAATGGATTTACGTTGTGCGTGCCTTACTATGGAGACTGATTTAATTAACTATTTTGTTTAATTATTTTCGAAAAAAAGCTAGAAAAAAATCACCCTTGTAGCTCATCGTAGTTATCTAAGACTGAAACATAAATATTTTTGAAAACCTTTAAACCTCCAGAATGCTAATGGAGTTAGTAATTTTAATTTTAATTGAAAACTGACAAATGGAATTAATTAATAAAAGCATTAATTTTATCGATTTCATGGAAAAAATATTGTTATCTTTAATGTATTAAAATATTTATTTAATAATTATTAAAATTTCTATCGTAAAAACCTTATTATTAAAGTAATTTTAGGAATAGTTGCATTTGAGTTTCGGATCTGGAACCCGATTAGGAATCGAAGCCGGCTGTGGAATCAAGGTTCCGGATTCCGTTCACTCATTTCGATAACCTTGCTCTTTACTTTCTCTGCAGTTGTTAAGAGCAAGGTTGACCTTGCAGATCACTGACCTTAGTACATTCTTGTTTTTCAAAGACAAGGGTAGAACTGCCACCAATAGAATACAAAGGAAATTCCATAGATGCTATGACCTTGGCCATGACACAGAATTTGAAAACGCGGTCTCTGTGACCTTTTCCAAATGCAGCGCATATCTTCTACACCAGGGTTACTATAAAGATCTCTTGAAAGTGGATGCCCCCGTCTATCTCATCCCCAGAGAGCCTGGTCGTGAGAATTTTTCCTTCAGGAAGGTTTAGATTCGGCCAGCTACAAGCTATCCAATAAAAACACACATGCGCAGAAACTAATGAATAATGATCGGGAGTTATTCTAGTTAAATTTGACTATTTCTAATCTGCAACATTAGAGTAAATATTCGTTTTGTCCAAGAAATTGAATTCCAAACCATTGAAGGCAAAAATGAATACAATAAAAGAAAATGTTTTAAGCTTTTTAATAGTGGTAATGATTTCAATAATATCCCAAAATAATTTCAGCAAATAAACAATGAATTTAAATAAACAAAGATTATAATGCCACTTTGGTTCCGAAAATTACTCAATAAACATTCAAAATAAACAATTGCATTGATATCTAATTTGTAGAAATTTTTTTTAAACGATCAGAGTTTTTTCCCCCACTGCTTTAGTGATTAAATACAGCTCCGAGTAAGTTAAGGAATTTAAAATTTAAATAATTATACTAACAAAAATAATCTAAAATTAATTTTTCCCAAGTTTTCGTTTTGACTTAGAAGTAGAAACAACTAAATTGAAATAATAGATGACATTTCAGCATTATTTTATTGTGAAACTACAACTATACGGATTAAACTGATTCGTTCAGTTAATCAAATATTTTGATCAATGAATAATTTATAAAGAAAAGGTTATTTTCAAGGGAAAAAACGAAAAATTCTTTTATTTAATTTTAAAAACTGCAATGCTGTTTGTAGATTATATTGTATTGTATATCATAGCTTCAATAGATCAGAGGCAATGTTTTGTAGTTTTTACTCATTTTTGTTTGGAAAAAATTGCTTAAAAATCAATCAAAATAAATTCCTTATTATCTTTATGTATTTTTTAAAAGATTTTTGAAGATTTTTTTTTTTTTTTCTGATTTCTGATTTTACGATGACCTCCAAATTGAACCTGCTTCGGAATTTATTAAAAGAACATCAATTACGTTTTTTGAAAAGTTACCCTGGATTCGTAACGAGTTTCTTCAGATGCCAGCATATAATCCCTGCTCTAAGAAAAGATCTAGGGTTGCAATTGACAATTTCTACATAAATTTCTTGTCCATCAAAAGACTGAGAATTTACTAACTCTATTACCAATCTAGTGGATTAAAGTCATTCAAAATTATTTCTGTTTCGGCTTTAGATAGTTAAAATGAGCTACACGCGTGAAATTTTTGAAATTTTCCAAAAAAAATTGAATCAAAATAGTTAAATCATTCCCCATATCAAAAGGCGCGTGCTACGTAATTCCTTTAAAGTTTCTTTTCACCCCTAAATAAGCAAAATATTATTTTTTAAAATTATAATTATATCATAAAAGTTTTAATCTAACAATTCTACCAAATTTCATGACGTTAGAGCATTATGCGTTCGTCTAAACAGTTTCAATTAATTTTAATCTTTTCCTATATGCAAATTATACTAACTATTCCAAATTATGATGTGGAAGTGCTCGTGACCACTTGTTACACCGCGGAATTCCGAAACATCATGACGTTGCTGTTGCTGAATTTTTTCCTTTTCTCCCCCATCTCAAAGTAATTAAGGTAATTGAAGTTCCGATAGTTGAAATTCTACTCTGTTCGGATAATTGGTATTCTACTGCTTGGATTTCTCTCTGTTGTAAATTCTTGGAGCGAGAAAAAAAAATCAGATTACTCAAAAATCCAATCTAAAAATATTCAAACTGACTCAATTCTATTGCATTTATCCATTTTCTTTTAGATGCACAATATGCAGAAAGCACTTCTTAAAATGTCCATGCCAATATTGTATTTAAAAGTCATAAATTCGTCGTTTTCGGTGTTGTAGAGGATAGAATATTAGTGATATCGATTTAATTTTCGCATAATTTTTTTCTCTAATTTTAATGATTTTTTTTTTAAAAATTCTAAATATATTTTTAAGTTATCACATGACTATCCATTCCAAAAGATAATTAACATTATAACAAATTTCATCCAAAATTTTTGTACAAATAAGATATTTGGGTTAAATACACCTCAGAACAATTATTTTGGTTGTTACTTATGGCTCTTTACAAGCCCGCTGGCAGATCTGTCAGCGATGTAAGCCCAGTGAGCGTCTCTGGTTTTTTCAGTATCTCCAACAAGGGCCAACTACTTAGCTACTTCAAGCGTCATATTCGCTTGCACAACCCCTTTTTACAGGGAGGCACATTCACACACTTCACAGATCGAACATAGAAGAAGAACAACCATGTCCGAACAGGGAATCGAACCCGGTACGCCCAGATCACGGGGAAGACGCGCTACCCCATGCCAGGACGCCGACCAAATATTTTTATGTACCTGATTGCATTATTTTTTTCAATTTTTGTGTTGGCAAATTCATGAATGAAAATGCGTTTCGTTCAGGGATTTTATTTAAGTTGCCAGCAGATTTGGTTGTAAACATTTGTGTAAAAAACTTATATCCTGTTTCATACACTTATTATTATTATTTTCGTTTTAGAATCGAATTATGATATCTGAAGACCGATAAGCATATTTTTTTATGTATATAAATAAGAAAGTCGTGTATTAACATACCTCAGGACAAATTTTTTCATGAACATCATTGTGGTATTCAATTTTTGTGTTGACAAATTTATAAATAGGAATGCTTTCCGCTCACGGATTTCATTTAAGTTGTCAGCAGCTCTACAATTTTAGTGAAAAAACGCCATATTCTATGTCATTTATCATTTTTTTCCGTTTTTGAATCGAATTATGAGATCCAAAGCCTAACAAGCATATTTTTTTTAATTTTTTTTTTAATTTTTTTTATTTAGAGAAGCTTAAAACGCAAAGATTTTTGAAATGCTCAGGGAAAATTTTTAGCAGTTATACTGCTCAAACGCTCAAAGCCTTGCCGAAGCCAAACCACAAAGGGTGGGTCATCGCAAACAATCCATTCAGTAGCGAAACAACAAAGAAAACACAGGTCATAAAATAACAAAAGGCAGCTGGTTTATTCATACTGAGATTCTTCGGAATACCAAACAGCAGAGGCAAGTGTAAACTACAAAAAAGTTACCGAAACTATGAGTCGTATATACGAATACAGTACTAAATCATTACAAAGGTTAGAGTTGAAAATTGTGATGAAATGGCATATAAATGAGAGACGTATAAATGATGTATTTATTTTTCAATTACTATAATGAATAATCCTGTTAATATATTGACAACATTTTCATTTCAATTTTGTGCATCATATTGAGTAGGAAAGTAGGAAATGGTGGATGGATTAATAAAAAATGCTTATTTGTAAAAGAAAAAAAAAAAAAACTATTCTGTGTAGTCGTCTGCATGTACAGGTGATTACTTCTAATTGCAGCAAATGTATTTTTATTATACGATCTTATCATGAAAATTGACGTTCTACGATACGTTTTACACTAAATCGTCTGCGGATTATTCGTCCGTCTTGTGATTATTCCTAATTGCAGCAATTTTATCATGGAAATGGAAATTCTATAACAAATTTTAAACTAAATCGTCAAACGAGAAACAATTGTTCACTAAAATGCGTTCTTAATTCTTTTGCTTATTTATAACAAAATAATGAGCTAACTTTATATATATATATATATATATATATATATATATATATATATATATATATATATATATATATATATATATATATATATATATATATATATATATATATATATATATGTAATATTTTATATATTTTTTAATTTCGTTTTATTCTCTCTTTAATATCCATCTCGGGAAAGCAATTTATTTACAAGCTGACGCAGCGCGGCACAAAAAGCAGAAGAAAGAAAAAAGCGCGAAACAAAATGATCACCAGTCTTATATAACATTGGATTTCTGGCTACGCGACAATTCAATACACATGGTGACCTTTGACACCTGTTCAAGGGCACCTAAGGGATCACTTTCATTTGAGACGTAGTACTGATGGCGCATTATTTTTTACAGGGGCATTAATTAAACCGAAAGTAGAATTGGATCACGAAATAAGAGAATATTTTTATAGTGACGTTACTATGGGCTAAATTAAGATAAAATCTTGGAAATTAATTAAATTAAAATATCATTATATATATATATATATATATATATAAGAGTCAAGGGGAAAAAGATCTAGCTTGTTTCATTTAACTTAAAAAGTTTTAAAGTGAATAAATTCTTCCCTCTTTTGTATTGAAGGTTGAAATAGAGCCAAAACATGAAAGAATCTTGACTCGTTTATGCAATATTCATTTAATATTACTCGAATGATCAAGATTTTTAAATTTTTTTGTATAAAAGAGATGAATTGTAAGATTATGGTTTATCTATCTATGGTTTATCTACTTTTATCTAAAGTACCGCTTCGATAAAAGTACCGCTTATTGTTTTGTACCGCTTCACGGTATGTAGGTGTACGGCAACCGCACAGACACCGCAATGTTTTTTTACAACTGAAATATACACTGTGCAGTAAAGTTTTCTTTACATTCTCTGGTGTTAAGACACTGAAGATGCGGAGTTAGTTCTGAAACTTGGTCCACCCGTGAGTGAGTCACCGATTTTCGACATATCGGAAAAAACGATATTTCACAAATATCGATTAAACCGATCGATCCTGAAGATATAGAATAATATCTGAAACTAGTCCACTTGTGAGTGAGCAGAGTCGATTTCCGATATACTGGGGGGGAGAGGGAGGATCGATACTTCCCAAATATCGATTTAAACGATAAAATAATCGATAAATCGAGATCCATTGAGTTGATGTTCACAATAATTTTCGTCTTCGATGCTTAACAGATATTTGCTTGAACTTTTGTCGTTAGAGCATTTGCAGAGCTTTTACGGTTGTGTATTTTATTAATACTTTGCCAATTTAAAATCCGTTTTAATTTAATTATCCTGTAAGGAACCAATTCAAAATTATGCAGTTTGGAATAAAAAACATAAAATAAAACAATGAAATATAGCCAAAATCACATAATTTTGTAATATTTTAAATTTAAATTTAGCTATTATATAAAATTTGTTATGTAACGAAATAATGATGTATAGCAAATTGCACTGACACGCATTTCTCACAAATGAAATCTAAAATAATTATTGTTTACTTATTGTAAACTTCCATTCATTTTAAATCAATATTTACACTGATTTCATGTTTATAATTATATTTATTAAAAATAAATTTATAACATATTAGCAAATTTCAATATTCTTTTTTTAATGATATTAGGTGTATAACTTTGCTTTAGACGCTTTTTTTTCAAAAATTTGAAGTTTTATTTTTCAAAAGTCATTGCTTATTCATGAATTAAAGAACTATATATCGGTAACTAGTATGTTCAGCAGTATTTTAGCAGTTGTCAGATACCATCTCGACAAAACGATGCATCTTTAGAGGTAATCCTTGAATTAATTCATTTTTGGACTTCACTGCACTCGACCCGCTTACACGACGGTTCTTCAGTGGAATTCCGAATTCTGAAGCCGAGCCTTATTACCAGTCCACTGCGGTCCCACTCAGAAATGTCAATCAGCCAGGCTGTGTTTCATCCATGGAAACAAATGATAGTCGGAAGGAGCAACGTCTGGAGAGTATGGCGGGTGGGTAAGGTCCTCCCATTATAGCGTTTCCAAGCATGCCTTGATGGATCTTGACACATGTAGCTAAGTATTGTCATGCTTTAGCATAACTTTGTTGTGTCTCACTTGATACTGTCGCTATTTCTCTTTGAATGCTCGACTCAAACGCATCAGTTGCTTTCGATGCCATTCCCCAGTGTTGGTATCACTTTGTATCAACAGTTTATAATAAATCACACTGATCTGAGCCCAACAAATGCAAAGCTTAATTTTGACACCTTGAACATTCGATTTGACAGTCGACAAGCGAATGTTCAGAATCACAATGTTCATCCCAAAATATCTTTAGGGTTGCTTTGAAACGGGACGTTAATATAACTAAATAACACAAACAAACAAACACTGTTTAGCATTCTTTGGCTTCAACTCGTACGGAACTCGATTTTCTTTCTTCTGAATCGTTCCTAAGGTTTTGAGGCGTTTCGAAATGGCTTGTTGAGTCATTCCCAATGTATCCTGCCAATTCTTCTCCCGTTTGGCACGACTCTTTATAAAATGATGCCTCCAGTTCGGAATCTCTAAAATTTTCTTTCTTTAACCACCCTGTCAGTCTTCGACGTCATAATCACCTTTCTTAAAACGTTAAACCCATTCATGACATATTCTTTCACTCACTAAAGTGGTATTGTCATTATTGTCAGTGGTATTGCAAGCTCACTGTGAGCAATTGAGAAAATTCAACACACTTCGGTAGAAGTTTACTTCAAATAGAAGCAGAAAATCTAAATTTCCCTGGCAAATGACGAAAATTAGAGTAGAAAACTAATATCTTCGATTGAGAATAAATTTATAATGGAAACCCAAATTCACTAAAGTGGTATTGTCATTATGTAAACAAATGTTCAAACTTACTTGTGACATTTTTAATCTGTCTATTTCAACCAGCATTTACCACTACAGCCATCCATCGAAAAACGATGTAATATCGACGATTTTCGTTTCTTAAACTATTTATTATATCATTCCAATTTCGTAGCTCATACGTGAAAAGTATTGAGATTTAAATCATTTCATTTTTACAGTTTCAGATAACTTACGAAACTTTTCGATAGACAGTTTGTTTACTTATTGGCATGATGAAAGCATGATGGCAACATATTTTTTTTTCTTTTTAAATACACCATTAAGAAATAAAAATTTGTAAAATTAAAGTTACAAATTTTTCTCGGCATTTGATGGATATATTGGATGCTCAAATGTTCGATGCAGATAGAAATTTCATAAATTTAATTTTTGAAATCAGCTACAAATTATAATTACCTTAAGATTACTTACTTTTTTTCTTTAAATAACTCTCTTTTCTACAGCATGTACATCTAAATTTTCAGAAATATTTAAAACTCTAAATATATTACTTTATCTCTATTTCATAATACATTGTTCAGTAAATTATGTTGTTTTTACTATCTCGTAAAGACAATAGAGAGAGAGAGAGAGAGAGAGCTCAGTGTAGTCTGGTGGTAAGGTCTCGACTTCGAAACCAGAAGGTTTCAGACTCGAGATCAGACTCCGCCAAAGAAGTTCGTGTAAGTGGGTCTGGTGCGCGTTAAATCTGGAGGAGCCAGATATCCCCCCCCGTTGGTGTGGTGCGGAAATTTGGGGATGGGTTACGTGCTCAGGGGCCATTGCCATCTTCTGACAACGATTTACGAGATCCGTTCCAACATTGCTCTAGTGTTGTTTTCAAAACGGGACGTTAATATAAATGAACTGAATGTAGTATAGAGGAAGTATAGTAATCGTTCAAAAGTTCAAATTCGAGCTTTTGACGAATTTTCACGTTTCAGAATCCCTGAGGTAAAAAAATTTATTTTTGGAAAATTTCCTTCTATCTGTCTATAACAAAGATAACTCAGAAACGCTTTGAGCTAGATGGTTGAAATTTAGTATAACACCAAATTCGTACATTTCTTCAACTTTTGAGTAAAATCTATTCAAAGGAAGTTCATCTGTCCAGTTGTTCAAATATAAGTTAATATGATAAGTACGAAATGAAGACAGCTAGATAGATAAGATTCAGTACACAGATTTAACATTTATAATGTAGACAGACACCTATCGAATTTTGAGCCAAATCCAACATCGGGTTGATAGTCTGTCGGTCTGTACTTTCAGAAACATGTAAACGCGATAATTAAAAAGCACAATAAGTAAATATATGAAATTTGGTATGGGAATTTGGGATTACAAGTGCATTACATTTGTCAAATCTTTGATTCAATCGGCTGAGAAAAACGTGTCTAAAGCACACGTGGGGACTATTCCCCTGGTTTTAAATTTATAATAACAAAAGATTTTAGCAGCACATCTGGTCCCTTGTCATTTGGGCAATATTTAAATTTTAATGCGGATTAATCTTGATCGAGCATCTATGCAAATCGAGCTTCTTCGAAATTTCGATAATTATGGCATTTTCCGTAATTATCGAATTTTTCATTACTTGTCTAGTTTTCGGTACTGATCGAACTTTTGATTCTAATTGAATGTTAGCAGGAATATATGGTAGAAAGGAAAGATATTTTTTTGGACTTATTTAAGTTTATATGGATGAATAATATGGTGCATTCCTTTTATATTCCTTCACAATATAAGAATGTATTTTTTTTTTCTTTTCAAATATTCAATAATTTTAACTGCCTAAAAATGTCCCCCTACTTAAAATATTTAAAATATATTTTGTTGGAATATTTTAGTTTTTTTAATAAGATATTATTTTTAATGACATTGTGGTCAATCTATAATTGTCTTTTGTAAAAAACTTATGAATATTCTAATTTTCTTTTATATTTCGATCCCAATAATATACATCAAAATATTTAATTGATATTGTAACAAGAGTTTTTTTTTTTTTTTTTTTTTTTTTTTTTGTCCTTACATTATAAATGCCTCAGAACTGAAAGCGTTTTTAAAAATTTTTAATGCTTTGCAATATTTTGCCAAGGATTTGCTCACATTCCATAACATTTAAATATTCATATATATTACAGAATTACTTTTTTTAAGCAAACGCACGCATTTCTCGTTCTTAATAGTAGACATAAGCTAAAATATTGCTTATAAAACAAAATACAAAATATGAAAATTGTTTGAAATATTGAATATTTATATTCCTCTATACACAAATAATTTTCAGTTAAAATTTCGTATTCTAATAATTTTCGATAAAAACTATTACAATGGAAAACGGAAATTTCTGAGCATAATAAACTGTTACTTTTTTAAAATTGAGACATCAAAAGAATCTCTGTTATATGTCAAATAAAATGATTTTATAAAAAGAATATTTAGTTAATTTTTTTTATGAAGCAAAAGTTTCCAAATCAGAATTGATATGTAGATACATCGAAAATGAAGTAGATAATCATTGATTGAAATTTCAAAGATTGTCAGTTTGTAAATCAAATATAATAATAATAGACTTTTTTACAATTTTAGAAAATTCAGATTTATTAGCTGACACTTTTCAAATATTGAATTGAACTTCTTGTCGCATTATTGAAATAATTTGAAATGACTTGAAATAATTTGAAAACTTCTTTAGGAAAATAAAAATGATGAAATAGAAAGGTGATAATCTCAATAAATCGAATCCCTATTAGAGAGTATTTAAAAGATAATCCTGCATAATCAGAAAACATTTTATATTAATAAATTATGAAAGAAATACTTTGTATGAATGAAAAATTGTTTAAAAGCCTTTTTAAATTCATGTCTCGTCCTCTGTTCTGTTCTGATTACCACTTTCTTATTGAGATTGTTAAAATGTAAGTCTGGCTTATATAATTACATGATTAACGATTTAATAAAATAAAAAATGACAATGCATTATTATTCTTGAAAGGATTAGTTTCCACATTTTTTAAAACTACAAGAAGTGTTTCGTCCTCAAAATGCATTAAATTATTTGAAAATTGGAAAACAAATTGTGCATTTAGCATAATTTTTATTTAGGAAACTTTATTTAGGGTTATATTTTCCCTATCCCACCACGGGAACCCTCAGACATGAAAATGAGAAGCTTCCAGTTTGGTAGTTGGTTCTCATCACCCAGATGGGTACAGAAATGATGTAGGGTCGGCAACCCCCTACCGATGATGGAACGTGCCTTTCACGGAAAGGGTGGTACTGTGACTGGTGTTGACCTTAAGGATTCATCGTTAGTTCCCTACAATGATGTTACGGCCATCGGGTCATTCAGATTTATTGTGTGCTTCAGATGGAGTTGGAGTAGACAACTTGTGATTACCCCCCCCCCTCTCCTTCTCAAAAACAATCTCGATAATTGAATAAAATTCAGAATACTGAAATTCTACTGTATTTCATTAAGAAAACAACAATATTCAATAAAGATCTGTTGAAATGAGACATTTTTTTTTATCAATATAAGATGTATTGAAATTAAAAATTCTGGAAATTGAATAATTTTCTTGATTTAATCAAAAGAATTGTAAAATTCACTTACAGATATAAGTTTAAAAAATATGTCAAACTCTAATTTCAAAGGCATATGATACTAGCTAATATTTCTGGAATATCTGTTAATCCAATCGAATACTACCTTGATATGGAAAAAAATAAAAAATAAAAAAATACTTTTGTTGATATTATTATTTGTTGATTTAAGTTTTATTTTTGTTGATTTAAGTTGTTGGATTGGCCATCTGATAAAGGCTTTCAAATTTCGGACTGAATATATGAAGAAAGAGATGGGAAAATTTAAAGTATTAAAATTGGCAAGTTATTGGTATTAAAAAAGTCTATGCAATAAACCGTCGAACATCAGCTAATAAACTAATCGATAGCTAATAAACTAATAATTAACTAATAAATATTAATGAATAATAATTAGATCATAACTAAATTTTTAAAGCATATTCTGAAAAATATTTTTCACTTTTCAAAAAGATTTGAGTTGCATTTTGGAGAATCTTTTTAAATATGCGTTGCAATGAACGGAATGTTTGGTATAAGTTTTAGATCACTATCTACAATATTTTTCAAAAACTCATCTTTGCTAAGAAAAAAACAACAAACAAATCGAAAAATAACCGAAAGTACTTTTCTATCTATTCAAATTTACGAAAGTAAAAAAACAAACAAACCCACCCTACTCTAACAGTGTAGATTGTCGAATTTCAGATATATTATAATCGATTGAAAAAGGAAAAACATGCGAAAATCAAATTTGATAATATATATTGCTACGTGGTGATTAGTTTTCGAACATTAAATAGTAATATTCGAAAGCGTAATAGTGCGTGACTTGGATATCGGAAAATGCATTCAGAAACAATAATTGACATAAAATGCTAACTTCAATTTTATATTTCTCAATTTTCTTTTGAAAATCGATTATTATTAAAAATACGATCATAAATCACAGAAAACGCTTTTGAATAGAATTTTTGTTTCCGCTTACGAATTTAAAAAGATAAAAAAGCACATTTTTTTCTTTGGTGAATTTTTTTTTTCCTCTATTTTTTTTTTTTTTTTTTTTTTTTTGAAAAATAATGCATGCACTGTTCTAAAATTATTATTAAGTAATCAAAGATATGTACCGCTTTCCATAAAATTTAATAAATATTTCTTACGAGTTTACCTCTTTTTTAATGTTCCCCCATGATATAACTAAACAATCTAAAAGTTTATTTTATAGATTGTTTTAATGCTTATAATTTTTTTATTTTAAATTTTTCTTGACAGATTAAGTTTTTTTTTCTATTTAAAAGCTTAAAACTGATGCCCGAAATTTTCTTTTTTCTTATCTCTTTTTCCGTTCTGATGTCTATGAGTGAATATAGTAACTGTTTTCACTAATCTCTCCAACAAACTTAAAGAAAGAAATTTGCAGTAACACGTTTTTAACAACATTATCACAATCTTCATGAGAATTCGAATCGACAATTTTTGTACTTAAAATAAAAATTTGCAGTTACACGTTTTTAACAACATTATCACACTTTTCATGAGAATTCGAATAGACAATTTAAGTACTTAAAATAAAAATTTACAGTTACACGTTTTTAACAACATTATCACACTTTTCATGAGAATTCGAATAGACAATTTAAGTACTTAAAATAAAAATTTACAGTTACACGTTTTTAACAACAATATCACACTTTTAATGAGAATTCGAATCGACAATTTTTGTACTTAAAATAAAAATTTGCAGTTACACGTTTTTAACAACATTATCACACTTTTCATGAGAATTCGAATAGACAATTTAAGTACTTAAAATAAAAATTTACAGTTACACGTTTTTAACAACAATATCACACTTTTAATGAGAATTCGAATCGACAATTTTTGTACTTAAAATAAAAATTTGCAGTTACACGTTTTTAACAACATTATCACACTTTTCATGAGAATTCGAATAGACAATTTAAGTACTTAAAATAAAAATTTACAGTTACACGTTTTTAACAACATTATCACACTTTTCATGAGAATTCGAATAGACAATTTAAGTACTTAAAATAAAAATTTGCAGTTACACGTTTTTAACAACATTATCACACTTTTCATGAGAATTCGAATAGACAATTTAAGTACTTAAAATAAAAATTTGCAGTTACACGTTTTTAACAACATTATCACACTTTTCATGAGAATTCGAATAGACAATTTAAGTACTTAAAATAAAAATTTGCAATTACACGTTTTTAACAACATTATCACGATCTTCATGAGAATTCGAATATACAATTTTCGTACTTAAAATAAAAATTTCTCAAAAAATTTTATAAATTGACAAGATTTTAAATTTATAAAAAAATTCAAAATTATTTATTTTACATTTTTTGCCAGTGTTTTGCCCATAATGATTTATGGGTGTGGTTTCTTTGAAACTTTCTCGCATATCTTACGCTTTATATTTTATTCCCCTTCCTCTACATAAAATTAAGGACCTTGGGTAAAACTGCAAATACCTTGGATGACCTTTGCAATTAATAAACGCGAAGCATAGCTCCTTGGCGAGAATTTAACATCTTTGCAATTTATTTAATAAATTGTAATATTCTGTTTTTATTTAAATAGGAAAGCACTGTACTACCTAAAGTCGACTTACCGCGGCTCGGTTCAAAAAATATTTCATCTTTCAACACAGAAAAATCAAAACAAAACGTTCAAACATTCAAATGTTCAAAAAGCCAAAACAAAAAGTTCAAAACAGAATAACAGTTTTATTTTAAAATATAAATATTTTTGTGCTGGTTGCAAATTGTAAATTGCATTATGTGTGACGTGACGTTCATGATGAAAAAATTGTTTAAGAAGCACTACACGGCAAGAGGCATGTACCTAGGATATCAAATTTTGTACGATTTCCTTGTTTTCTAGGGAGGTGGGGAAACGAAAAATTTGTCCAAAGCATGTTAGAAACCAATTATATCTAGTGTAAAAAAATAAAAAAATTGGTTTTAAAGATTTTGATTGTAATAACAACTGTGAAAGAGAAATGATCGGCTGTCTTTGACCCATCGCTATACATAAAAATAAAATTATAATTCTGTTTTTTGTGCCCATCGAAAAATTTTTAAATTAATAATGTCCACTTAATGGAATTTAAAAAAAACTATATTGTATATCGAGAGTTTTCCAAGAGAAACATTATTTATTTGTTTCCGTAACGCGAGAGGATTAATTAGATTTAACTCTGAAAGTATTTTCTGAACTTTAAAAAGAGAAAAACATGGGTGTGAATAACAGGTTCCAGCAATCAAATTTTTAAAAAAAGGATGTTTAAATCATGAAATAAATGATTCGTATTAGATTGAATTCTAAAACAAGTTTTCGAAAAAGGAAAAAAAAAACAATGAAAAAAAAAACATCATTTGCCTTTTTGAGTAAAGGGCAGATTCACAAAAGTCGACGTAAAAGCTTTTCTCATGACAAACCCTAAAAGCTTCAGATTCAGCTGCGGAACAGTACCGTAAGATTTTATATTTTAAATATATAAATTATGCTAGCTCTCCTATATGCAGACATGATATTGGAAAAAATGATGAATTAAACCAAACATAGACACTAAGAGGTAACCATAACTGTCTACTGGGACCCGCTCGAAGGCAAACGGAAAAATCCTAATGACCGGACCGCCGCGACACCACCAGCCATGGTACAATTCATTTCGTTGTAAGTGCGTTCCGTCATCGATAGAAGGTAGCCAACCCCCCACCATTTCTATACCCTCCAGAGTGACGTAAACCAACAACCATGCCGGTAGCTTCTCATCCTTATTTCTGAGGTGTTCTTCAAGTAGTAGACGCCGACAGATAACCTTTAACCGGTTAATCCGGACCGCCCGAAAGCATGCGAAAAAATCTGAATGACTGGACCGCTGCAACAGCAACAGCAGCAACAACTGTGGTTGAGTCCTAAGGACCATCATCTGTCACAATACAATACTCCCCATGGGAAGCACATTCCGTCAACGATTGGATGCAGCCGACCCCCAACATTTCTGTACCCACCAGGGTGACGAGAACCAACCACAATACAGGAAGCTTCTCATTCTTATCTCTGAGGTGCCAGCCGGTGGGAGAAACACCGAGAGGTACATTAAATATGATTAATTGAATAAATAAATTAATAAATTTATCCAAAAAATGTTGGAGATATTAAAAATATTGTAGCTTTATAACACAAGCGATAATTAATCAATCTCAACGATGACAAAATTCTATTCTGAATATTCTGGAATCCTCATTTGCAAAGAAACGTATCATGTTTGAATCTGTGAATTTTTAAATTTTAAAATCATTTAAAAACATCTCACACTTTCTCCTAAGAACTTTATGTGAAGGTGAAAGATAAACCTTATACCAAAAATAATCAACCAAAATTCGATTTCCTACAAAAGTGGCAGTATTTTACCATTCATTTCAGAATTAAAATGAAAACTATATTTCCGACAAAATTGGACATTAACTATTTTCAATATTACGATAGAAATATGACCTTTTCCCTCAGATTCGAGTTCTTTAAACATGTTTCACCTAAACCAACAAAACTATTTGTAGGTACTACATAAATAACTACATAAAAACTATTTGTTGGTACTACATAAAAGAAGAAACAATGCAAAAACATTAATTTACTCAAAGTCTGGTTTAATGATAACTTTCATTACCTGGTCATTCAGATCAGCTTAAAAATATTTAAATAATACATAAATTAATATCAAAAACTGAAATTAAGGAAAAGAAAAGTAAAGAATAATTTTACTTTCCATTGGATCAAAAGTAATAAAATAATTATTCTTTGAACATGAAGGTTTCATTTACTTTTCAAGCAAACGATTTTCAAATTTATTTCTTTTTTATTAATTTAGAATTATAAATAATTTTTGATAGCAAACAGACCATAAAAAAATTGGACAAAAACCTTTACACTATATATATTCAAAATATTTAAACCAAACTTTAAAATTAAATGATCTTTTATTTTAAAATTAAATCTTAATGCCTTTAAATTAATATCTCTTTATATTATCTTTAAGATTAAAATAATTTATTCTTGAAATCGGATAATTAATTTCTCTAAAAATAGAACTTTCGTTGATCAATAGAAATAAGTTAATACGTCTGATAAAAATTTCTAAATTGCACCATAAAAGTTTGCAACTACAATCTAAGACCAAAGTTAACTTAATCTCCGTCAGTTGATTTAATCATGCAATTTTATCCGCAATTAGTAGAAACTTCAAGCTAATTTTCATACTTGTCACGAACTTCTAATTCCCCTACGGCTTTGAAATAAGTTAACTGTATCTGTTACGCAATCAAAAACCATGTTGAGAAATAATGTTGTCAGCATTTCCATTAGTCTCGACTAAATACAGGGATATCCTACGAAAGCAAAACCAAATTGCTTTGCCATTAACTTAACAGCGCTCTAGACACCGGATCAAATTGTTTACGAAGCAGCAGCGCCATCTGCCGCCTGAGGTCAATGAACTCAGTTGAGAGAAGTAGCCTTTCCATCTCTCCCGAAAAGGCGGAAGTAAACATAAGAGTCAGGTGATTGCAAGTTCCCCACTCTTGACCCACTGCGAATCAAAAATCAAATGATGAATTTCATCCGAAGTGGATACTGCATTCCATCACAGCGGGGACTTGGCTTTCTGTTTCTATTAAGAAAAAACTGAGGGAAATTTTTTTTCGAAGTAAAGGAATCGTCTGCAAGGAGCAAGAGGAAAAAACAGCGGGAGAAAAAGGTTCTTTTTGTATTTTGATTTTCAATAACGAAAGGAAATCCCTTTTAATCCCAGTAAATATTTTTCCCCTTTCAGAGCAGGGAAAATTATATATATATATATAGAGAGAGAGAAGTTTAATTTTTTCTCCATAGAAATTTCTGCTAGTTTCATTTCCTCCCATTGGCAACTAAGCGATTTTTTATTTTTGTAAACGATAAATTTAAAGAACAAATTTAAAAAATATTTTAAATTTTGTTAGATCTAATTTTTATATATTTTACAGCACGTTGTTTCTTATATATATATATATATATTTTCTTTGCATTTTATAAAAAAGGAAAAAACGTGGAACGAGGAAAAAAGGTTATTTTAATGTTTTATTATATTAAAAAACAAAATAAAATTTCCTGAAATTTTAATTATTACTTTTTTTATCGTTCAAAACGTGGAGAATTATTGATTAATATCTATTTTCATAGAAGATTTTTTAAAGGAAATTGCGAATTTCATTTTGTAATCGCAAAAATTCTGTTAGTTTCGTTTTTTTTCGATTTTCGGTTTCATTTTTGAAATTATGTTTAAGATTTTGACTAATGTAAATTTTATTTAGGTGACCATTACTTTGTTTCTAACTTTCTCTCATTGCATTATATATATATATATATATATATATATATATATATATATATATATATATATATATATATATATATATATATATATATATATATATATATATATATATATATATATATATATATATATATATATATATATATATATATATATATTTAAAAAATTGAAAGTTAAAATGAAAAATTAATTACAAGTCCTTGTTACTTTAAATTATTTTTAAGCTTAATTTTTTAAAAAATTACGGATCTTTAAAATAATTCTGATCGACTGATTGCTTAGAACTATAATTCTAATAATAGAATACTAAAGCAATATTTAATTTTTCAAAGGCGCATTAAATTTGCTTCTTTTTTTTATAAAATCCAGTGTATAAGTGTTTGCACTTGTACAAACTATTTGAAATTTTCATATAATTCTTTGTTAATATTCATAGAATGCCCATTTACAAACGGTTGTACCTGTACAAGATTATAAAAATTACGAAAACGCTGTATTAATCGATGGTAAAGTTTACGCATCAGATCTTCCTCAAAAATTAAAATTAAAATAATGCAATTTTATAATTAAATATTCATAGGACTATTTAAAACAATATTGGAAAATGAGAAACAAATAGTATAAGCAAAAGAACAACAACAAAAGAACATCTAAAAACCATAAAACTGTTTCTATAGAAATTAAAATTCAAATACGGTACAATCGACTAAAGAAAAACTGAGTTTATTTTAAGGGTTTATAGGTCTATTCAAAATAAAGAAGAGAAAACAGAGTCTACAATTTCTCTTCCTGTATTTCCCTTTCCTAATGTGAAAATATCCATTAGTTCAGTGCTCCAGACAATATCAATCAGATTGAACGAATCTATAAACTAATAATATGTATCTTTTTTACTCTTATCTAGGGGGTGTGGCGTTTAGATCTCCCTTCGAACTATGCCACTGCAGCTTACTTCCTGCTCATGCCGTAGAGCGTGGCACAATTTTTCACTCCTCCGCGTGCTGCTAGCTCCGTCCAACAGAACTTTAATCCGAGACCTGATCACAGGCAGCTCGCAAGAATCCAGGAGAGAATTTTCCCCCTTCAGATCATAAAATCGGCATTCTCTGCATCATCCGATCGCCGCAGCTACTGCCATCGCTGGGAGAAAAAAAGAATGGTTAAAAAATTAGGAACATTATCGTCTGCTCAAGAAGGAACAGAGAAACTGTGTTCGGATAGTCCACACTGTTCTGATTGGTTGTTTTGGATTTGTTTACATCTCACGGCGTTAACCCATGAATAAACGCGGAAATGAAAACTAGTGAGTGTTTCTGTGGAGAATCAGAAAAAAGGCTGTGTTGCTTTTAAGTTTTACTGTGAGAATTTCGGTAATTCACTTCATATCAGTTAAGCTTTTATTTGGATATTAAAATCGTTTGCTCTGAAAAAAAAAGAAAAGAAAAGAAAGAATCACATTTTTTCAGAGAGTTGTGGAATATTTCTTAGATTGATTTTTTTCACCAATAGATAGATTATTCGTCTTGGTATCAAAGTTCCTAAAATAATTAACTTCTGTGTATAAATTATTATAACATATATTTGAACTTTATGTCTTCAACATTTTGGAATTCTTTTTCCGTCACATAAATTAGAATCGAAGTGATGACCAAAATATCAAAACTGTGGTCTCTTCTACCATCGAACTGCAAACACTGCTGGATTCGAGCACCACCAAGGTAGAATAGTGAAACCTGTTAAACGAATATAATAATTTGAGCTTGTAATTATTTTTCCCCACAATGTTGCCTTTAAGTTACGGACTTGAAGTTATTCACTTTTTGGAACATCACAAAACACATGGACATCATCACAGACATTATCATTATCACCAACATCACCATCATCATCATCATCACCATCAGAATGACCATGAGAAAATCAGGTAAAGAATTTTTTTCTTCTGTTAAAAAATTTATTGATTTTTTATAATACTTTATTTATTTTAGCTATGGTATTGCTTTTAAATAATTTTTCATGAATATATAATTTATGTATAAAAATTTCATGAATTTTTATTTATAAATTTATATGTAGTGCGTGTTTTCTGTATTGAATATTAATTAATTATCTTTTATTATTTTGGGGTAATAATAAGATATTTAATAAAGTATAATATTAATAATAGCTAATTAAATAAGTTATTGTTATATCATAGCAGTATATTTGTTTTAATTATAGCTTTGTTCTTAAGCAATTTTTTTTTATATTGATCAGTAAATAATACATAGAATTTTCTGCTGAATCAGAATTTCTTATAGAGCGAAAAAGCATATATTACAACTGTCTTTTCATTGTTCGAATATTTTATATATTCGAATATTCATATCCATCTAGGACTATAAGGGATAAGTAGGGATGTGCCGGAAACGTTTTCTTCTATAGCAGGGTGTGTCGGAAGAGGAAGTGATGAACTTTAGGTTAATACCCTTGAATAATCTGAGCAAGTCTATAAATCATGCCAAAAATGAACCACTTAGAAAATGTTTTTTTTTATTTGTGTAAATGCTTATAGGTACTTACATTTATGATGGGTGATTTTTATATTTATTGGTTATTTTTTTTATATAATCAAATGATAAAAATAATAGTTATTCATTTTTATGATTTTATTATTTAAAAGCATATAGTTATTAATTTAAAGGTCAATATTTCTTTCCTTTTATTTGACATAGACATTTAATAACTGAATTTACTATATATCATAGTGATGGCACCATTATATTGATAAAGAAAATGAATAATGTAAAAGTGTTTTCACCTAAGATAATATCTTGTCAACTTCTTACAATAGTTAACTATCAAACGATATTTTCTTTATATAGATGATTTTTTTTAAAATATTTCTTCGCTCCAGTTCTCTCTGTAGTACTTATTTCACGATCAATATTTTATTCCGGAAATATTTCGCTTTTGTGTGGCGTTGATTTATGACATCAATAGTGCTTTTATTAAAAAAATATTGAACCTTTTTTTGTGTTTTTTAATCGATTAATACTGATTGTTATAGTTCCTCGTAATTTGATTTGTGTAAACATTTTTCTTGCATTTCTAAAATGTATTTATATGCATTTCGGCTAAAAAATGGTGAGAAATAATACGACTTCCTGTTTTATCATTATTATTATTTTATTAGGAGTTGCAAGAAGCTATTTTGAAAAGATATTTACTGCTGTTTTTCCTTGACATGAATGTAAACTGAATGGGAAACATAGCAACGAAGGTTGTTATCCTCTGAATGCTACAGGGTTGCAGTTGCTATTTTTTTTCTTGTCCTTATGTTTATTTTTATTATGCACTTCATTAATATATGCGTGAAAAATAATCTAGACAAGTTATTATAGAATTCATATAAAGATGTATTATTACAATAAATCAATTTTGTGATTAAAAAAATAGTAAATTTTTGCTGCTTTTGCATTTTTTAAAAAAAATATTCGATAGATGATTTACGAAATAAAATACCTGAAATTAAATTTTTAAAAAAATATTGGTTGCAATTGAAGTGAAAGCAAATAACGGTATCTGTTTCGAGTTTTTGCGCGATAATTTTACGTGATTTTGAAATTTCTGATATCTTATTCATACAGATGATGAAAGAAACCATTTTTGTTATCTGTCACATCATAATAGAAAATATTTTTATATAATGATAAATTAATTTAAAAAAATTATTTATATGTTTAAAAAATTTTTATCGATTTAAATTTATTATTGACTCAAATTTTTAGCATGTGTATAATTTCAAAAGAAGGCTATTTATTATTTTATTACACGAAATAGATATTATTTGATATAAAAAAAGATGAAAGAATTTAATATTCGACATACATGCTTTTCAAAAATACTTGCCTAAATGCAGATAATATTGCGGGAATGTATAAACACACAGTTGCCTCGTAGCTCACAGTTAGACCTTATGTCATTTGGGAAATATATTTCATTCCAAGGGTGGCATATCGATTGTGGGGGGGGGCAAGAAGTAGTACGCATACCTTGGGTGCTAATCTTAAGAGGAATCATGAGTATAAAATATTAATTATCAACTTTTAAAGTGAAATAGAATGAGAGTGTGAAAATTTAATAACAGACCTTCGATCATATAATGCCATGATTGCCATTTACCCTTTTTAAACCAATGGGAGTTGAAAAATCAAATTATGTCCAGTTACGTTCGCTACGCCACCGCATCTCGGTGTTCCTCACGAAATAGCCTTTCCTTCGATGGTATGATCTGTCATCGGAAAAAAGAAGTGCTGGCCATTTTTTCTTCTTAATATCTTCTTCACTTCAGAATTGGGAGTACTGCACTTAGCTGTTTACTTCCCATCCTCTCACTTGAGATACACCTGTTAGGATCCATATGGATTTGATATATTCGGTTTATTTTCAACGAATCTTTATTTTAGTCATCTAACAAATCTACTTTTTAACCATTTTAGGAGCGAATTTTTTAAATTATCATGAAAATATGAAAATTTATTTTATATCGATTTTTATTTTATATCGATAGTTATTTAGTAATACAAAAAAAATGAACTTATTCCTCCTAAATTTTTTATCTAACAAATTTTAATTCATTTTTATTGAACAGAAGTTCAATTTAAAAAAAATTAAACATGCACATAGTTGCCATTGTTGATAAAGATATTAATTTTCCTTCAGCTAATTTTTGTTATCGAACATACGATTTTATTCCTTGAATTTTAATATGAAAATATTTCCCATGCCTTATCGCTACTTATAGCGTTTAATAGATTTTTTTTTCTCTTTGTATATAGATTTTGAAATATAAAAAATTAGAAATAGGATATAAAAATTGAAGTGCAAAATATTTTGTTTTCTATTTTAGCTTTAACTGTAACCGAATTTATGGATTAGTAACAATTATATATAACTCAAAAGTTTGCATTTATGGAAGCTTTAACTTCATTAAAATTCTGTATTCTAGACTTTTTTGGTAACAATTTTAAAATAAATTTATATTAGCGTTTAAATATTTTATAATATCAGTATAATTTGATGTAACTATTTTCTTGTTTTTTTTTTTTTTTCTTTTTATCGAATTAGTTGAAACACTGATGCGGTATGTAAATTAAAAATATTTGTAAAAGGTAATTATTAATTATATTTAGAACATCAGGATTTTATAAAGCAAATAGAGGTAGATCAGGCCATTTTTTTTAAATTGCCTTTTGCTAACATAAGAATAAATTTCAAATTAGCAGCAGAAATGCAAAATTTTGCTTACGATACATTTTTAAATAAAATATAGTAAGTTTATCATAAAATACTACTCCATTAAAAGTATTTTTGGTGATTAAATAAAGTATAAAATATTTTTGCTCTTAATTAAAAAAATTCACAATAAATTTCACTGACACATTCATTTGAAATTATTTTATTTTCTGTGATATAAAATAAAAATGAAAATAAAATATGCCTTCAAAATATATAATTTAGAAGCTAAATTAAATGTAAAATCGTTTGCTCACAACTTTATTTCTCTGATTTTATTCCATTGTTGTAAATTCTATTTGCTTGAAACTAAATTAAGTATAAAATCGTTTACTTAAACCTTTACTTCTCTAGTTCAATTCCAGTGGCACGTTTAAAGTTTCAAACGCCTAGATAAAGGTCAACGTTCGTCTTAACAAACATCAAATTGATTTATGGCTCCGTTCCTCTTAAATTACACCCAAGTGCTCGCATATTTGTTTTTAGAAAGAGGTTAAATGTCAGCCATGTTTACGTGTCAGGTCAATAAAATGTGAAATAAGTCTATCATTGTCAAAGTCATATTTATTTATTAAACGATAAATGAAAACTTTTTTCATTCAATAAAATTTTGAGATAGTTTATAGTAGAAATCGAATTTATTGTTGAGGGAAGTAAGTTTACTTTTAAAAAGAATGAATGCATCGCTAGATTTAATATTCTTTGGATTTACTGCTGTAATGAATATTTAATTATGAGTTAAATTATAGCATATAATTATTAAGTTGATAAAGGGAAAAAAGAATTCTAAAGGAGTAAAATAGTCGTTTGTAAATTGGTAAAATATCAGAAAATGTATTATTCTTCTTAAAGTCATCTATTTTGGGAAATCTCATTGTTTTTTTTAAATTTATTCTAATATAATTATTAAAGTATAAACAGTAAACGATTTTTTAAAGGAAACATTTTTAATTTTAATTTTTTTTTACACATCTTTTTTAGAATACATTTTGTTTTAAATAAAATCAAATTTTTATTTTTTTTTCAAATAAATATTAAAGCAATGAATCTGATACAGCAATATATGTTTATTTATTATTATTAATTAGTCGATTTTTTTTAATTTATTATATATATTGAATATATTGAAATATTATTTATTTATTGTATATTTTCAAGTATTATTTTTTTTTCTATATATGGAAATAATTTTTTCAATTTTAAATTTTGATGGAGTAATCTCAGAGAAAAGAATGGTTATGCTAATCAATTTAATATCAGAAATTTAACCTGCCATAAAATATTTTATGTTTATTAAATAGTGAAAAACGTTTTTCAAAAGCGAAAGGCAAAAGAATTGGAGTGACTAAACAAATGGAGAAATCAATATACATTATGACCTTATAGACGGTGTTGGCAACGGTCTGAATAGAGTTCAATGCTCCATATATATATATTTTTATTTTTAATGAATTGATATTTTTTCTTGTAAATCCTAATGGGGCGCAAAAATGCTCGGTTTTTTAATTTCTTTTGAAAAGCAAAATGTCATTTCTATTATCCAAATTAATTGTGACCAGACGAGATCCGGATAATCGATTATCTGCATGCCTGGATAATTGACGGGAAAAGATTGCTTCATTGCGGGGAACGAAGTTTCCAGGAGTATATTAATTTAATGAATGTAAAACCTATGCTGTTTACATTTTGAGTATTTGTATACTGTATTAAAATATTATTGTTTGAATATATCAGTCAAATTTACTTGAATAATTTGTCTTTATTTTCTTCTTATTATTATTAAATCTTAGAAATATTGTGTCTGCTTTCGAATTTTTCTATTTTTCGCTCTTTTCTTTTTTTCCCCCCTCCTTGCTAAATAAATCAGAATAAGTGAAGTTCGGATAAATGGGGTATCGGAAAAATATCTTCATAATTGAATTCTCGACTGTGGAATATGTTGTTAGTCAGTGGATTTTATTCTTATAAGCATTTTGCATGAACATTTGTCTTACTAAAAGAAAAACTCGTTGTGAAATAAACACCATAATGAATAAGAGTAGTGTAGACTATGAAGATCTAGATAATTGAAGTGATTCAAAAAAAATCATAAGAAATAAACATACATTTGCATGATACTGATAACGAATCTAGTGATAGTGAAATATTAAAAAGAATACGAAAACTTGCTGGGAGACTAATAAGTCATTTTAATGAATGCTCTGGTATCATAGGCGCATAATCAGAAGAATGGATATGTAAATTAAATAGATAATATGACTGAAATAAAAAAGAAAATTTACGGAGTGCTTGGCGTAAAGGCGAAAGCTTGGAGTTAATCCGAAGTCATTAAAGGCTTTTGATGAGGTGCTGAATATGAACATACGAATTGCAATTGCATCCATATCAATTATATAATTTTAATTTAAAGTATGTAAGAATTATAAAATAAACTAAGTTTTCTTAAATAAAAATTAAATGGTTATTTCATGCAATTTGATCTTTATTAAATCTTATTGGAAGGGGTTCAATATCTTTTTTTAAGTATCTACCTGTAAGTAATAAATTTCGTTAAATGGCTTATTTTGCATTACGCGAAAAATATCCTGTCTCGGCTCCGCAACTAGAACCGTCAAAACACAGTTTGTTTACCTCAGACTTTTCAAGGTTTTAATATCGAAACCTCACGCAACTGTGAGCATTCTTCTAAATAATTCAGGCATCCTTTTCGCCCTCCCCAAAGCAGCAGCATTCGATCTTCCATCATCTGATGCGAGGGTGTAGCTGCTGCTCGCTGCCCAATGCACAGACTCCAGAGTGAGGTCATTGAACCCCTGACCGAGTAACGAGTGTAGAGGCAGGGAGAAAGAGGGAGAACTGAATAACCGATTTAATTCTTTTGCAGCCGACTGACCCCTCAACTCAAACAATCGCACCCCATCACGTGTCCGTGTCGGGTGATGAAAAAAAATGAGTGAGAATTTGCGTGAAATAGACAAAAGAAAGGTGAATTTTTATTTTGTTAGCTCGAATCGAGGTCGCAATTTTTTTTTTTTTCATCCCTCCCGTCGATTTTAACTTTCTTCATATCATTTTTCGTAGTTTTTTTTTTTTTTTAACTATAGCCAACCAACGCCATTTAGTGACACCTTCACGGTAATTTACTTTTTTTTTTCTTTTTCTTTATACTACCCTTTTCAACGGCTGCCTTCAAGAATCGTGCTGTTTCATAAGCATAACGTATTAATAACTGTACCTGTTTGCTCGAGGGATTTCTTCTTCTTTTTTTTTAAGTCTGACCATCAGCAAGAATGTCTCTGAATTTGCTGAAATGACGTCAGCACTTTTTAATTATTCAATTGCAATCACAAAACACGTTTTCATTTTTTGTTTTGTTTTGTACGATGTGGAAAGAAAAAAAAAACATTTCCCGTTGCCATTCACTTAGAATGAAAATGTTTTCATACAACTTTATTTATTTCATTTGTTTTCACTTGTATTGTTATTATAGGTTTTTAAAAAAATATACATTTTTATTTCCCAGGAATCAAATATATAGAAAAGCAATATAATGGTAAACAAAGTTCAAACTCTGCGTATTGTCATTTTGAACTATTTCAGTTGCTTGCATTAACCAGAACATATAAGTGCATTGTGTGTAAGTGCAATAAAAATTTCTTTATATATCAAAGTGAAATCTTTATGCCGGAATATAGGAGAAAAGACAGGGAAAAATAGCCAACTAAAAATTTAAAAATTCGATCAAGCTATTGAACGACCAGAATAAGAGCATTTGTAAGGAGAACCTGGGTGATCAGCCTGTAATCTCCGATCCGTAATGGAGCTATTGAAAAGTGGCGCAGCATATATGTTGTAGTCTAATAATGTAGTGCGGAAAAGATTAAGAGTTTTAGTAGTTGTTATTGAATAAAAAGAAGAAAAAAAAAAGTGGAAGAAGATTAATTAAACTATTAGAATACAGATTGATGATTTTTAAAAATATGATTAAGTTTATAAAATGGATGCCATTTGAAAAGTGCGTGTTGTGGCACGCACAATACAATCGCTTGGAGTGGTTTTCTCAAACCTTTCTCGCATATTTTCTAATAATTATACTAGTAAATTATTAAATGCGTGCCTTTGGGAACGATAGTTACGAAAAACCCATTAGAATGCACGCATTGGTGATTTTTAGGTAGATTCCTATAGGAAGACTACCTATTGCAATGGTTCACATGACAAGATTTCGGGAAAACTTCTTCAGTTCTTAAAAATCACGCTCCTAGAACCCAAAACCACCCTTCGTTCAAAAGTTTATATGTGTGTGTGCGTGCATATAATGTTTTGCCCATGTTATCTTGTGAACAGGGTGACTAGAGGTATTTTGTTTGGATTTTAACTGGCTTGGAATATTTTGTTAGAAATGTAAAAATCTCGAACGAGTTCGTAAATGGCTCTTCTAGCTCAAATGGGGTGGAAATTTTCATTTCGCTGTAACTTTCTTGGTATTGAAGATAGAAAAATAAATCCAGTTAACCAAATTAGAGCCTCATTAAGGCGAACAACTTTTGCATTTAAAGTTTTTCGATCTTAGAATTTAGAGTTTGAGAAGTGATTTTCACGCCCTAATTATTGATTGTTACTAACATGAACAATTTATATTGCCAGATAATAACTTAGATGTAAAGGAATCTATCTTTGCCTTCTAGTTTGCAAATTTTTTTTTGGCGAATGACTGCTAAGATGTAGATAATACAGAAACCCGAAAGTATATTTTTTACAACCTATTAAAACCAAAATTTGTCACCAGAACTACAGTTGTAGTCATGAGATCACATACAACATTTTATGAAATTAAATCATTGTGATTTTGAATATTCGCGTTTAGATACCTATGAAAATATAGATAGACAGATAAATGGCCAATAGCACTCAAAATTTCCTAAGAATTTACATTTTAGATATTAAACCAATGAACCATATTTTAATATTTCAGAAACGTGTAGTTTTTTTAGTTCCAGAAGCAAACGACTTGTTTCTGGACAAGTGCATAAAATGATTTTTATTTCATAGAAGCTGTTAAACGTTACGTTAAATCTTTTTTTTTTTCATTCATGGAAATTTAATTTGACTTTATTAAAAAATTAGTTATTAAATTAATTTTGGTGTAAACTTTAAAATTCTTTTTTATTTTATTTTAGTGAGAAATATTTCATCAAATCGTGTTAGTAGATTTCTAAAGCGTCCAAACTATTTATGAATTTTCACTTTTATTCATACAGATTATTGAATTCAAAAAACTGTACACTGTTGACGGTAATTATTTATTGAAATTATTTTTTAATCATCAAAAATATTGATAATTATAACTTTCCTATTAAAATTTACTTTTTCTTATTAATTATTTAATACTTATTTATATTGTATTATTGATTTAGTTTAGTTATATTAACGTCCCGTTTGAAGCCACACTAGGGCTATTTTGGGACAGACCTCGTAATTTTGAACCGCGGTCAGATGACGAGGATGACATCTGAGCTGGCAAACCCCCTTTCCACACCACACCACACCAGCGGGAGAACGATTGTATTATTGAATATTGTCGTTTGTTCTTTCTTTTCTTATTATTAAATTCAATTTTTTTTCCTAAATTTTAGATGATTCAAACTTTTATTGTTTTATCGTCAGATTGAAAATATTCATTCATTAAATGCATTAAATAGAAATTTAAACATCAATTATTTTATTACGTATAATTATTAAAAAGGAAAGGTTTAACCTTTCAAGAATTCATTTAACACTTCAGCACAAGCATTCATTTTTTTTTTTTTTTTCTTTTTAACATTAGGGCGGCGTTATTTTGACCTCAAATTGTCAGACATTTACCCTTTATCTTATTTCTATTTGTATAAAAATAAAATATGGCCGGAGTATATACACTTTTTTTCCATGCAAATATGTTCTTATTTAAAGCATTAATGCGAATTAAATATGAAAAACCGAAATTGAAATCAGTCCATTTTTTTTTTCATACTTTTTCGCTATTCATTTCCATTTTTCCAATTCCATTTATATAAAAGGAACTTGTTTAATTTAAGTAGTTTTTCCCTGTATGAAAATATGGGAATAATAGGAATTAAATTTCACTTATAGTTTACATTTGAAATTTTTTGAAAAAATAAAAAAAGCTTAAACATAAAACTTTGAAAATTCATAACTTCTGCCTTTCATTTTTATGTACATATTCAAATAATACTTTTATTTTTCCTCATTCAGAATAAATTATTAACATAAATTTCAAGACAATTTATTCATATTATTAAAAAAAAATGATTTTTATATAATGATTTGCTGCATTTTTATCGGGCAAGAAAGGACTTGATCAAATTTTAATGTCAAAAAAGTATTGAAAATCTGGGTATCATTTTTTGAAAGTCATGATTATAACGAATCTGTGCTGTCATTATTTTGTCTATCAGTAGGAAGTCTTGAGGAAAAATCACTGAATCTGTACTTAACATTAAAAGAACAAAAACCTTAGCATACGAAGTGGTCAGTTTGATCCCAAACCTCCTGCAAAAAATAACATTGCTTTCTATTGTTTTAATCTTATTTTAGCTCTCACATGAAGATATAGGAAGTTACAGATGTGAACTTTATAAGTTCCTAGAATTTCTAAGCAAAAAAAAAGGAGGGGATGAGGTCAAAAAGTGTGCTAATCGGTTAAGAGATTTTTCAAGCGCATCTGTTTGACCTTTAAAGCCACAAATCAACCAGGGTAAACCTCAAATAACTATCTTCCCTTCTTGTACGAGTTGTTGCTAGTGACCACTTTATCACACTCCGAACATCACGACGTTGTCTTTGTCCAGTTCTACGAAAAGGGGATGATATTTCTTGAAGAACCAGATTTAACTGCAACCAGAATCGGCGTTAGCAGGTGGGCAATTGCCTCACCCCGTCGGCGAGAGATTGAGAGTTTCGTATGCAAAAAGATTCCCTACTTTGAGTATAGTTGTGGTGAGCTGCACATTCTCAAATATAATAATTTAAAAACTACCTTAATATGTTGTAAACAGTCGAAATATCCAAGTAACGATTACAGCAGTTTGATTATATTTAGTAAAATAATGGATAAGGCGGCAGGTCAATAAGATGCCGCATTTTGTGGACCATTTTTGATCGGCCGATTATGAAATCAATGCAATGGATGTCAAAGAAGTTAAATCCGCAGAATTTAAATTTTGATTGAAATATCATTCATTAAGCTTATAATTTGCATTACTTTTGGCAATATATCCAACAAGGTGAATAAGATATCGCATTCTGCCGACAATTTCTGAACGGCCGCAATGGAAGTCGGCAGATTTTTAGGCATCTGATTCAAGCATCGTTCTTTCAGTTTATAATTTGTTCTATGTTTTGGAACATAACCGAAAAGGTGACAGTTGAATGAGATATCGCATTTTGCCAAAACTTTTTGATCGGTCGACTAAGAACTCAATGCTATGAATGCCGACGTGTTACGTCAGCAGATTTTTAGCCATCTTATTTAAATGTCGTTCATTCAGCTAATAATTTATGCTATATTTAGCAGAATAATCAATAAGCTGACAAATAAATAAAACGTCGAATTTTTGCCGACTAATCTTCGACTTTCAGTTAAGTTGTTATTGTAGGTTAGGAGAAAAAATTGTTTTCATCGAGTATTTCAATTACTGGAATAAGTAAATTCCATTACTATGAATTAATTTATTTAATATTAAAATATCAGTTTTTTGCAATTATTACACTAAAGAAATATTACCAACTTCAATTGACTACAAAAAATAAATACATGTAGTATGGTAGCTTTTCAGTTATACTAAAAGAGCTTATCCATGGGCGCACTAAATTTATTAAATAAATTACTACCTAAATTCTTCAGATTCTGCATTCAGTATTGCAGATATCCTACCGGAAACGTATTTTTAAAATTTTTCTTTTTCATTTTTTTCTTTCTATAACTTTTTGCAGCAAAATCTATATAATTTCGTGTGCCTCTAAATTTTTAATAGACTTTGCATAAAGATGTCTTGATAAAATGAGAATTAAAAAAGTTATTCATAGAATATTCATATATAACATATTAACCCCTTCACATACGAATTTATTTAACTTTCTAATTAGATGGCAGTCTCTTATTTGAGACAATTATTATTATTTTAATCCCTAGAATAATATAAAGGCATTTGAGGTAATGATACGTTTTCAATTGATTTTTGCATTTTAAATTACTTAATATTTCTCCTTAATTGCAAATTAAAAATTTAGTAATTCGATGCGCATTTCGGACTTGTCATTGTATACGAAGAGGTTAAGAAAAATGAATGCATCCAACTGAGAGGATAAAATTCATTTTTTGGGAAAGAATATTAGCTTGCAATAGCTTCGAGGGGGAAAAAAAAGTATTTAACCATTAGACTACGCGCCTAAAAATGAAGGTAGGAAAGTACATATTTAAGATCTAATTGTTTTTTAATAAAACGCATTGATTTTTACACATATTGTAGAGGATAAAAAAATTTGAACTCTAGTTTTCACGAATTTCCTAGTTTTAGCTCTCTCTGAGTTCGAAAAACACATTTTACGGAAATATCTGTTTGTCTGTAACAAAGATAACTGAAAAACACTTTGAGCTAGGCTGTTGAAATGTGCTGTACAGTCTTTATATAAAATTTGCAAATTTCTAATAAATTTTGGGTAAAATCTGCTCAGGGGAAGTCCGTCCATCCGGTTGTTCGAATGTAAGTTAATACGATAATTACAAAAGAAGGGAGCTAGATCAGTAAAATTCGGTACACAAATTCAACATCTATAGTATAAATTCCTGTCAAATTTTGAGCCAAATCTAACCACGATTGATTGTCTATCAATCTGTATTTTCAGAAACATGCAAACTCGATAATTCAAAAACACAATGACTTAAATATTATAACAAACTAATATATCAAATTTGCTATGTGATTTAATGACTACAAGTGCAGTTTTGTTTCAATCGGTTGAGAAAAACGCGTCTAAAACATAAATTCAGTTTTTGGATGCTATTTACGCATGCCAGGGATTAATCGCTAAATAACTCGCCAAGGATGCCATGATTAAGTAAAAATGCTAAATTCACATCAAAGGTTAATATTTTGTATCTATTATACACGAATGCCATGTAAGGCGTTCTCTGGCATGACAAGTTTCTTAGAGTGCGATAAAGTTTTGGGGAACTGTTTTAATCCTAAATATACATTGACAAATAAATACATTTGAAACCTAATATTTAAGTAGCTCATTCTTCCCAAGTACATTTTTCATATCTTACATAAGATCGCAACTTTGTACATATATTTAAAAAATATTTTCTCCAACCTTCTTAAGAAACAACATCTTTTTATCTTTCCAGCATTCTATATAGTTCATGTTCGAACTATAGTAAATTTTTGCTTTGCTTTATGCGCTTATTCGCCTCAGATTCGAAATATATCCACATTCTTGCTCGCTGTTGCAATTTTTGTAAAAATTATTTTATGTAGGAAACTACTCTAAAAAATCGGTTTTTGGTGAGAATATCAAATATTTTTTTTAATTTATTATTTTGAGATTTCAAAAAAATTCTTTCTTTTATAAATTTTTTTTTTCTCTTTTCTTTTTCTTTTATAAATTTTTTTGTATTTAGTTTCAACATTCATTTTATATAGCTTCCATTGTAAGAGTATATTCATTTCTTCATTTAACATAATATGGTATTCTGACGCAATCCGTCTTTCTATCTATATAATACAATATAGAATGAAATATAACTATATTTTCTTCCAAAATTAGATCGCAGAACGACTAACTATCAAGAGTCTCATAAAAAAATCGACTAAAATATTGACATTCGGTAAAATTTTGATATTCAGTAAAAAAAAACTTGAGAACAATTTTTTAAAAATAACTTTATAAATTTTTAATAATGAAAGAAGGGGTAAGTATTTGAATAATAAAAACTATATAATACTTAATTTTCTTTAATTAAATGTAAAAATTAGTTATTATGAGTTACTCCGAAGCCAAATTAGAGAAATTGTGTTTGCCCCCCCCCCTGTTGGATTTGGCTTCCCTCTACGTCAGCAAATCTCTATCGCCGTCCTTGACCGCAGCATACCCCCTCCCTCCCTCAGGGAGAGCCATTCCGCGTGTATAAGCCTTTAGAAATTTTGAATAGGAATGGGGTTCTGTGACCTTGAATTGTTATGGACAAAAGGGAATTTTTTCTTTTTTTTTCCTGGTTCAATAGCCCTTCTAGAAAAAGAAAAATATAGTTCGAGTGACTTTAAGTTCTCTGAAACGTTCTTTAATTTATTACAAATTGGTAAAAGTTGTAAGACATTTATTTGAGTTAATATCTTGTACCTATTGTACAAGTTTATTACAGACTATGCCAGAAAGTTTAGGGAGACTACGCCACTGACTTCTTTTTTTTTTTAATATTTATCGATAGTTTTTTTCTTCTACCAGTTGGCTTTCATTACGATTAATATTTGCTAGTTAATATTATACTTGTGTAGCAGTATCCGTGTTTTCATTGAAATTTTAATCAGTACTCACAAGGGGAGCGCACGATATAGAAAGCTAAGTTCGGGATGGGATTTTGTCTGATGGTAGTATACCTTTAGGATACTATGGTAGAATATCTTTTACCTCATTTAATAAAATTTTAAAGCGCAATAGCCAGTCACTTATGAGAAAATGACCCTCACACTTTGAACATAGCTTTTGTACTTGTAATTTGCAACCATCGCTGGAGGTCCTGCGGTCGCGATCGATATAGCCTCCACACCGTGTCCGTTAAACCCGGGTTCTATACTGGGCTTGTTTTTTCCTTCCAAAACTATTACTACAGTTTACAAACAATTTTAATCAATATGCTTTTAATTTTTAATGCATATAAAATGTTAATTCTTTTAACTCTTTAATTATAACTTAATCTTTAAAAGAAATATAATTTTAAATTTTGATATTTTTCAACAGAAAAAATATTTAAATTAAACTAATAATTTACAGATATTTAAATTTAAATTTTCAATTCAACTTTTACGAGTTCGGCATCTGATTTATAAAATACCAACTCAAAAAATGAATGTAATTGCTATGCAAATTTCCGATACGTAATTCTTAATCTTGTACTTCAAACAAAATTATTAAAAAATATAAATTTACAGCTAATTAAATAAATTTAAAAAAAATCTCAACTATAAATTTTCTGTAAAGGTATTTTACAATTCAGAATAACCAACCACTCAGTCAATAGATGCGTTTATTGTTAAAGAAAAAATTAAATTTCTATGGCTCAATTTGATCATTAATTTGTTTGAAAATATCATAACATTTTCTCATCCTATGCAGTTACCCTCCCTCCCGCATTATTATTTTTATTTTTATTTATTTATTTTTTAAAATATTAATAAACCACATATTTTTATTTTTATTTGACTATTTGGTTAAATGAAATTCAAAAGTAAAAATATAATCAAAACCATACTAATCCCCATCACCAATATTTCCACAAGAAACTGATAAAGACAAGAAATAAAAGGTTCATATCTAGTAATAAAGTACATTCAGTATTTGTATTTCAGTATTTGTACATTCAGTATTGTAATATTATTAAAAAGATTTTTTTTAAATTTTAAAACGATGTAAAACCTTTTTTGTACTGTATTATTGCCCAAAGCTGTCATGGGAAAATTCCAAAATTACTCTTAATTTTTAATATTAATTTCCTGTTTTCAAACAAGACTGACTTACTAATTTTGAATATTGGTCATATGACCCAAACCTCATTTGGGCCGACAACGCCCTTCCCAAATTTCAAAGCGACTACAAATTTAACCTGTACCAGCCCTATAGGTCAGGATTTTTTCTAAAGGTCGCTCTTTAATGGAATCAGAATTCAGTCATGAAGTTTGTGTTCACAAAACCGTGATCATCTCACCGGCCAAAGAGGCCCCCAACTAATACTTATACATAATTCTTTAATCAATAATTTTATTGAAATCTAGTCATTTCAGTAGCGGGTTGTGACTTTTTAAGTAGCTTTGCCAACAGTTAAATCTATTTTCTTATAACTACTGCCAGATAAGAAAGTTAAAAAGGAACTGTCTTTAAAATTATAGAATATAGAAGAAAAAAAATCACAGATGAATTCAAAAAATGAAAGAAAACGTAGCATTTGGAAAACTTATTGAAATTTAAATGACTTCAATTTCTTTTATGAATCTGTTTTAATATAATCCTTAAATGATGTTTCATTTTAGATGAAAAATGGAATTTTTGTGCATAACTGTAGCATTCTTTTTGTGAAATGATTTTTTTTTTTTTAGAAAAGGCAAGTCTATTAAATTTTTCAGTCACAAGTGATTCATTGATCAATAATCGTTTATTACAGACAAAGTCAAATCGCGCAAATTATTTTCATCTGATTTTATTTTTTTTTGTACTGAATATCAACAAACACAAATATCATCTAATAATCAAAATAATATAAAATCTTAGAGACCATAAATCAAGTTGAGCCTTTAAATACCAATGCATTTCCATTTCTATTTGTGGCTTTTTAAAGGAGAAAACAAATAATATGATTAATGTATTAAATTGCAACTAATTCATCAATAAGCAATCTACCAGACCAGATTAATTCAATTTATATTATGTTCTTTTTTACCCACTGAACCGCAACTAATATAGGCATGTCTTTTAATATCTATGCAAATAAAGGTTAAATTCATAAATAATTTATACACTATAAGAATCTAAACTTTTGACTAAAGCTTCTTCAAATTTTTCTCATAAATATTTTAAAGTATAAAGGAGGTCTTAGAGAGGGTTTCTTGGCAATTGATTAAACAGGTTTTTTTATGTTCTTTTTTTGTAAATGAAAAATATTTTAGAATAAATTTCAGGTTTATTTTGTAGAAAAAAAAAACGATTTTTTTAAATCTATGTTTATTAATCTATTTGCTTTTCGCAAATGATTTCTTTAAGAAAATAAAGCGCATTATTTATTCTGGTAAATTCAATTTTTAATAGTCACCAAACGATATCTGGCAGAAAATAAGAGAATTCACTCGCATTTCACCAAACGATTTCTTTCAAAATATAAATCTCTTTATTTATTCTGGTAAAATCAATTTATCATATTCACTAAACGATATTTTGCAGAAAATAAGATAATTCACTCGCATTTCACCAAACGATTTCTTTCAAAATATATAAATCGATTCAAATATCCAGTTAAAAACGATTTATCATTTTTAACAAAAGATATCTTAAAGAAAATAAAGCAACTAATTTATTCCGTTAAAAATGATTCATCATTCGGTGATCTGTCAATTCGGATTAAATCAAATCACGCAAATTATTTTCATCTATCTTCCTTTTCTGTTTTATTGAACCACAACGAATATTCTCCTTTTCCCCAACAAAGCTGAGACATTTTGCACGGAAATTGTGTCTGTCCCAAGCCATTAAAGTATGCTCTAGCGATTGCAGACTTATGTAATGAATTTCAAATGAAGTCTAATTCTTAACAGGCAAAACCCGGTTTATTGAGGTCGGCTTTTCTTTTCTACTGAACGTTTTTCCTTTCATTTATTGCAATTGTTTTCTAACCTCGGGCTAAATATTACAAGAGGACCTAATTGTGACTATCTAAAATGCTCAAAAGAAAAGGAATTCCTGGCCGTATATATTTTGACTTGATAACAGAGCCTACACTTAGAACATTCAGAGAGCTTTTCTTTTTTAGAAGAAAACAACTTTACAGGCTGTGCACATCCGATAAAGCGGTTCCCTATCGGTCAAGTATTTTTTTTTTTTTTAAATCGAGATCGTTACATGTTGACAGACAAGTGGGATATTTTTTTTTTCGTTCATCTTGTTTAAGTGTCGTTGATCTCTTTTTGGAGTGTGTGCTTTTCTCAGACGCTGATAATGATTATCTATTTTCGATTGAGAAAAACTGACGTAACTTTAATGCAAAGCGTAGCGGTGGAATTCTTGTTTCATTTTCTTTTTCGTAATCATTGATACAAAGCTGTAGACTTATTTATAATAGCTTGAGTGACCGGAATTTCAAACTGTAAATAGTTTCTAATTGACTATAACTTTAAGTGAATAAGAATTTCAAATTTTTATCAGCTTCTTATTGCAATAAAACTTAATAGCTACCGGAATTTCAAATTGTAAATTGTTTCTAATTCACTATAACTTTAAGTGAATAAGAATTTCATATTTTTATCAGTTTCTTATTACAATAACTTTAAAGTGTCTGGAATTTCAAATTATTAATAGTTTCTAATTCACTATTACCTTCAGTGAATAAGAATTTCATATTTTTATCAGCTTCTTATTACAATAACTTAATAGTGACCGGAATTTCAAATTGTAAATAATTTCTAATTCACTATTACTTTCAGTGAATAAGAATTTCAAAATTTTATCAGCTTCTTATTACAATAACTTAATAGTGACCGGAATTTCAAATTGTAAATAATTTCTAATTCACTATAACTTTAAGTGAATAAGAATTTCAAACAGTAAATAGTTTCTGATTCACTATAATTTAAAGCAAATATTTAATTCTGTTTATGTCTGTATCTGTTGTTCGTCAATGTCGTATTACATGTCATTTATTACGAAGTATGCGAAAATATTTTTGTAAAACTGCTCTTGTTGGTTTATTATATTTTTGATTTGTTAATTTCTGGCAACTGAATCTTTTGTGACGACACAACAAATTAGAGAATGATAAATTTCCAATTTCACAGTTAAAGTTAGCAAGAAAGGAACAAATGATACTAATTTTAAATAATCTTGTTAAACATCATTTTCCAGTTTATGTATAATATAAACATTTTCTTTGTTTATGAGATTTAAGATTGAACAATTCTTGTAAAGCTTGATACATAAATCGTTTCGTTTCCCTGCCTTTTCAACACTTCCTCGGTTTATCCTAAATTAACAAGAAATAAACAAATTATACTAATTTTAATCGATCTTATTAAAGATTGACTTTCGGTGTATGTGTAATGTAAATATTTCCTTTGTGAAATTTAGGATAAAACATTTCTTGTAAAAGTCGATTCATAAATAGTTATTTTTTTTACAGACTTTTCAACACTTCCTTATTTTATCATGACACTTGGTAAGGCAAAAATCAATCTATACGACATAGGTTTATTATGATTGCTTCGTTTTACTGTTCATTGAGTTATCAAATTTTGCAATATTTTTGAATTTGCCATTTATTCAAATAAAAAAAAAAAAAGATCAGTCTTCGATAGATTTCAAATGTTATATTTATACAATTTTTAAAACTACTTTTAAATATTTTTCATAATTCATGATTTGTTAATGAATTTTCCATTAGAATATATCATCCAAAAATGGAATAAAAAAGTGGATTGATTAAAAGATTGCATTGTTAACATTGCATTGCTTGAAACTATACCTTTCAATGATTAAATGGGATTTATATATAGCATCTTTTATTTACATTTTCTTGTGGAAATGATATTTAATCTGTACATTCAGTTATTTACTGCAAAGAAGTTTTTAACCATTTCCCGAATATGGTCGACTGATTCCGAGAACGGGTCATTCTCACTTCTCTTGAGAATAGATCTTCCCCTTTCACCTGCATTGGGGGAGGGGGGTTCGAATTTTAGACAGGGTTTAAAACAGCGGGGAGCGATATCCTTTTAGCACCTACCTCCTCAGGAGTTGCGGAAAACCTTTCACCTGGCCTTGAACTATATAGAGGTCACTGAAATGTTCTTAAGCTTTCTGCGTCCTTACAATTACTTTAATTTCGTTCAATATTTCCTAGCTGCTGTGGCAAGCTCTAGGAAAAGACTAAAGGCTGTAATTGACAATATTTATATCTGTAATTTTCCATCTGTAAAAAAGACAGAGAATTTCTAATTTCGTTGCCAGTCTGTTGGATTAAAGCTTTTTTTCAAAATTATTTCTTTTTCGGCCTTAGTGAGCTACGATAAGACACACACGTGCAATTTTCCCGAATTTCTTCAAAAATAACTAATTAAAACAGTTAATTAAATCAGTCCTTATATTAAAAGGCATTTGTAACGTAAATCCATCTCTATCCTCCCATAAATAATCAAACTATTATTTTTCTATTATTAATTATATCATAACAATTAATTAAATAATCATTCCAAATTTCATGGCGTTAGAGATTTATGTGTTCGTTTAAACTAGTTTCAATTAATTTTAATCTTTCTCTCAAACTTACAAATTATAACTGCTATTCCAAATTATGGTGTGGAGGTGCTCGTGACCACTTTGTCAGACAGCAGAGCTCCGACGTTCACGACGTTGCCGTCACATTTCGTAACAAAAATAATTTTAAAAATGTTCTGTTTCGAAAAAATTTTCTGAAAATTTACTTAGTAATTATTATTAAAAATTGAGTTTTTGATATTGATTTGTAGTTACAATTTTTTGTCGTTGTATTTCTCTAGTTTCAAAATTATTGCATAATTTTTTTATACAAAATTTGACTATGCTATTTATTTTATTTCCTTTTTATGAATTTAGATGTCTTAATGAAAAACAAATTTAAAAACTCAACAAGCGGCATCTCCTTCTAAAATTTGTAATCGTTTTTCTTACGAAGCAATATATGTTTTTGAATGATTTACAAATATCAGTGATTCAACTAAAAATAGAAGAAAATGCTTAAGGGAGAAATATTTAACCCTTTCTAGGGCCGTGGGAAGTATGCTTCCCATCAAATTTATCAATCTTTGTATGAAATTATGTAGTTTGGCATTAGTTCTGACAAATTTTTTTAGTAAAAGAGAAACTAAGATACTTCAGTTATTTATCTCACACAAAATGATGTGTCTTGATTTGTTTTTTAATTATTAATTAACCAAATTAATTAATGAATCAAATTAAATTTATCTAATAAGCTAAATAAATCCCTTTTTTTATTTTAATTTCAAGCCTCAAAATATTTTAACATAATATGACTAGAAAAAAATGGCCCTTTAAAGGGTTAAGAGGGCAAAAAGGTGATTTAAAAATTAATATTACTTATTTAAAATTGTAAAAAATCAATAATGAAAATGGAGGGAAACTACGATGTGACAGCGTTTTGTCGGAAATAAATATTAAAAAATGTATTATAGAAAAAATCATAAAAAGAGTGAAATAGTTAAAAATTGACAATATCCAATCTCTGATTATTTTTTCACATTTCCACTATCTGGAACATGTTGCATTTAGCTTCGTTGCATAGTGAACAAAATTGAGTATTCATTTCGAAAAACAATTTTTTCATCTTCATTGATTAAGTAAAAAATTTCGTTTAAGGCTTCTTTATTTATTATAACTACATAGATAGAAAGAGGTAACCCTTTTATGTTATTGTTGGTTTTATCTAAAACCTGATAAATTTATAAATTTTGATGTAAAGACTACATATCAAATTTCATTTGTCTATTTCATTCAATCTCTGGATTTAAATAGATAAACGCAGACTGTTTCACCAATTCCGAAATGAGTTTCCAAAGTTTCCAAATATGTTTTTATATAATCTGTATCCGAGAAAGTAAATTTCAATAACTGAACTAATGAATATTATATAATAACATTTCAAAGAATAGAGGAAATAACCGGCTCCCATTTTTGGAATAAGCGATGTTAAGTCAAAATAGCCGCGTTGCACTTAAATCCGTTTTAAGTCGGGTCTGCGTCTACCTGATGCTGTGTGGCGGCTTTAGGAGTGAGTAAGTGCGGCTACCAGACCAAAGATCCACCGTACTAGTTGACCTGATGTACGGTAAATATAAAATTCTGGTAAAAACGTCTGTTACCTTACTATAACAAAGAAGTCTCGAGAATTAGGTGCTATCTAAGATGTCTTCCTGTTTCCTTGACCGTTGTTAAGAATTACGAAAGTTTTTGCACTATAAAGAAAGAGTAAATCAATAAAGTATCCAAAAGAAATTATGCTTTCTCTGTTATCTAACTTCAGTTTAAAATAATGAGACTTTTCGATTTCCAAAGTGACTGGTAATTAATAAAATGTCCAGAAGAAATTATGCTTACTCCGTTAATTAACTTTAGTTTAAAATAACGAGATTTTTCAACTTCCAGAATGAGCGTTAATCAATAAAATATCCAGAAGAAATCATGATTTCTCTGTTATATAAGTTTAATTTAAAATAATTAGATCTTTCGACTTTCAAACTGAACGTTAATCACTAAAATATCCAGAATAAATTATGATTTCTGTGTTATCTAACTTTAAATTAAAATAACGAAACTTTTCGTTTTCCAAAGAGAACGTTAATCAATAAAATATCAGAAGGAATTATGCTTTTTCTCTTATATAACTTTAGTTTAAAATAGGGAGATTTTTCGACTTCCTAACTGAACTTTAGTCAATAAAATATCCAGAAGAAATAATGCTTTCTGTGTTATATAACTTTGTTTTGAAATAACAAGACTTTCCGACTTCCAAAGTGAACGTTAATCAATAAAATATCCAGAAGAAATCATGATTTCTCGGTTATCTAAGTTTATTTAAAAATAATTAGACTTTTCGACTTTCAAACTGAACGTTAATAACTAAAATATCCAGAAGAAAGCATGCGTTCTCCGTTATCTAATTTTAAGATAAAATGACGAGATCTTTTTGACTTCCAGAATGAACGTTAATTAATGAAATATCCAGAAGAAATTATGCTTTCTCTGTCATTTAACTTTAGTTTAAAATAACTAAACTTTTTGACTTCAAAACTGAAGGTGAATCAATAAAATATCCGGAAGAAATCATGCTTTTCTTGCTATCTAATTGTTGTTTCAAAATTACGAAAACTATTACCTTCCAAAAGGAAGGTTAATCAATTAAAAATTCAGGTGACTTTATAGTTTTACATCAAACAGAATGTTGGATAATATTCTGCAATATATATCCATTGGGGGTTATAATAATGCTTAATTAGCTAATAAAAGCGGTGCATTTTAATATTTTATATATTTTTATTGTTCTGATTTCCGTATTCGCTTAGCTTTTAAGCATTCTTTACATAAGTAATGTTTCGTGTCCATGCTATCCATATATAAAATATTTCGTTGCGTTAATATTTTACAATTTAATCGGACAAATGAATAATCATTCTTATGATACAGAGTTTTGCAAATTATAGAATGTATTGATTTTATTAAATATATTATTTATATACATTTGAAATATATTAGATGGAATACGTTACTAAATGGAATACCTAGTGCATATATTGCATAAAAGCTAAACATTCTATCTGATATAAATTCCCAGTAACTGAATTCCTAAGTGTCTCCTGTTGTGTTGCCATTTTACTCTAGACAGATTGCCGAGAAAATGTTTTAAAACCAGACGATATTTACTTACCTTTCTGTAGATTTCCAGACTCGAATTATCATAATTCTGTTTGAAATATTAAGATTTTTCATCCCATATTTTTCACACCAATTTATTTTCAGGTTGAATTATTATTTTTGTTATTGTTATTATTATTATTTTCGATTAAATCTGTCTGATTCCTTTTCCTGTTTTGACGTCTTTTAGCAATATTCGTGACAAGTTCGAAAGTTCGACGACAAAAATGAGACCCTTTCGTATTTGTATTACGCTATTAATTTAAATTATCGTTTGCTTTGTCGATTTTGTTCTTGTGGTTTTTGCTTTTTTCATTTGAAATGTAAATAAAGAACACGTCAGATAAAAACTTATATTGGCAAAAACGAGTCGAAGTTTTTAATTTATAGGTTTATTTGTCGAATTCACTTTCAATTTCAGCTGTTCACACAGGTTCATCTCAGGGATTCACAGAAAGGTCGAAAAATAAAATTGTTTTGGAGTTCATATGTCTAATATTTTCGACTGGGTTCCTCATTTTATGTTAGATGTTCGGAGGGAGAGGAAAATGATTAAAATGTTCTGGTACATCTTCCATCATTCTGGTCGTTCGATGGATCTTAAGACGGAACACACGAAGTATAGGTCTGCACATTTTTTTTTTCTAAATTTATTTCAATATTTATACATTTTATATACAAAATTAATTGAATTTTGATTTACTTTTGTAGATTCGAATTATTTGAATTTCCTTTCTTTACACCTTCTTTGCATGATGATAGAAATTTAACATTTAGTGAACAAAAAATTGTGCTCAAAATAGGTGTATTGTAAATTGGTTATCACTGGCAACTTTTTTTCACGACTATTGCGTAATAAGAAACGTAGCTGTTAACAAAAAAAAAATCAAATGTCACAATCATTATAGCGGGTTTGAACTAATTATTCCGCTGTTTGTTATGGTTTGAATAAACTTGCGATTTCTTGAATATTTTTTTTATAATTAATCTGAGGTGTTTTTTTTTTTTTTTTTTTTGCTAATAAAAGCGATAATGAGTGGGAAAAAAGTTTTTTTTTTTCTTGTTTCTTTTACTTTCAGTGCAATTTATATCGAATACCTTAAATAATATTTCCAAAACAATGTGACAGAAATTTACATCACTATGCAGTTGTTTCACTTCTAATGTATAACGAAAATGTTCTTTACTATATGTCTATTTTATGTCAATTTTTGTTCAGAAATTTAGACGGGGCGGACATCGAATATTAGACAAAATTAGGTTTGTCACTTCGGTTCAAATACCCTAAATGCAAAGGATATTCTATAATCCCATGCAGTAAATGTGGGATTCATTTGTGTCTAAATAAAAATGCAGTTTTTTTAAAAATTATCACAGGAATAAAAATGAGACAAAGATATATTATTTTTTAAAAATTTATTTTGGACTGAACTTAACATGTAAATTCGCATGATGATAGTTATTTCCATCATACTGTTTTTTTAATTATTTCATATTATATATTTATACTAGGATTTTTTTAAACATTTTCCTTTTAATCTAGAGCATGAATTATATCACCCTGATTTATTTCTCAAAAAAAAAAAATGATGAAAAGAAGGGTTAAATTTGGTTTTCCAAATTTATTCGGAGTCGTAATATGGTCCCGGTTTCAAGACAAGAATGCTGAATCTATCGCGTCATTCTTGGCGATAAATAGTATCTGAAAATAAAATTTGTGTTTTGGAGTCCTTTTATAAATTTCGCTTGATTTTCTACTATTATTTAAAGATAAGAAGAAAAAAAAAGATTTCATTAATAATCAGAACAATTTACGTAAAAATCCATGAAGAGCTTTTTAAAAATGTTATGTTAAATGTTCTTTTGTTAAACTTACGTGAAATCTAGAAAGAGCTTAAGAGGTCTTTCTAGAAGAGCTCTGAAGCTCTTCTAGAAAGCGTAAGTTTAAAGCTAAGAAAACAAGATTCCATTAATAATTAGGACAATTTACGATAAAATCCAAAAAGAGCTTTTGTTAAAAATGTTGTTAAATTTATGTGAAATCCAGAAAGAGCTTTAGCTTCTTTAAGCTAAAAAGAAAGAAAAAAAAAGATTCCATTAATAATTAGAACAATTTACGAAAAAATCCAGAAAGAGAAGTCATATTACCGCCAAAGAACAGATTAATCGCGCAATTAAATTTTTAATGTTAGTATGTGAAATCGCCAAATATACCTAACCGTATTCTATGGTTGGCGAGTCTTCTACGGCTTGGCCCAATTCGCCAACGTTCGCGAAAATTCTATATTCAAAATTTTGCTTTTACAAGTTATTGCAAAACTGTTTTACAAATTACAAATTTAGCATTCTACTATTTTGTAATGATAGCATTTAATACAGCTTATAAAACACAATATATAGCAGAATGATCGCAACAGAACAGAATTGTTAGAATTTAAAGAATTTAGTATCTCAATTCGCCAAATTCGCCAACGTTCGCGAAAATTCTATATTCTAAATTTTGCTTTTACAAGTTATTGCAAAACTGTTTTACAAATTACAAATTTAGCATTCTAATGCTAATTTAGCATTTGTAATGATAGCATTTAATACAGCTTATAAAACACGATATATAGCAGAATGATCGCAACAGAACAGAATTGTTAGAATTTAAAGAATTTAGTATCTCAAAAGAGAAAGCTGATTGGAAATAGAAAAATTAATATTGAAAATAAACAGACAATTACTTTTCACTAAAAAAAACATATTTTGTGCATTTAAAGGTAAAGATATACTAAAATAAGTCATTAAGTTTTATTTATATTGCAATTATAAACACCTATATATGCCTTAAAAAATTTAGTTAAGTTAAATATAATTTTAGTTATAATTGAATAATAAAATACTACAATTATCAGAGTCCTCATTAATTGACATTAATAAGGAGATAAGTAAAAATAATATTTTATAGAAAAAACGAAAACGAATCATTTATTCCAAATAGTAAGAAATTCTTCTAACCAATCGTATCTTGAAAGCTGCCCCCTTGTTGTAAACCCTTATGACCTTTAAACTTGACCAATAAGAAGAAAGGTCAGTGTTTATGGGGGGGGGCTTCCCCAATTTGTATATAAGTGTCTAGTTTTTAACTTACCAACGCCATTTCGACATCACAGCAGCATATTTCGTCGTAGTAGTCCGACATGTCGCAAGAAGAACCGACCGTTACCTTTTCGGCTCACCATGGAAATAGCGTGCGTTTCGCACGATATGGCCAATGTGTGATGGAGTTGATGGATGACGAAAGGTTAGTTTTATTTTAAAACTTAAATAACTTTTTTATTCATTTAAAAGTATCTTTATTTTTATATTAATCATTTAATATAAAATTTATTAATATTAATTCTTTATTTTTAATTAATTTTTTTATTTATCTTTATAAAACTTATCCTGAATTCTATTAATTCCTATATTTTATATTTTCATCTTTAATTTGTGGCATCATTTTCTGTATTGTATTTTTGCGAAGCTCTCGGAAACTTCATCAAATATTAAAATACTAATCTTCCGACACAATTATTATTTTGAAATAGATTTGGCGAATTATCGTTTGAAGAGAATTGTAATTAAACGATCGTACTGAAATCTTAAATCTAACTGTGTTGATGTGTATTTGATTTTTTTTTTCGTAATTTTGTGTTTTAATTAATTTTTTCGATTTCTTATTTCTGGTCTGATTTTATATGTATGATTTGTGACATGGCCATCATTTGCATCTTAATTATTTTAATCTTTCACTTATTATAGTGTTTATCCAGTTTTTAGCTGCCATCAAGTTATTTTACATTTTAATTTAGCTTGATATGTTTAATATCTGTGAAAAGAATTTTTTAAATTAATTTTTCAATCTTTATTTGGTGTGCTAAAATTTTGAAATTTTAATACTTGTATGATCTTTGTGGGCGTGTATCTCTTTATTATTTTCATAATTTTATAAGCAGCTAATGGAATAATTTAATCAAATTTTGATTTCATATGAGATTTCATTTAGGCGTAGATCTGAGATGCCAAGCGGAATTTCTTAATATATTTCCAAAAACCTCAAATGGAGAGACGGAAACTTTTATAATTGTTATGAAATTCGGAACCATTTCAAGCTCAAACGTTTAGTGAAAATTTTCGAATAACTATTTAACTCAATGAGCCGGGCTAGCATGAGATATCGAGTGACCCAGGGTCCTGAACCGTTTTCCGAGGGCGAAAGCAGAATGGAATCAATCGTCTTTTACTTCAGAGAGATAACAAGAGGGGGACACCTACTGAGCTATAATTGAAACGCGGTGTCAGTTTTTACTCCCAGGTGGTTGTCGTTTGCGGTTTTGAAGGAAGGGTTCTTTTTTTGAGAAGCGTCTAGGGGCTGCTCCAAAAATTCTGCTCCGAGGGAAAAAGAAGGGGAAAATTTTCAGACTATTAGCTTATTATGCCTATCCTCAATGGTCGATATGGTTGTGTCCATTATTTATCGGCAGTTGAAAGATTCTTTTGAACGTATTTAAAATACTTTTATTTATAAATAAATGAAATTATAGTGTGCATATGAAAAAGTATTATCTTTCAATCATTTACGAATGTAATTATTTTGTGAAATAATGTTTAATATGGATGTAAGAATTGCAAGCTGTACACGATACAAATATTTTGAATCATGTACAACTCATCACACATTTCTGTTTCTGTACCTATTCATGTGAATTAAGAAGTTATAGGATTAGATGTTAGTTCTAGATATTTATCTTTGTTAAGAAAATAACTTTTTATGAAATCCTCTAAGTCATTTTTTTTTCAGATTATTAAGCATGTAAATTACGTTTAGAAAGTCATACTTTATTTACCTGAAACATTTTCTCCATATATTTTTACAAAGTTTACATATGTTGATAATAAATCTTCCTTTCAAGTCAAGAAAAAATATCTCTGCCCTTTCTGCCAGTGAATCTAAAGCAATAGCTTTAAATCTTTTAAGTCAGAATATTAATTCAGCAAGTCAGTAACAAAAGTAGTGCAATTATCCAGCATAATTTTATATTAATATTTTGTTAATGCATTAAACCCAGCATCATAAGCCATACTAAGCCATAATAAATAACTGATTGATTATTTATATAAATATTTTATCAGTTATTTATAAATAAAATTAGTGTGTTATTGAAAAACTATTATCTGTTTTCAGTCATTTACAAATGTAATTATTGTGTGAATTGAAAAAATTATGAACCTGTTTTCAATTATTTATAACCATTATTGTAGTACATACTCAAAATAATCTTAACTTATTTTTTAATTAATTTTAGATGTGATTGTAGTATGTATTTCAAATTTACTTTGGATTATTTCTAAATATAATAGTAGTGTGAATATATATATATATATATATATGATTAATATAAAATGTTTTTAACCTTAATTGTTTTAATAATCTTTCCAAATCTTAATTTTAGTTGCATTCCAGAATTAAATAAATATATATGTATGTTACAATTAAACTTCCAATTGTGTTCAACTTGTTACACAATTCTATTTTTGTAATTGCTCATGTCTAGTAAACAGGTATTAGATTAGATGCTAATTATAACTAATATTTATCTTTATTTACAAAACTTTCAATGAATTCCCCCATGTCACTAATTTTTTCAGATTATTAAGCATGCAAATCGCTTTCAAAAAGTTCACTTTATTTACTTGAAATATTTTATCCATATATCTTCAGAAGTTTATATATGTTGATAATACATCTAATGTATAGTAATTTTTATAATATAGATGAATATTTCATTGACAATTGATACAATAATAAATTATTTGTAGTTTTTTAAGCAGTTGGTAATCATGACATTGAATAGGAGCAAAAGATTATCTTCAAATGTAAATTTAAATCCTATATCAAACTGGGAATGAAATGCATGTCTTGCATTTAGTTATGTAAAAACATTTATTAAAATACAAAATCTTGTTTTTTTAAATTATTAAATTGTATTTTGTAATGAGATATGAAAATAATTCAATATTTTTATTATTACTGAAGACTAATACGATGTTTTGATCTAAAACAAGATTTTTTGTACATAAAAATGTTCATTTTCAATCAAATCTTTATAAAAATATGTTATGGTGAATGAGAATACATATTTAAAATTACATTTCTTTGTATTCTGAAAAAGAAATGATTTCATTGTATGCTGAAAAGAAGAGCACTGAAAACATTTTTATATTATAACATCTCAGCAAAAAAGAAAATATATATAATGATAAAATATCCTTTTAATTTGCATTATATCTAAGAATTTTTTTAAAACATAATTCTTACTTCTTAATGTCTTTTAAGGTGTATGTACACACTTGAAACTACGAAAATTGTTCAAAATATCGAATATTTTTTTTATTGCTTAATAATGTTGTCTGATCCTTTAGCTTTCAAACGATACCAAGATGTTGTCAATATTCGAAATATTTCTCGAGTTATAATTATTTTTCTTGAGGAGCTTTCATTAAAAACTCTAGTTACGGTGTTTTTAAAACTCATTTTATGAAGAATGGCATTTTTCCACTTTGTTGCTTCCTTCAAACAATCATAACTCAACAAGAAATGAACCAAATACAGTTATTTATATATCAAAATAATTTGTATGAAATAGCGGATGTTTTGTGCCTCAATCAAAGTTCTACTTATAGAAATACATTTTTTATAGCTATTTAAAAGTTAAAATGACAAAAAATCTCGCTTTTTCTATTCATTGTTGATAAAAAAATTGTTTAAAAAAAACTATACATTTTTATAACTTGATTGAGGCAGACAACATGAAGACTAATATTAGGCATCATTTCCAACTAGAATTATGTGTCTGCAAATTAGAATTTAAGATATCATGTTTCAAAAAATAGGCTAATTAGCTCATTAAATATTATTTAATTAATTAATAATTAGTATAATATGGTTTTTTTCTCACTGAAATGAGTTTACACATATATTAATGACCTACTGTAAAAAAACTGGACTTTTAAAGTCAAAATTAAAAAAAATCTTCAAGTGTGTACGTACACCTTAATATAGTATCATCATTTCATGTCATGAAGTCTTATTTGTATATATGCATAGTTAGTCATTTTCCAATAATAAAATTCCATTTCATTTTTTTATGTTTGATTGATTTGATTTTTAATTCAAATACCAGCTATTCTTGTACAGTGAAATTATTAAAAAGACCAGTTAAATATTCCTAATGTAATCATGTAATTCCTAATGTAATGCGCATGCACATAAAATGTTTAAATACAATTCTGTAGCTTAACACTTAACCCTTTCAGAATCAACTCTGCCATAAATAATAGTACTACCTTCAAGAATCAGAGGGTTGAATTTATTAAACTATTTACTTTCTTTACATTATATATTTATACTTTATTTACAATAGTGATATATATATAATAGTGATATATATTTTATTACAATATAAATATATATAGTGATATATATATAATAGTGATATATATTTTATTACAATATAAATATATATAGTGATATATAATAGTGACATATATTTTATTACAATATAAATATATATAGTGATATATATAAAATAGTGATATATATTTTATTACAATATAAATATATATAGTGATATATATATAATAGTGATATATATTTTATTGCAATATAAATATATATAGTGATATATATATAATAGTGATGTATATTTTATTACAATATAAATATATATAGTGATATATATATAATAGTGATATATATTTTATTACAATATAAATATATATAGTGATATATAATAGTGATATATATTTTATTGCAATATAAATATATATAGTGATATATAATAGTGATATATATATAATAGTGATATATATTTTATTACAATATAAATATATATAGTGAAGTTAATGTCCTACTTTATGTACCTGAAATATTTTCCCATATATTTTTAGAAAGTTTACATATGTTTACAATAAATTTAATACGCAATTATTTCTGTGATTTATAAAAAAGCATTTCATTTACAATTGATATAAAAGATTATCCTCAGTTGTGAAAATAAATTCTACATCAAACTGGCAATTGAATGTATGCCTTGCATTCAGTGAGTAAAAATCTTACTTTTGAGTTCTTAAGATTTTAAAACTGTATATGATTATGAAATATTATTATGGAACTTATCCAAGGATATTTGTTCTTGCTGAAGCCTAATACAATGCTTTTTATTATAGAATTTTTCCCTTCTAAAATTTTTTAAGAACATACTTTTTTTTTCATTTGAAAATAAAAATGTTTATTAAATAATCATTTATATTGAATGGCAATGCATGTTTAAAATTATGGATCTTTTCTGTAACAGTTATGATTTCTTAATATGCTGAAAACAAAAGCACTGAAAATGTTTTTATACATTCAGAAAAATATTCAGAGGATAAAATACCTTGTGTATTTCATTATATCTTACCGAGAATTTTAACATCTATAATATTCAGATACTTTAACATCTATAATATTCAGATACTTTAACATCTATAATATTCAGATACTTTAACATCTATAATATTCAGATACTTAAAAATGTTTTGTTATGGACATTAAGCATTATGTTATTATGCATTTTTTATTGGCTATATTTCTATACTAAACTTTAATGAAGAAAATCACAGCTTTGGGCCTTTATATTTTCTACTAACACTGGTTATTCAGATGTGCTTGATTTTACAATGATAAAATTCTAATAATATCTTAATATTTTAGAGTTTTAAAACATCATCATAAGATCCTGTGATTTACAAATGTTGTCAGCAAATAAAAAATATTAAAAATTAAAAACTAACATTTCAAATCATAAAATCTCAGTTATATATATTTCAATTATTAAATATTAATAAGTAAAAAAAAAAGCAAACCTCAAAAGGCATGGAGCTGACAATAACAAAAGTCTAGTAAAATATTATTGAAGAAAAAGGATAATTATTTGATCATGAATAATAAATGTTATCATTTCAAATTGTTAGTTTTTCACAATTTTTTTAAATATAGGTACATTTAACATTTTCAATAAGCTATTACATATATAGCATTTCCAATGGTTAAATCGTGCAAATTTAGATTACAATGTATAACATTTCCAATAGTTAAATCGTGCAAATTTAGATTATAATGCAATTATTAACTTTTGTTCTCATTGAGACATGAGTAAGGCTCTCAATTTAGTTTATTAAAAAACAAAATTCAAAACTTAAAATTAAAACGGGAAGGTAAAAAGGACCAACAAATTATGTTTGAACTAAAATACACTCTCTTAGCAGAATAAGCAGTTAACTCCTTCATAATCATCAGTTTATAATAACTGATTTAACACTAATTTAATAATTTGGTAGTCAAATGAAACATCAAATATTTCAATGACACAGATATCAAGGTTAAGTATGCGTGTACTCAAAACTGTAATATTAATTTACAGCAAAATAATAATATAAATAACTTTTAAAAATTTAAATGTCATTTCAATATAGTTTAATAATATTCACTTGAATTGTGAAACTGAAATGTATGCACTTTAACACATAAATTTATTTTTCATTTATGGGATCAAAATATTAGACTTGTATATATCCATATTTCTTCATAATTACATTTTCAGATCTATGTATTTAATACATATAACTATATGTGTTTGAAAATATTCCTTAAAAATGCATATTGGCGCTGAAATATATATATAACAGTAAATTGATCAAATCATAATTTTCTCAAATAAATACAAAAGCTTTCAATAGTTACTAATTGATAATATAAAACAAAAAAATACTTGTCTGTTGTCACAATAACTCCACCTAAACAAATAATATGACATTGCGTTTGGTATTCCGAAATACGTTTATAAGTAAACTAAGCTACTTTCAAATGAATTAAAGTATTTAAAAAGTAAAGGAATAAAAAATAAATCAATGATTTGGGTGTCATGGATGAGAAATCTGTAATGTATTCTTTATTTGAACAATAATTTCTTGCAGCATCTTACTTTTCATATAATGTCATAACTTCTATATAAAAAAAGCGTCGTTATATTTAGTTCAATAACACTATTCTAAAATCAAAGGCATCTATCTACATTTCAGAATTCCGAAGACAAATTTCGAAACATTTTTGAACATACAGAATTATACAGTTCAAGAATCTGACGGAGAAATCACGTGGGCTGAAAAACTCCGTTTTCCCTAAACATCAGAAAATCTCTGTTTTTCCCTAAGAGCAAAATTTTGGTGCTGTCCCTAGAGTTTAGTCTTTTTTCGTGTGCATTTTTGTGCTTTATTTTTTACTAGCCGCCTTTGGAGACCAGCCGATTCGCCAATCTTGATGTTCGTTTAAATTTTAGTAATTAAATAATAGTAATTAATAAGTTGAACCGGAGTTTAACCCCCTTCTTCGCCAAGTTGTGATAACGCGCCAAAGCTGGCAATCTTTATTATACACTATAATTAGACATCTTCTGTAATTAATATAATATTTTTTACTGAAACAAAGCATTTTTTTAATAATATGATTACTGATAACAGAGTCACTGAGCGTTTAAACTTTATGGGCACTAAAGAATATCTTTCTTAATTTATGTAATATCTCAAGAATTTGTCAACAAAATTTTCTCAGATTCATCATAAACAGATCGATGAACTAACAATGTTTAATTTTAAATGCATCTAACACTAAGAAAATAAAATGAATCGCTTAAAATAATCGGTCGAAAACAGGTTTAAAACAACTACTTAAAAAACAATGTACTTAAAACTATAAGCATATACAATATATATATATATATATATATATATATATATATATATATATATATATATATATATATATATATACATACCATAAATACAATTTAATTACAAAAGCATTCAACTAACCTAAAAATAATTTAAATCAAGAATCATCCATTGATAATACTGTCAACAATCAGAACACAATGCGCATGCGTGAATTTTCATCGCCAGTTACGGTAACGCAAATGCGTGAATTTTTCGACGCCAGTTGGGGTAACGCTATGCATATTAGACATTTTTAATTTCCTTTATTTTGTGTTATTTTAATTCAAAAGTACTTCAGAATGAATCTGAAACATGTTTAATTTTAAATGCATAAAACATTAAGAAAATAAACAGAATCGTTTGAAATAATCGGCCGAAAAATGTTAAGCCTAAGCCTCATTAGCGTGGGAAAAAAATGCTGAAGCCTTACTCATTTGGCGATGGGGAAATAAAGATTTTTTTTGGCGGGAAAGTTAGTTTTTAATTAATAGTTAAAATTCTAATTAAAAATTCAAAAAAAAGGGACCCCAGGTGCACATTCCCGACCTCTAAGGTATACATGTACCAAATTTGGTAGCTGTATGTCAAATGACCTGACCTGTAGAGCGCCAACACACTCACACACACATTGAGCTTTATTTATAGGTATAGATTTATTTATTTTATTTTATTTTGCATTTTATCGTTGTTACAGAATTAAAAGTAAATTTTGAAAATAAAACAAAGATAAATGAATTAAACATAAAACATTATTATCTTCGAATTTCCTTCAGATTTTTGTGTGTATTTTCTTACTTATGAAGTATGAAAACATATGATGATAAAAATGAAGCTGGGATTTTAAGTTTGTATTTTAGAATCAGTGTTTTTTAAATATTAGTGTGTATTTTAGAATGAGTGTGAATATTATTTTTTTAAACCTTTAAAAAGCATATGAAAATTATCATGAAGTCTTCAAAGAATAAGAAACTATTTTAGCAACAAAAATCTTGAAAATTCAAGCTTTTTTTTATTTTGTAATTATTAATAAAATAATTTAAATTTATTTATTAAAGTAAAACTAGGCATTCGTTTATTTGCTTTTTAACTTACCCAAAATATTTTTACAAACTTTGTAGATTTAGGAAGGTTAGAAAAAAATGTATCTTTAAAATTTGTTATTTTGCCACTATAAAATTTAAAACATCTCTAATTACCAAATATCAGCAGTAATATAGAATGCAATTTACAAAAATCTCTTCCTTTCTGCATTGTATATTTAATTCCCTGAAAAACTAATTCAGTAAAAATGGTCGCGAGGAGCAACTTAACACAATTCTACCTTCTTTTGCTTCTTCTTAAATATATATATATATATATTCATATTGATACATAAAAGTACATAATTGGTCAGGTGTGTGTGTGCTGACGATATTTCACAGAAGAAAAAACTTATCGTTTTCGGTTCCTCAAATGATCATTTTATTTAATCAATTGGGTGTTTCAAATATTTTGCTTGGTTTTAATTAAGTATTTAATTCGTTAATCAACTGAATGCTTTTAATATTTTGCTTGGTTTTAATTAAGTACTTAATTTGTTAATCAACTGAGTGCATTTAATATTTTGCCTGGTTTTAATTAAATACTTAATTCGTTAATCAACAGAAATTTTTTCATATTATGCTTGGTTTTAATTAAATACTTAATTTGTTAATCAACAGAATATTTTTCATATTATGCTTGGTTTTAATTAAATACTTAATTCGTTAATCAACAAAATACTTTTAATATTATGCTTGGTTTTAATTAAATAAGTTTGTTAATCAACTAAGTGCTTCTAATATTAATTTAATTTATTAAAAATATTTAAAGAAACATTACAATTTTTTATGAATAATAATAAAAAATTTAGAAATAATTTAAATTTAATTAACACCCTTTAAATTTATTAATTCAAAATTTGGAGTTCAATGATTTTAAAATTAATTACTGAAACAAAAGAAATTTCAATTTTTACGGAAGATAATCTCTTTGTGTCAATATGTCACAAAAGATAATTTTAATAGATAATAAAAATAAAAAAAATTATGGTTGTAGACCTAAATGCATAGTGAACTACAGAAAGAAAGAACATCGCGCTAACTAACACACACGTGCTGGTTTGCAGTCGTTAAGCTATCTCGCCCAAGTTCGTTAGGGCATGACGCAAGACTTTTAAGACGGCACAGTTACCACTGAGCTTCGCTTCACTAGTTTTCTAAAGTCGACCCGGACTTGACTATTAACCGACATTCGCAATGTCTGGTTTGTGTTGATTCGCTTATTTTGCCAACTCTTGTATACTCGTTTCTCAGGTTTGAGCTTACATTGTGTTTCTTTGGAATTAGTTAGATCGGTTTTTTCAAAAGACAATGAAAAGTGATTTAAATAAATTGATAAAATTTTTCTTTGTTTTCCATTGTGGTCTATATCAGAGATTCGATGACCTTAATAAGCATTAACTCGTTGTCAATAAGTATAGAATTTTACATTTGATATTATGAAAGATTCTCTTTTTTTTATTATTTACTTTGTTTAGTAAATAATAAATAAAGTGGTATTCATATGGAAATTGCGTCTAGTTAAAATAATTATACCTATTCATAACCATATCTATCTATCATACTTAAATCTTTTTTTTTTCTTTTTTTTTTTGCTGTCTCTTCCGCTTTTCAATTGCTAGATGAGAGATCATATCATAATTTAATTAAACTTAGATTAACGCAGTAATATAAAAATAAAATTAAAATTTTCAGTTAAAATATGAAAAAATATTAGTATTATTTATTTGAAATATTAATCAAAGATTTTTCTTTCGTAAATGTAGCTTTTTGGGGTTCAAATCTTGGCTGATTTTTTTAAAATGTATGCATTCATTTAATTAAAGGCAAATAGACAGTAAAAAGGGCCCTAGTAAGTATTTTTATAAATATCAAAATCCTACTTTTTTTATTTATACACTTTTATTGACTTATTTTATGTTTATAAAGATATAATTGAGTTGTGACTTGCCTTCTGATGCATTGAAGTTTAGAATCTTGATACACTTGTGTATTCTCGATGAAAATACACTTTAATTAGTACCTTTTTATCATCATTGAATAAATTAATTTAATTAAAAAATTTTATTAAGCAAATAAAGCCCTTAGTTTATTAGAAATTAATTTAATTTTCATAACAATAATATATATAATATCAATAATTGATATACTTGTGTATTCTTGATGAAAATACACTTTTACTATTTTACCGTCATTGAATAAATTAATTTAATTAAAAAAATTTTACTAAGCAAATGAAGCGATTTGGTAGCGAGCTTGTTAGAAATTAATTTAATTCCCATGACAATAATAATTAATTATAAATCAGATTAAAAGTCAAAATATATTAATATAAAAATTATTAATTACATAATAAAAATGCTAGAACAATTTTATTAAATATATTAGAATTTTATATTAGAAATGTTAGAATTTTATTAAATATATTAGAATTTTATATTAGAAATGTTAGAATTTTATTAAATATATTAGAATTTTATATTAGAAATGTTAGAATTTTATTAAATATATTAGAATTTTATATTAGAAATGTTAGAATTTTATTAAATATATTAGAATTTTAGATTAGAAATGTTAGAATTTTATTAAATATATTAGAATTTTATATTAGAAATGCTAGAATTTTTTTTAATATATTAGAATTTTACATTACTAATCTTAGAATTTTATTAAATATATTAATTTAGCATTTTTTAAAAATAGTTCTGCCATTTGAACTTTAGTACTGGCAAATGATTTATTTTTAGGGTATAGAAAATAAACCAGCTTGATTAAGTTAGCAGTGCTTATTTTATGCTTATAACAAGTCGCCTTTGAAGACTAGCTGGTTCTACGAAGATATTGGTAATATATAATAAGTAGTTAAATCGTTTAATGTATCTCTTGTTGCATGATTCCTTCAAATTGTCAGATTTAAAAGCCCTGTTATTTCATTAGTCTTACATAAGTTCTGCCCATTGTCTATATGAACTTTTATAAAGGAGACCATTTCTATAACATCATTACGCTATTATGTCTAATTCACCTAATTTATAAATTTAGAGATATTATAATGGTATCTTTCTTTAGTCTTGTAAATTAAAATATAATCTTTGTAGGTTAATTTTTCATTTTGTAAGTTAAATAGCTTTCAACAATAGAAGAAATTCACACAATCAAATATTTGATGAAATAAGGAAAATGGCTTTCAGTCACAACATTGAAAATATTGCTTTAAAAAATATTTTTAGAAATATGTTTAGTAAGACATGTTTAAATTTGTAATATATATATTTGAAAATATGTTATATGCTATCTTAAATCTAGACTAAAGCAATTGTACAGCAATTAAACTGGAACAGTTGAAAAACTAATTTTTTGAATTTTAAAAGGGAATAAAAATTATTTTTGTATAGGAATATTTTCGGAAGTTAGTTTGGAAATTATCACGGAAAAACATCAAAATTTAGCTTTATTAAAGTTTTAATTAAGTAAAATTTCAATTAAAATTTTTTTAAATTGCTCCGAGGTGAACATTTCCAACTTTCAAAACATACCTGAGTTAAATTTGGTAGTTCTATGTAGATTATCTGGCCTATAAAGCGATAATACACATAAACACATTTATCTTCACTATGTCTTAAAAATAATTGTTGAAAAGAAAACAAATTACTATTCTAAACTGTTCAATTCGACAAGTATTTTATATGCTGAATAAACATGATAATTGAGTGAATATAATAAATACTTTGCAACAGAATACACTAAAGTATATTGCCAATAGAAGGTATAAAATTAACTCACTTTACTGGCTTTGTTTATTACAGAAACCATGGAAAAAAAATAGATCCATCAAATTATTATTTTTCAGCCATATTACATAACATATAATTTACTTAAAAATTATTTAAAATCCCTTTTTTTTTCTCCTGTTTATAATAGATTTATGTTTTGGCAACAAAATTCGCAAAATGAATAATAATAAATTGTAAACAACCTATCGTCCTTTAATTTATTTTTTTATTTTCTTCGTATCAAGTAAAACAGAAATTACAATTAATGAACATTCAGATTGAATAGTATGAGGAAAAATATGTGACTTATCATCCCGCCTAGCTAAAAAGAAATTCTGAATTTAAAAATAATATTTAATAGTAATTTTTATATTTGCTGGAAATTTAATTTTAAATTTGTCTAATGAAATCTATATAATGTTTTGAACTTCATTTCATCTGATTGCTTTATTTACCTTCATATTACTTCCAATTCATTTGAAGCTTCCTAAAACGGTGTAACATGTATGATGCCATTTTGCGTCATGCGAACATTTTTATGAAATGTCATTTCGAATGGAGACAGTTTATATCAAAGTTATTTTCAGATACTTAACAGAAATTGCTTCAATATTAATCGAATGGCAATATGGGTGTTTTAAATAATCAAGGTATTTTCAAGGTCTAAAAACTAATTCATCGTAATGATGTAGATCTTTTTTTTTTTTCTAATACTTTATCGAAAAATAACAAAGCAAATCATTGATGGTGAAACTGCCGATTTGTGTAAAAATAATGTTGAACAAATCGAGATTTCACTTTAAAATAATATAAACCTAGTCTTTGTTAGCATAACATCTGCCCAAAATAAATGTTGACGAGACTATTATAAACATTTAGGAGACTTTTTTTTTTTTTACAAAGCTTATGTGAAAGATAAACTTTTCTCCTCTAAAAACCTCCTTCCATAGTGCAATATAGAAAGAAGCAAATGACGAAAAGTTTAAACGTAAACCACCTGTGTTTTCTAGCAGCTAGTTAAAGTGATGGAAAAGACAGTGATGTTCTTTTTTAGCCTCACTTCCGTCTTCATTTTCTCGAGTTGAGGTGAAAGAAAATGAAAATAAAAGGTGCTTCTGTCGTCATTTTGTACTTGATATATTCTTCATCGCTGGCCCACTTTTCTGTTCGTTGACAGAAACCAGTAGAATGAGAGACACTTAAAACATTCTTATGTTGTTCATAAAAGGTATGACAGTATTGTGTGACTTTGGAAAATTTTTCCAAGCATTCTGCATGTCGTTTAAAATCCTTACTGTTTCAGCGTTCTATTGTTTGTTGAATAGTAATTACAGAAATCAAATCTTAAAGCGGAAACGAATAATGCTAGACTTGCCTATGAATGAAAGATTTATCTTTGATTATATTCTAGAGAAAAAAAAAATAAAATGGTTGAGGTATTTTAATAAATCCCTTGAACTTATTAAATGGAATGTGAAAATGTCATATAAATCGTTGTGTTTGCATAGTGGTATCTACCCGTTTTAATTATCACTGACTTAGTTCTTATGTTGATGCTTGCTGTTATAGCCATTGTTATTTAGATATAAATATATTTTGATAATTAATCTTGGCATGATAACGCACAAAATTTTATTATCATTTGTTATTTTGCTTTCAATAAAAATGAAAATGATAGTTGCCCCAAGCAATTCTTTAATCTCTCTAAATTCTTTAAAAAATTATAGATGTACCAAACGATTTTTAAAAATTGCCATTTTAATTCTTAATATTTTTAAAGAAAGATACAAACTTTAAATAAGCATTGCAAGTGGTTATTAAATCAAACACTTTCATACATATTCAAGTCTCATCTGATTTCACTGTATGAATTTTCCATGATTGTTGTCTTATATATATATATATATATATATATATATATATATATATATATATAATCTTTTTTTGTTTATATGGTTGCTCTGAAAAATAAAGCGTTTGTAAAATCTGAAAATGCATTTTTTTTTATTTGACTAAAAATGTTTAATATTAATTTTATAATTTTTTTACTTCGATGGTTTAATTTCACCGAATTCATTCTTTCAAATCAAAAATTATCTTAGAGCACATTTAGGGAGAAAAAAAAAGTGCAAAATATCGGGAGAAAAAAAAAAAAGATAGACAAAAGAAAGAATGAAGAAAAAAAAGTGTAATTTTTTAAAAAACGTACTTTTTATTTCATCTATATCTACTAACAATTAATTTTTTTTGTTTTATTTGCATACCGTTTCGAACTGACACGTGGTTTGTTTTGGATTCTTACCGAATAATTTTGAATTACTTTAGGATGGCAACGTATCAAGTCATATGGCTTGATACTAATATTATATTAATATTCACAGAATTTGCATTAAAATAATTTAATAAATTTCTTTTATTTAAACTTGAGTAAAACATTCTGAATAAAAGTGTGTAGTAAAATAAGAGACCTCCCCTCGCCTCTTAAAAAAAAGCCTAGTGTAGAAAAATAAATAAATAAAAAACATTTGAGAAAAATTTTGAGTGACGTAAGCAAACTGTTAGAACAGAAAACGAAAACCCTCGTTCTAGAGCAGTATCCATACTTAGCAATGCCGAATTAGCAATAAAAATGCTTTTACACGACGAATAACGATTGTTTGAAAAACTGGACAGAGGTCAGTTACCCCCGACCTAATTTCGTACCGTCACTCTCTCTCCTCAGCCGTAAATCCGTCTGCTTTTCCCTTTTTCTCACTTTCCTCTTAAAAACAATACAGAGAGAAACAGAAGAAACGGATCCCAAGAAATGGAACAAAACCATTTGATATGTTTAAAATTGAGCTGGTGTCGTAGCTTCGGAGTCGAATTTACTTTCAGTTTCCTTTTCCATTGAGTAAAAATAATCTGGGATTTTTAAACAAAAGATATGCAGATTTTAATGAAATAATCCATTTTATATGCAATTTCATGACTTATTGTTTCTTTTTTAATGTTGTTATTTTTTTAGGAAGTTAATTAGAAATAATTTCTTCTTAACAGCGAATAAAGTAACATGTTATGAATATCCAGTACAATAATATGGTATTTTTAAACAAACAACTAACGGATTTAGAAGTCATGAATGTCTTTTAGGTCATAATGATTAATTTTATATGCAAATTCATGACTTATTGTTATTTTTGTGGGAGCTGTGATTCTTACCTTTTTTAGAGCAGAAATATGATATTTTTAAACAAACAGATAATGGATTTAGAAGTCATGAGTGTCATTTAGATCATAATGATTAATTTTATATGCAAATACATGACCTATTGTTATTTTTGTTGGGTGCTGTGATTCTTACCTTTTTTAGAGCAGAAATATGATATTTTTAAACAAACAGCTAAAGGATTTAGAAGTCATGAATGTCTTTTAGATCATAATGATTAATTTTATATGCAAATTCATGACTTATTGTTATTTTGTGGGGAGCTGTGATTCTTACCTTTTTTAGAGCAGAAATATGATATTTTTAAACAAACAGCTAATGGATTTAGAAGTCATGAATGTCATTTAGATCATAATGATTAATTTTATATGCAAATTCATGACTTATTGTTATTTTTGTGGGAGCTGTGATTCTTACCTTCTTTTAAAGTTAATAAGATAGAAATAATTTCTTCTTAACAGTGAATAAAGTAAGGAATTTAGAAATCATGAATGTCTTTCAAATCAAATGAGTTAATTTTATATGCAAATACATGACCTATTGTTATTTTTGTTGGGTGCTGTGATTCTTACCTTTTTTAGAGCAGAAATATGATATTTTTAAACAAACAGCTAAAGGATTTAGAAGTCATGAATGTCTTTTAGATCATAATGATTAATTTTATATGAAAATTCATGACTTATTGTTATTTTGTGGGGAGCTGTGATTCTTAGCTTTTTTTAGAGTAAATAAAATAGAAATAATTTCTTCTCGATTGTGAAAAAAGTAACATATATTATGGCTATCCAATACAAAAAAATATGATATTTTTAAACAAAAATGTTAGAAGATTGAGAAATTATGAATGCAAATACAAAATGAAATTCATTATTTTGCAAATATGAGATTGATCATTATTTTACACTATATATTTATTTTGTCCTCATGTTTATATTTGCAAATATATTAATAAAATTATTTTTGTTAATAGATAAGAAATAGCAAAATACTTAACACCTAAAAAATAATACTTGTTTTGTTTTCCCTCAGTTATTATTTTAGCATGTTATTAGAGAATTCATTTTTTTGACTATAATTAAAGAAATAATATTGAGCTAATGCTGTAATTTAGAACTGTATTAATTAATTGCTCTTCGATTTAAAAAATCAGAGACATTAAAGCATCTAACAGTCGTATTTAAATTTTTAATGAGACTAGTGATTTTATATGGAAATTTTTGATCAGGATAAGAGTAAGTTGATTCAACCTTTGATAAGAATATTATCTTTTCAACTTATGGTATTTTTAAACAAAAATACTGACTGATTTGAGAAGTCATGAATGCAAATATAAAATGGAATTTATTGTTTTGCAAACATGGAATTTATTACTATTTTATTTAACTATATATTTTTATCTTCATTTGTTTATATTTACAAATATATTGATAAGATTATTTTTGTTAAGAAGCAGCAAAATATTCTAAAAATAAAAATAATACCTGCTGTTTTTTCCTCAGTTACTCTTTTAGCATGTTAATAGAGATTTTATTTTTCGACTATAAATAAACAAATAATATCAAACAAATGTAGTGATTAAGAATTGTATAAGCAAATTATTCTTTGATTTAAAAAAAGGAGATTTTTATACTGATAGTCGAAATTAAATTTTCAATGAAACTATTGATTTTATATGCAAATCCTTGATCAAGATAAGGGCATGGTAAGGTGATTCAATGTTTGATAAGAATTATTATCTTTAGTACAGTATGGCTACGTGCATACATATTTTACTGGCTTTGATTTCTGAATGATCAATTAGAGAGAAAATTGGCATTTGGTAAGTACTTTTTTATTTTTCCTCTTAAAACATATCCTTTTTTTTAACCCTAAGACAAATACTTAATTATTTTGAAAGCTTCTCTTTTCGATCCAAGTTGGTTTTCAGTATGATTGTATTAAATTAACATTTTGAATAAGCCTCCTAATTTTGAACAGGGGTCAGTTGATGAGGACGGCAGCTAAGCTGGCTAAAATGAAAATAAGTTCATTGAACCCATACTTTCACAATTTTGGCGTAGTTTTATTAAGAATTTCTTTTATTTACTTTTCTATATATATAATCCTTTTATTTTTAAGCTATATCATATTCGATTTGCTATTAAAAATAATTTTATGCTGCTTTAGATTGAAAACAGCTCATTCTAAGTTTATTGTTATTATTGAACCTATATTTGCACATTTTGATAATTTTGATGTAGTATTATAAAGAATTCTTTTTATTCGCTTTTCTATTTATTCAATCTTTTTATTTTTAAGCTATATCATATTCGCTATTAAAAATAATTATATGCTGCTTTAGACTGAATACAGTTCATTCTAAGTTTATTTTTATTGTTGAATCTATACTTGCAATTTATGATAATTTTGAAGTAGTTTTATAAAGAATTCTTTTTATTCACTTTTCTATTTATTTATTCTTTTTAATTTTTAAGACCTATTTATGTTCGATTTGCTAATAAAAAATAATTTTATTCTGCCTTAGAATGAAAACGACTCAATCTAAGTTCATTGTTATTATTGAACCCATACTTATACATTATGTTAATTTTGGCGTAGTTTTATTAAGAATTCTTTTTATTCACTTTTCTATGTATATAATCTTTTTATTTTTAAGCTATATCATATTCGATTTGCTATTAAAAATAATTTTATGCTGATTTAGATTGAAAACAGCTCATTCTAAGTTTATTGTTATTATTGAACCTATATTTGCACATTTTGATAATTTTGATGTAGTATTATAAAGAATTCTTTTTATTCGCTTTTCTATTTATTTAATCTTTTTATTTTTAAGCTATATCATATTCGATTTGCTATTAAAAATAATTTTATGCTGATTTAGATTGAAAGCAGCTCATTCTAAGTTCATTGTTTTTATTGAACCCATACTTATACATTATGATAATTTTGACTTAGTTTTATAAAGAATTATTTTCATTCACTTTTTTTATTTATTTATTCTTTTTATTTTAAAACCTTATTCTATGTTCGATTTGCTATTAAAGAATAATTTTATGCTGCCTTAGAATGAAAACGACTCAATTTAAGTTCATTGTTATTATTGAACTCATACTTGATCAATTAGAGAGAAAATTGGCAGTTGGTAAGTACTTTTTTATTTTTCCTCTTAAGACATATCCTTTTTTTTTTTAACCCTAAGACAAATACTTAATTATTTTGAAAGCTTCTCTTTTCGATCCAAGTTGGTTTTCAGTATGATTGTATTAAATTAACATTTTGAATAAGCCTCCTAATTTTGAACAGGGGTCAGTTGATGAGGACGGCAGCTAAGCTGGCTAAAATGAATATAAGTTCATTGAACCTATGCTTTCACAATTTTGGCGTAGTTTTATTAAGAATTCTTTTTATTCACTTTTCTATTTATTTAATATTTTTATTTTTAAGTTATATCATATTCGATTTTTGATGTAGTTTTATAAAGAGTTCTTTTTATTCACTTTTCTATTTATTTATTCCTTTTACTTTTAAGCCTTATTCCAAGTTCTATTTCCTATTAAAAATAATTTTATGCTGTTTTCGATTGAAAACGGCTCATTCTAAGTTCATTGTTATTATTAAATCCATACTTACACATTATGATAATTTTGAGTTAGTCTTATAAAGAATTCTTTTCATTCACTTTTTTATTTTTATTTTTAAACCTTATTCCATGCTTGATTTGCTATTAAAACCTAATTTTATACTACTTTGGAATGAAAACGGCCCATTCTTTCTATATATACTAAATTTAATGTTGCATAGAATATATAATTGGAAAAAAAATTACTTACTGTTTAAGCTTCATCTGTTGTTTTTGTCGAGTTCTTCCCAATTTTCTTAGTTAAAACTAAATAAAAATAAAAAATAAAAATTAATTTCTTAGCAATAAAACCAATTCTTTTTATAACTACTCTTCAACTGAGGACTAATACTGCACAATATGGAAATTCTCCCTGACCCAGTTAAACGCCAAAGCGGCTGTTCTACGAATTCGATCTACAATACAAAGCAACGGTCAAACTATGAATCACGCCATCTCTCATCCGCTTCCTGCACATGGGGGGTCCTTCTGTACCCCTCCCCCCCTTCCATCACTTCGCTTCCTAGTCGTTGTTTGACAACAATGTTGAAGAAGCTAAGTAAACCTTCACTCGCACTTCCGGATTGGAGGGTTCGAAGAGTTGAGTGAAGGACTTGGTGGTTACCTAATTGTCAAGGAATATGATTTGCTTTGTACAAGGTGATTGGGGGACAAAGATTTTGAGTAATACAATCCATAGAAATTTTAATCTTGCAGTAAATTTTTACAGTACAATTTTTACCCTTTATTTACTGACGGTACTTAAAAGTACCATTTAAATTTGGCTTATATCTTCGTAATATGACTATTTTTGCTGAAGGTATTCAAAAGAACACGGTGAATGTAACCCAGATAGCAAGTAGTTAATATAAGCTGAAAGTAGAAATTAATAATGTTTAATTATTAATGAAATTAATCAAGATATTTCGATTAATTAAAATTTTTTCTTAGATTCCCTGGAATTATTCTGCAAGGAAACTTAACTACTGGTTCAAAAATAAAATTGAAAAAATGATGGTAAAATAATTCGGTAAATAAAGGGTTAAATTATCACAAAGTAAAGTAATTTTAGAATTCAATGGGAAAACTATATTACAAATGTGAACGATATTGAAAAGTGAATAATTGTGTGTTAACTTTCTGAGATATAGCTGCATCACAGTAATTAATCTAGAGATATCAATAAAATCCATCAGAGTATTTAAAAATCCGAACAACTAACTCAAGCACCACCTACAATAATTGTGACTACGTTCGGGATGAATTTTCAGAAAAACGTCCGGAAATTGACATATTTTTGAATATTTGCATAAAAAAAAGATTGATAAAACATCTAAGAAACCAAAATACACCAATGCCTAAAATAAAAAAAAAAAAAAAAAAAAAAAGGATGGGGGGCTTTTTGGGGGGGGGTGGCTGAAAAATTGTCATATTCTATATTTGAAAAATAGCGTTTAAAGATGTAAAATAGCATTAAAACATATGTAAATGAAATTATAAAACTCAGTGCAACCTCCCCCAAATAGACTAAGAAACAAAATTATGACAGTTTTATAAAGAAGCCTGTTCAAACATTTAAAATATTAAATATAAAAAAAATCACAGTTTCTCGAAGAATATACTTTTTACCTATCTATTTTTACTATTACATAGGGAACTTTCATCCTCTAATCACCTACCTTAAAGCGATATTTTCAAATTTCTTTCGAAATTCCTGCTTGGTAACGACATTTTTGTAATATTATCTTTATTTTTAAAAAAGTATAAGAAAGTATTAAGAAAGAAATAGGATGAAATATTAATTGGAGACTAAATATATTAATTGGATTTACGAGTATAAAAAATTTTAAAAATAAACTCAAGTGATAATAAAAGGTGAACTCTTGCATGGCGACCTTCTGAGATTCTTGCTAGAAATAATTAATCATCCAATATTTAATCAAAATTCTAGACAATACTTAAATATTTTTGATACAGGAATCCTCTCTTTTACATAGGGAAAATATTTGTAACCTATTTTGATATGAAAAAAAACCCCAAAAGTCAAAAACTGATAAGAAAATTAAACATTATTTAAATGCAGTTCTATCCGGATTTTTTGAATTACAATATACAAAAAGATTATAATCGTCAAAAATTTTGATCTCAAGTTTTTGACAAATTTCCATATTTCAGGTCCGAACAATATATTTTAAAATTAAATCTCCTTCCCTGTCTGTAAACAAGCGTAAACTCAAAAATTCTTTGAGCTAAACGGATGAAATTTGGTGAATGATTTTTGCACTAAATTTTTAAAATTTTGAACGAAATTCAATTGGAGAAGGTTTGTCTGCCCGGATATTTTCACTCAATCTTAAGAAACAGTTTGATTTAAGTAAATACGGACAAATTACGAAATTTTACATAGTTAATGTAACATGTTCAGGCATGATTATATATATATATATATATATATATATATATATATATATATATATATATATAATCGTTTTAGCATTTGAACTATTTTACTACTATCTTTTTTCTTTTATTTTAATACGTCTTTTGACAGAGTGTGTGATCATGATTTGAAATATTCATTTAACCACGCTTAAAAGTAAACTTTAGGTAATTACTCAAACGAAAAAGAATCCTAAAATATCATACTTCAATGTTTGTGAACAAAATTTACAGCTGCAATATTAATATAACAAATATTGATAAATTATAGTGAAAATTATCTGTCGATAGTTTTTTAAAAATCGTCTGGTTCAGCTGATATTTTCATTTTAATTGAAAGCAAGCGATAAATATTTTAGACGATAAAAGAATTTTGTTTATTTTGATATTTTATATAAAAATTGTTTTTATGTTATGCAAGAAAAGGTTTTTAATCCGATGCAATGTAAAGTATATCAACTAGAAAATCAAATCATAAAAGTGAAAATTTATATTCCTTAATAAATGTTACGAGCCATTAATTGCATATGCATCCGGGAAACGGATATTGACTTTCAGGTCATTGACTCGAGCATCTTAACTAGAAACTATCACAACCTAAGCAAGAAAACATCATATCATTTATCATTTCATTAGAGTTCTATTAGATTTTAACATTATCGTGGCATTCATTTTGAGATAAAATTACTTAGGATTTCCTAATGCCCTTCATGTCCAATCGGGGCAACTTCTTTAGAATGCGATTCCGTGCTTTGTTGATGACAAAAGCTTTCATTTTGTTCCGTTGGAATATAAATTGATTTCAGTGTCAGCACATTTTAATGATAATCTTACAAATCACAAAAAGTGCTGATGCTGTTTGCTATTGCAACACGCGTACATGTATACTGCAATCCTCATGTCTAGCATTGTTTCTAGAAAAGGAAAATGCCAATCAATGTAAGGCGTGGTGAATCTAAGCATTTTACGATTTGAAGAAGCGTATATTTTTAATAAATTTAAACAGAATTACAATTTTTTTAGCTCCTTTGCATTACAATGACGAGTCTGACTCGCGCATCTAATTACAGAATTTTTAATTTTTAATCTGCAATGAAGTAAAAATATTACGTAATTTAAAATGCAAAAATCACTTGAAAACGCATTATTATTTCAAGTGCTTTTATATTATTATAGAAATTTATATTATATATATTATTATAGAAAGTAATAATAATTCCCAAATAAGGTGTGTCATCTATTTAGAAAGTAAATTCATATGTCAAGGGGTTAATTCGATATTATGTTAATGATTCATTTAGGTTTGTACGCAGTGTTATTTAAACAGACCGGTACTTATAAATGTTTTAATGAATAATTGAATGTAATGAATCAGGTAGGAATCTGACAAATTATCCTTAATAAATTATTAATATTATTCCAATGTTTTATGATTCATAGAATTCATCTTTTTTTACAAATTTATTTATTTGACAACATTCCTCCTTCTTCAGCTTAACGGCATTTATATTCTTAATCAAAAATCAATTGCATTGAATGTGAGGATAAATTATGCTGCTAAAAGCGACTAAAAAGTATATACTGTAGCAGGAGACAACTTAGAGTTGCCGATGATTAAAAAAAATTAAGGTTAAGTGTTTTCTTCATATTTTTTTTTCACTGCAACTGTAAAAAGCTAATCTGCCCCTCTCGACGGCATTTGAAAAAATATGATTGATCCGAACGCCGTAATCGCATTGAGGGAGATATTGTTGAATCTTAAATGAGTAATCACCGGCCACGGTTCAACCCTTCCCATAAGAAGTAAGTCCTGTCATCGATGGGGAATAGCTAACCCTCCATCATTTCTGTACCCACCAGGGCTGTGATATCTAACCGCCTTCGCAATTTTGAGCGATGGATCAAAGCATGGGATTAATATCTTGATGAGAAATCGAAAATTTGTATAAAACTGAAGGAAACGCGATCTAATTTCCGAAAAATTTCCTCCCCCCTACTTTGATAAGCAAATTTTCAAGAAATGTGATCTGATTTCCGAAATTCCTTCATCCCCCCCCCTTCCACATTGATGAGAAATAAAAATAATATATTTTTATAAAACTGCAAAAAATATGCTCTAATTTCTCATTTTTTAAGGAAAAAAAACTTTCGAAGAAGGGCAAATTTTTGACATTGATGTCAGTACATTTTGAATGTAAAAAGATTTATTCCCTTCCCCAGAAAACAAAATAGTTAATGAATATTATTCATCAAGTTATGTACTAATTAAAATGATTAAATTTCAGTTATAATACATATATAAACTGTTATTTCCCTTCTACTCTCCTTCAACTATTCGTCGTTCATTTAACATGTAATTAAGCGTCAAAAGACCAGTTAAAGGGTTAACTGCAGGAATCGTATATTATATGATTTTAATAGCAGTTTTAAAATGCCTTTACAGCACAAATATTGATATGTGCAATTTTTGATTTTATGGGAATGATATTTTTCAATAACTTAAAGGCATCAACTCATTTTTTTTAACTTTTTGACTCTCCCTCTTCTAATAGTAAAGCAATAATTAATACCCCCCCCCCGATACCGACCGTTTCCGGAAGCAGGATAATCGGATTTTCCCAGATAATTGTGATCTGCGCAATAAAGACATCAGCTGTTCATGCGTAAAACACTTCACATGGAGGTGCTTCCCGTCATCGTCAATGTACTAGTTAACCAGGCATCATTTACTATTACTCCCTTTTAGTAATAACCAATGGCATTTTCAACTACAAATAAAATACATGAAAAAAAAACTTCTTTAAATACTCCAGAAAAAGATTCGCATGCAGATCTAAATACTATCCCTTATCAGTTGATGTATGCATATAGACTCTACAATTTTTTTTTTATCTGAGACATCTATCAACTTGTAGAAGAATTATTTACCAATATTTTTTACAAGCTAGGCACTCAAGAATATTTTTTATCAATTTTTTGCTGATATTACTTTCTTTTACCTATTCCTCATTGTTAACATTTTTATTTCTAGAAATTATTAAAAATTATTACCTATTCCTCATGGTTAGTAACTTTATTTAAAGAAATTATTCAAAATTATTACCTATCCTCATGGTTAATAACTTTATTTATAGAAATTATTAAAAATGATTACCTGTTCCTCATGGTTAATAACTTTATTTATAGAAATTATTAAAAATTATTACCTATTCCTCATGGTTAATATCTTTATTTCTTGAAATTATTAAAAATTATTATCTATTCCTCATGTTTAATACTTTTATTTCCTCAAATTATTAAAAATCGACACATTTTTACACTTTTGGATTGACCTGTTTCGGAAATTTTTTTTTTGCCCTATTTTCTAAGTTACTACTAAATTTAGTTCTTGCTGGATAAACTATAAGAAAAAGAGAACTGCCTGTTTAAATCAGAGCAAATGAATTAGTTTGCTGCTGTTTGGTAGTTTTAACTGCGTAACATTGCTATTTTGATCACTGTAAATCAGTCATATTCTTATTGCTTTCAAATGTCAGGAATAATTTATGTATGTCAAGAATAATACCAAAGAATACTTGACACTATAAAAAGATTTTTCAGGAAATGGGGATAGAAATACTCCAAAGTCACATTGTATCCTATCCTTTTGTTGTTATAATTGATTTAATTCAATTATTTCAATACTGCATGCTTGTTTTTTAATGTGTCAAACTTTTTTAACTAACTTTTTTTCAACAAAAGTTCCCTAAATTGAAATAAATGAATGTAAGGAATGCCGGGAAATTTGACCTTAATTTTAATTTTGTTTGTTTGTTTAGACAATTTTCGTCTTGAAGTTAAATGCTTTAAATAAATAATTTTATTTATAATTAATGACTAATAATTTTAATAATCACAACGAAAGATTAGAAGAAAGGTTAATTAACATGAATCACTGCAATGTTTAGGGTTATTTAGCGATTGATTATGGTTCACCGATTTTAGTCAATCGATGATTTGAAAAAGAACAAAAGTGCTTTTAACGGCAGAAATTGGGCCATGTCAAAATTTGTGCTTTTATTATTAACACATTGCTGTCCGCACGTCTGATCGGAATTCTTTTGGTTGGCGCCGGTAGGATTGTCCTGGTGGATTTTTTCCCCCTTTTCAGGAGATTACAGTTTTTATTTTTATAAAATAAAATAAGTAATTAGTTAAAATAATAATTTTTATAATACAATATAATAATTAATTAAAATAAATACGATAGTTTCCACATGACACCAACATACGGCATGGTGTTATTAATATTATTTCTTATTAAGTACATTTGTAGCTAACTCGCTTCTTTTCTTGGAAGTTTTTCAGATATCTTCAGGTTTAGTTTAGTTATATTAAAGCAACCGTTTTTATTTAGCCGTTTTAAAGGAACACTAGGTCTATTTTAGGACAGAACTCGTAATTTTGAACTGCGCTCAGATGACGAGGATACACATGAGCTGACAACCTCCACTCCAAACTTCCATCCCACACCAGCGGGAGGGCGTTTGGCTCTGACAGATTTGGCGTGTACCAGTCCCGCAACGAAGATTTTTCGGTGGAATCTGGTCATGAACCTGAAACCCTCTGGTTCTGAAGCCGAGGCCGTACCTCCAGGCCACTGCGACCCCAGATATCTTCAATATTTCTCATTAGGATACATATATGCTCATGTGATATACGTCAATTGTGCTTCCCCTATCAGTGGCATAATGATAAGTGAAAAAGGGCAAGATGCAGAAATTGGGTGGGTAATGCCATAAAGATGTTTATTTGGTTTTTAAAGAGAAATATGACAAAGGGTTTGAAAAAAGAACACGCCCTCTTGGGTAAAATTTATGATTCTCCATAGGTTCCAGCTAAGATGTGGAATCCACAATTAATCTTTCGGACATTGATCAATTAAATGTAAGATAATATGCAGAATTACATTTGTCTGTCATTTGTGAGTGCTAGGATGACCTCGTGGTCTGCTTCAAATCCTGATTCTATGAAAGAAAACTGGAATGTATAAACATTAGGACACCAGGACATAAAATCTGCATTTTGAATGTCCTTTTTCCCGGCCGATTGAAAATTATCATATGACATAGATTTTTCTGGATTCTATGAAGATACACATTAAGCTAGAGCTAGCTAGATAGACATTTATCAAATTTGGAATTAAATTTTTTTAAGGGGTTGATCGTCTTTCTGTCTGTACTTTTACAAGCATATAAAAAAGACAACTTAAAAAGCGCGATAATTTAAAATATATAAAATTTGGTTTTTGATTTTATGACAAAGGATAAAAATCTATGTCATATGATAATTTTCAATCGGCTGGAAAAAAGGACATCCAAAATACAGATTTTGTGTCCTGGTGCTTGTTTATACATGCCAGCGATTAATCGCCAAAGAAATACTCAAAAATCGCAGATAGGCTCTTTCGTAACTATTGATCATTAAAAGTATGCCGCTAATTGGCCATGCTCTGACAAATTAATGTCAATAATGAGTAGCAATTTGGAAATTTGGGAATTGAAAACAGGATTTTTGTCATAAATCCAGTTACGCTTCTTTTAATTCAAAAAATAAATTTGATATAGGTGGCCCGTCCAAAATTATTTTCGTAATAATTACAGAAATTGACACGACACCGTCTTGAAATGATTTCTTGGGCTCCACTTTGGTAGATGGAGGGTTCATTTGATTTCGCATTAATATTATAAAGATATATGGAATTATTGAATGCTAGAACATGTGATTGCAGTTTAGGATAATAAATTAACGTTGTACAGTTCCTAAATAAGATTTGTATCCATTAACGTTGGCTTGCAAAGTCTTGATTTGTAACCCTGATTCCATTAAAGACTCAAGGAATAGGTGGATCAACATTTAATTATGTTTATGCCTCGTTTCAAAGGAAGACGAGGGCTGTTTTGGATGTATTTCTTGCTTTTTAGCCGAGGTCATATCATTTCAGCTGGTAGCACCTCTTCAAAATACCGTATTATTTATTGAATATCCAATTTGAAGAAAGTTACCAGGGAGTAAAAATTTGGCTTCGAAGGATTTAACATCCTTCGTACACCAGATCCGCTAATACAACAGTTATTTGAAGGCATCGAGTTTCGAATCTATGAACCCTCCGTTTCTTGCAGATGAAACCTTATCGTTAGGCCAGTGAGGGTTTGAAGATAACTTAATCCATCGGAGCCGAATGCTTTATTTCTGGTGAGGTGTGAAAATTTCGAGAGGAAAGTGTTCTGGATTCTTCCTCATCCCTTGACAATGGTTCTAATCATAAGATTTATCCCAAAATAGTTGTGTTAAATGTACAATGATTTAACATGCCGTGTGCCCGAAAAATAAAATCTCTTTTTATGATTTTGGATTGGCATGCAGCAAGAAACAAATTTGGCCATGTTGCGCCAAATATAAATTTCAGTCATTTAGTAGACTGAGTGAGTTCTAATTTTGTAGTGCCGAAATGAGTGGTTTGATTTTATCCGTTTGTTTCGATTTTACCAATTTATTGTGTAATTTTTTTCGTTTTGATTTTATCAATTTATTGTTTAATTTTATCCGTTTTATTTGAGAAATTAATCTCAATTACTAAAACTAGAAAGACGTCTTTTGTATTTGAGACATGGCATATTATGCTGCAAAAGAAGAATATGTTAAAACAAGGTAAAAATCTTGATTATAATTTTAAGGAATTTTCTATAATTCCAATTTCTTGTAAATTATGTAAATTGGCATGACTTTTACTTCAATAATTTTTTTTTTCAAATGATCTTATTCTAACAAAAACAAGAACTTATTGAAATCATTGGTATAATTTGAAGAAAAATTGCATCCGATCTTGTTCATTCTTTTTAATCCTGCTTAAAACGGTAACTATGTGATGTATTTATTTGTTTAGAAATTTAATATTTTGAATTTAATTTTTTTAGATATTTGTAGATTTTCTGAAAAATAATTTTAGTGTGATCAAATTATATTCCTAATCATCCTGATGATTCGTTCTTTTAAATTATTATTAATTTGATTCTTAACAATTATTATATTAGATTAAATATTATTAATTTTATTCTTATTAATTTGAATATTTGAACCTGTTACGAGTTGAGGATTAATCAAGTAGTCAGCGTTAAAATGAGAATTAACTCGAATCTGCACTTAAATGAGACTATCGCAACATGTTTGTTCCTATATTTGCACAAATGTGATGTAAGGATTACACATTCAAAGAAATTCAAACTTTTTCACTCGCATAATTATTATTTATCAGAATATAAGAATTTTACAGTTAAAATTTTTTATTATAAATTAATAACTAATACGTTCAGAATAAGTTTTCTACGATTTAATGTTCCGTTTCATGAAAATATTGCTTGAAAAATTAAACCCGATTGAAAACAAAATGCACGATTTGAAATATTTCAAAAATTGGCATTTTTTTTAAAAACTTATCTAACGTTTATTATTTTACTGAAAAAGACTATCGCAACACGTTTGCTCCAATATTTTCACAAGTGTCATGTAGGCGTCACACATTCAAAGATGTTCAAACTTTTTCACTCGCTTAATTATTATTCATCATAATAAGAGAATTTTACAGTTAAATTTTTTTATCATCAATTTATAGCAACTAGTATATTGAATAAGTTTTTCGCAATTTTAATCTAATGTTCATTCTTTGAAAATATTGCTTGAAAAATTTGTCTGCTTAAAAATAAAATTCGCAGTTTGTAATATTTCAAAAACAGGCAGTAATTTTTAAGAACTATTTTAAATAGTTATTAAACTATTAACTATTTAATTATACTTCTTGTAACTATTTTATTAAACTACTTTAACTAATGATTTCACTAAGACGCCAAACTTCCAACTCAGCTGCTAAAGTTAAGACAACTTTAGCAAAATATCCTCCGCCATAATAAAATCAATCATTTTTTTACTGTGGGGATACTCCCCTTGTTACCACCAACCTAGGGCATTTGTCCATTTTTATTTTCCCTCCCCCTTTACAGTGATGTGAAGCTCATTTAAAATTACGAAAAAATTCGTGTCCCCCTCCAATCGGCCGGCCCGAAATAACACCCGCCCTTTGGGTATAGCCACTCTCTACTTGGAGAGGGGACTTTTTTCCTATCGGAACAGCATTGGTCAGCAGAGGAGAAGGCTTGCCATCGCAGGATAGGGTAACTAAAGGGTTATCAGAGGAAGGGGTGAAAAGTATGTCCGTCGGACCAGCTGTGCAATACCCCAAAGTCGCTTTTAGGTAAGGCGTATAGCAATGATTCTATGTCAAAATCGCTTTTGATTCGATTAAATGTCACAAGGTGGTGTTCATATCCCTTACTTGAAACTTTGTTTTATGTGACTTATTTATTTTAGCCTTCTAGTATAATAATTCTAAATCTGAAAAATTAACTTTTAAAATTAGTAAGCTATCATTTTTTTATTTGTATTTAAATCTTTAAATGGTTTGCTTTTTTTGATAATCTAATTTATTAGGTGCTTAGTAATTAATCTAGGTGCTTAGCCCGCGATTTCCGTGGACTTGGCAATCAGTCTATTTTCTACTGCGTCCCGCGTTTTTCAAAGTTTAGAGTGTTTATTTTTACGAATAAATATTTTTATTACATCATATTATCGTGTATCAGTTCACTTTGTTTGAAAAACATTTGAATTTATCTGCAAACGTCGCATCTAAATACCGATTTTTAAAAAATTACGCAGTCAGAGGGTTCAATGACTCTTTCAATAAGGTGTTTGAATGATTAAAAATCCATTGAATATTTAATCCTCTGAACTCCCACTGCTCCTCTCGAGCAACATTCAAGACGGTACATCATTTTCTTTTGTGTATTTATTTAAAATTTTGATTGTCAGTAATGCCTACAGGGTGGTAAAAAGATGTACATTTATTTTTTTGGAAGAATACCACTTAAAACAATTATATATATATTTATTTTTCGAAACGATGAACAAGTCTTTATATTAGTCGAATAATTATGCATCGAATTGCTTTTCGGAGTGCTAAGGTTTAAAATGATTGTGGATCGTATGATTTTTGTATCGAGTTATAGTGGAGTTTTATAGTTTGGAGGGGATTTTTCAAAGATTATAGTTTATTTGATGTTTTTAAATTAATATAAACTTAAAATGGTGGATGAAAGTGTAATTATTTAAATATGTATGTAGTTTTTCAAGAAAAAGCATATTTTAATGCAAATTTTTGTATTTACGAAAATTAAAATTGCTCCAGAGAAAGAAAAATTGTTAGTTTTTCATTTTTCTTTGTATCATTACATGTGTAACATAGTTTAGAATGTAACTAACTGATATCTAAAAATTATATTCAAAAAATATCTGTGTATTATAGGAAATTTTTTTCAATAATATTTGCATTAAACAATCATAAATCCACTTCTAGTGTATTCGACATGAAATCGACAGTTCATTACATTCTTACCACAATGAGCACTAATTACGAAATTTCAATAAGATGGCTTGATTATTTTTGAGATGGCGATACTAATACAGTAAAATTATGAAAAAACTCGTTCTTCAGAAAGTGCATTCCAAGTTTTTTAATGCTTGTAAATACTAAGTCTCACTTACATGGCAATAATTCGCTATAACTTAGCTTCTAATAATTGACATAAAGAAAAAATAAAGATATCACTGGACATAGAAACCATCTCTCTCTCTCTCTCTCTGTGTGTGTGCGTGTGTGTGTGTGCTTTCGCTTTAATCCATCCCAGGAAGGCAAAAGGATTTATTTACAAGAGGAGGTGCGGACAAGGCACGTCCGCTCACAGCAACAGATTAGGCAAGAAGTGAGGGAAGAGAAATTAACTATCCCTCGTCTTATAAATATTTTTCACAGTGCTAATATTAAGATTCTGATAGGGATTTTGATAAGGGAAACACAGGAATCTTTTTAAAAGAATGTGTTTGCTGGACAATTTTCTGACCCTTCACTCGGAGCGTGGGAACCACTGGCGAAAGTATTTTCACACAACTTTTGTTGTATTAATTAAATAGAAAAGTGGAACGGGATCAGGAAATAAGAGAATATTTTAGAATGACTTTGATATGGGCTAAATTACGATGAAGCTTTGGGAATTAATTTGGAATAGAAAGAGTTTTAAAATATCATTACATATATAAATTGTTTTAAACTTTCATTTTCAATTTTTCTAGCTGACAAAGTTTTGGTGATTGATTGATTTTGAGATGGGAAAAAACCCCCCAAAAAACACATCGTTTTTATAAATATCGACGAATGCGTGATCTGATAGCCCCGTTATTGTTCCAATCCGGTTTAAATTGGTAAATGAATTAAATTATTTGAGAATTCGTAAGAATTCAGAGAATGAATAATTTGGAAATCGAGTTGCAACTTTAATTGGCGATAAATTGTCAAATGGGACAACTTTCTGCATTATTTTCTAATAACCCTAAAAGCGAAAGTTGATGCCTCAAAATCGATAAATCGCCATTTTGTTGCCTATGCATTTTGAGGCTTCAAAAACCTCAAAGCAAAACAACATCATGTTCTCACATGATAAATTTTTTTCCAAATTCATGTTCAGAACACTGAATTTAATGTCATTTTCAAGTCAACAGAAATTAAAAATCGCTCTTGGAAATTAAGAGAATAAATCTTTTAAACTAAGGACATTAATAAGGATTATGACGAGATTTTAATTAAGATGTAAACTGTAAGTCTATAAATTATCAACGGATGCAAAGAAATTGCTTCTATTTACTTTAAATTAAAAAGGTTTCATCGTTTTAAATGTTAATAGTGGGAAACTATAGCACTATTAAAAGGATTTTACTGTTTTGAATATATATTGTAAAGCGAACTTCGTTTCTAAATTTACAATTGTAATAAATGATGAAACGATTTTTCTCCTTGTTTTTTATATATATAAAGCTCAATATTTTCTGTTCTTCATTAGCAGAAATAAATTAAAATTGAACATCTGTAAGTCATACAGATGTAAAACCAGTTACTTTCGGAAATGACAATATTCAAAATACTTGGATATTTCATGAATATATTACTCTGAAATTGACAAAATATTGATATAAAATATATTTCAATAATATATTAGCAGAATAAAATTGTAATTTAACTTCCTTTTTTTATAGGATCGACGAGGAGTCACTTGGCGATTATACCTCATTTAATTTGCCAGTTACGGTGTCCTTCAAAGACATCCATGTATCCAGCATTCTAAATGGGGTATTTGGGAGTGCAGGGCCTGGCGAGCTGCTATCTATTATGGGACCAAGTGGTAAGCTTAATATATATATTTACAAAAAGGGGGGGGGGTGACATATATGGCGTCTTCAGAATTTTTGGACGCATTACAAAATTATATCAAAGAATAATTTGTAGTAATGCCATGTATTATTAAAATGACTTATTAATTTCACAATATTTTTCTCAGAATTCGATAGATGGCACTGTGTATTGTCTGATGATGATTTAATGAGAAAATTTCACTTACTAATTATATCGTATGATTTTCAAAATTAATTCAATATTTTTTTGTGTCTGAGTTATGAAAATACTATGTACATCAGGTGTTTAGCAATATTTAAAACTACGTATCACAGATGATATTCAATTATAACTTTTCAAATACTTGCAAATGTATAGTGTGTAAATGAGTATTGCCTGGGTATATTGCGCCCAAATAAAGGATCTCAAAGGCGATTTATTAACTTCAGTAATCTTGATATAAATAATTAAAGACACTTTGTTTCTAAACCTTATAATTTTCACAATCCATCCAAGATTTCATGCAACCAATTAAATCATTGCTGCTAAATTTTTGCTTATTACATGCTTTTACTTATCAAGTAAAGAAATTCTGCACAGCTGTGCGTTACAATCAGAATTTGATTAGCAACTGATTGCTTTATTTTAATTGAATTTCGAATTCATACGAGTGGCTCCGTCTGGTTATGACATTGAGAAAATGATTGATTGCGTCATTCCATAACATTCATCTTACAACTTTAAACGAGCAATTCTTGCATATATAAAAATTATTTATCTCGTGCATCTCGGAAACATTTCTAACGATTTGAATAAAATTTTGCATTTAGAAAAAAGTTTTGCTTTTTAAATTTATCGAAACTGAAATCTTTTAAATTTTTGTAATTAAATATTTCAAATATATATTTGTATTTATCTTATTTCTTCAGTGTTGAAGAAGTATCCCCCATATTTCTTGTAAATTGTTGTTTTCAGAAAAATTTAAATTTTTTTTGGCCACTGTAAAACTAGAAAGTGTAATGTGGCGATTTCACATATTTCTCAATTCAAAAACAAGCTCCCCCACTGTACTAAAGTTGCGAGTTTATGTATCTGTGCGTGAAGTGAAAAGATTTAAAAAAATGAATTATACCATGTCGTTAAATAATAATTCCCTCACAGTTTATCTGGTAGTTTAGTTAAGAAAAAGAAATTAATAATATCCAGGCTTAAAAGCAATATTTTTAACTAAGTACAAACAAAATAACTATCGCATGATGGAGATGTTAGACCCCAGAGTCCAGGTGCTCCGTCCGAAACATTCATCACTAGCGCATACACTAAGAAAATTCAGTTATATTCATGCATAAATTAAAATGAGTAAAAGAATAAGTAAAGTGTACCAATCTAAAATGCCGGAATTATGAATTCTAGCCTTGATCGATGGATTCATATATTCACTTCGTCCTCAATAAAAAGCTCTACGATGATACTATGAAGAAGCTAAATATGGGCAAAACCGTTATAGTCTGGTTTTAAGAAATTACAATTCAATGGATGTCAAACCAGAGGATTTCCAGATGAGTGTTTTAAAAAAAAATCGTATTTTAATAATAAATTCTATATTTATATATTTAGTAAAACAAGCATTCAGGGTCACGATGGTTTGACGGGAAAATCTCGTTTTCGAGAGCGGAAGGTTCTAGATTCAAGACCCGCTTCCACCGGTGCTGAATCTTGGAAAGGGGGTGTCAGCTCAGGTGCCATCTTCGTCATCTGACCGCTGTGCAAAATTACGAGGTCCGTCCCAAAATAACTCTAGTGTGTTGCTTTAAAACGGGACGTTAATATCCTCCATTGATGTGGTATAGAAATTTGAAAAAGGAACGTTGATGACAAAAGCACATGATGCATTTATCGTCTTTTTTGTAACTTCAGTATTCATCAAACTAAAAGTTCCCGAATTCCTTGGGCCTCCGTGCCCCGGTGGTAAGGTCTTGGCTTAGGAATCGGAGGGTTTCAGGCTCGAGGCCCGTCGTGTAAGCGGGTCTGGTGCACTCTAAATCTGTCGGGGCCAAACGTCCTCCAGCTGTTGTGGTGTGGAAGTTTGCAGAGAGGGGTGCTAACTTAGATTTCGTCCTCGTCTTCTAAACCGTAGTTCAAAATGATGAGGTCCGTCCCAAAACAGTCCTAGTGTTGCTTTAAAAACGGGACATTCTAATAACTAAATAAAACATTCACTTCCTTAATTTTTTTTCTGCCATGTTTTTTGTATCATTTAAGGCAAAAATCTTTTTTAAAATCTTTCAGGTTCTGGAAAAACGACTCTACTCAATTGCCTTTTTGGGGCTCAGAAAACCGACAGCGGGGTGATTACCTTGAACGGTGAAGTTCTGAATAAGGATTTGAGACGCCGTATAGCTTACGTTCGGCAAGATGAATTGTTTTGTTCGGGTCTGACCGTCAGAGGCCTATTGGAGGTATTTTACTTTTAAAAGGATGTTTAAATACAATATTCTTGTTTTCCAAAGCATTCATTTCATGTTTAATACTTAATAACCATTCAATATAAAAGCATGAAGTAAATGTTGGGAATAAAATCGGGAAAAGAATGATTTATTATAGAGCCCAGTATAGAATTGTGTTTAATTGTGTATTATTTGAAATTACCAAAAATGAAATCTAATGAGAAATTATCTGAAGAAAAAAATGTGGATGTTGTCATCCAGTTGAATGGTTCTTGAGAATTTGCTAATATCATTAAAGAGCAACTCCAGTAATGGACAAAAATGTTTATTTGTCAGTAAATAAAAATAAGCCAGATGGATATTTTGCACTTGTATTAAAATGCGTTTGAAATGACGTTTAACCCCTTAACGGGCACAGCAGTTTTCTTTCAAAATTTACATTTTACGCTATAATTAGAGAAAATTGTGACCAAAAAATGACTCATTTATAATCAAGTAAGGTATATTTTTAATGTTTATAACAGGGGTGGTAACATATTTTCCACCTCCCAATCCAAGCAATGACATTTCAATGATTTATATTGAATAGAAAAAATTTGAAATACAAGTAACTTCACAAATAAATATGCATTTTTGTAAAACTATTTACTTATTTCAAAATTTAAAGTATATTAATTACACATGAAATAAGTGGTAAGAAAACATAACGCAATGTAAATTACCAAATGAAGTATTTTGAATTATTCTGGGGAAAAAAACATAAAACAAGGAACTGAACACAATGGAACATTACATGCTGAACATGATAAATTTGTCTGTTTCTTATTAATTTTAGTGCTACAATGTTTGCAAGATATTTTAAGACGGTGGTAAGATATTTATCGCCCCTTAAAAAAGGGTTAAGGGGCATTTCCATGCATATATTACAAGTAACATATCATTTTTTATTTAAAAAAAGCAAAATAAATAAATAAAATTAAAAATTAAAAAAAATCTATAAAAGCTCACCCCTCAATTTAAAAAATTTTATTAACGGTTTTAATTATTTTTCCGTGAAGAAAACCCTTTTGATCTTTTTTCTTATTGAAGATCTTTTATAACGATTTAAAGTTATAAAGTAGGTCGTGAGGCAGATGGTGGTTTATGGGACATGGGAATGTTCTGGAAAACTTATTGATAGAGTAGGCATTTATACTAACTGACATCTCTTTACTGTGAGATGTTTCGACATTACGCTGAAAATGCATTGGAAAAATCCAGCGATCCATGCACCTGGAAGTAAGTTTTATAATTCTGAAAGTATTTTTGTAATTTAAATTTATTTTTATATGCATGAATATTTCCATATTCTGCTGTGTATTAGAACAGCAAGATATTACATTATGCGTTTTGAACAACTGATGTAATTTAATTGGAAAGTATTTAATTAAAACCTTAGGCTACTGATTTACCATTTGATTAATAAGATCCCATTAGTATTTAAGCATTGTAGAGTGCATGACATTTTATCGTTCATTATTGTAATATTATCTAAAATTATACAAATAATTTATGATTAGTAATTAAAATAATTAGTAATCATAAAATAAGCTTAAATCTTACCAAAATACTACGATAATTAAATTTTGGCTGAAGCTTCTAATACAGAAAAAAATCAATATCAACTTTTATTCAATAGGCAATTCGAATTTTTTGTTGATAATATGAATTTAATATTTAAATGTATTCTATAAAATTATTTTGATTAATTTGAGACCAAAGCTTCTCTTGGTGAAAATTTTTTCGTTTGTTAAATCTACATTACTTGCGTTACTAATCATAGAAATAGAATTTCCTGTATAATACAATATTTTAATTATTATATTCCTGTATAATACAGGGGTGTTTGTGCTCCGAGGAAACCCCGGAATTCCGGGGATTTTGAACTTCGATACCCGGAAATTCCGGGGATCGTCGTTCAAAAGGAAGTAGGAATAATAATGAATTATTTATTTTGATCTGGGTAATTTTGTTTGCTTTGAAAGCAGAAAACGCAAGGTCAGTGTGTGTGGTGAAAACTTTTCCTTTCTTTCCCCAAAGTCAGTGATAATGCGTGAAAAGGGGGAAAAAACTTCTTTTTTGTTCTTTCCTTATTGCGAGTTATGACTCATTCCCCCGGTTCTCGGACATTCTCTTCTGGATTCTTTTCGGCAAGTAGGCGCGGTAGAAAAAAAAAAGGAGAGACTTCGTTCGACCAGATGTGCGATCACGTGACCTGGGTTCAAAGGTCTTAATTTTGCAAAAAAAGTAATTCATTGAACTTTTATAATTAGGTCATTCAATACTTCATAATCGTAATTTTTTATTTCCCCCCCCCCTTCTCGAAACTCCAAAATGTCGGTAGTAAGTCCGTAAAAGTTTCAGGGGATTTTTTGGGGTCCCACAAACACCCCTGAATAATATAATATTTAAATCTAATCTACAAAAATTATTTTAATTTTAAAAAAAGTTAATTTTGTTTTTGATTTTTTTCTATTAATTAAATCTGTATCTTGCATTACCAATAATAGAAATAGATTAGTTTTTTCCTGTACAATATAATATTTAAATTATTATAACTACTAGAATCATGTATAATATAATATTTAAATGTAATCTATAAAAAGATCACATTTGATTTAAAACAAGTAAATTTAAGTTTTTTTTCTATTAGTTAAATAAGCTGTACCTTGTATTACCAATAAAATAGACTAATTTTTTTTCTATATGACATAATATTTAAATTACCGTAGTCCTGTATAATATAATATTTTAAATATTATAAATCTATAATTATAAAATTATTTAAGTCTATAAAATTATTTTGATTTTTAAAAATTGAATTGTTTCTAATTTTTTCTAATTAGTTAAATAATCTGTACTTTGTATTACCAAAGATAGCAAAATTCCAAATTTAGCAAAAATTTGCATGTCTATTAAATTGATACAATTAAAAAGGCAATCGTATTAAATTTTAAAACGGTAAAAAAATTTTGTGCAATAGTATGGGAAAACACCGAAATCTGGCTTAACTTTTTTTATTTAACAAAATTTCAAAACAAATGGCGCTGAAGTGCATATTCCCACCCTCCAATGTACATATATGCCAAGTTTGAAGGTTCTACGACAAGCAATCGAGCTTGTAGAATGTCAGCAAACACACATATATCATCTTTATTATTAGTAGAAATAATCATTTTTAAAGTTTTTAGCAAATCAATTGTGATAATTATCACCACTCAAACCACAAAAATCACTATAAATATCAAATTTCTGTTGCCGTTTTTAATTCTAAAAATTATTTTATCATGTTCAAGCCCAATTTCTTCCCCGAATTTTTCAAAAAATAGAATAGACATGCTTTATTATACTGTGATCAAAATAAACAAACGCTTAAATGGCTCTGTTTAGGCATAAGCAAATAAAAAAGCAATCTTTTTTCGGAACACATTTGACATAACATATTGCGATAGTTATATTTGCTGTTGATAAAACCCATCTCTCGAACAATCCGATCAAGACGTGAGCAATCATTTTTTATTAAAGTGTCTTTATGCTGACAGGGGAGAATGTTTACTCATTTATCATGTTTTACGCTGAAAATAAACATTTATAAGAATTGTAAGGTTACTGACCTAGGCATATGATAGATATAAGATCGAAGGTTAACTATTGCATTTCATCTGAACGATGTAAGAAGCGATATTTATCACATAAACAGTATTTTTTTAATTTCTTAAATTATCTTAAAAGAATTTATTGTATATAAAATTGATAATAACATGAGTTTAGGCAAATAATATTGAATTCAAAATCAAGATATAGCATATTATCTTTATTTATTTTACTCGTGTATTGTGCTTTTTATTTCGACAAGAATTACTTAACTTAATATAAAATTACAAGTAAAGGGCTTAAGCAATTGACGTTGAAATTATTTTAAAAAATATTGTTTTGAATTAAATTTGCTTGTAAAATATGGTGAAAGAAAATAAATTGTTAAATGATTAAGATGCATAAAATGAATAGCAAATTAATTTATATCAAAAACGCCAATTATGTCCCACAGGCCATGTTAAATTCGGTTCTTTTTTGCAAGTATGTTAAATAAGAACTGAAAATAAACTGATCTGTTTGTTCTCAATATTTTTAAAAAAACACTCCATATTTAGTCCATATTATTTATAAATTTCTAAATATTCGGGTATCTTTAAAGGAATAAAATAAAGGCATTTTCAAATCTATGTTACTTAAGTTCTAAGAATTTAATTTCATAAGCTGTAAATTTTAACAAAGGATAAATTTTAAAAATAATAGTGTGATATTTTTTTCAGTTAAAATTAAATTCAATATTTTTCATTTAAAACATCAATATTTTTAAGATTATATGATTACATATTAATCAAGAGTAATATTTTTTACATATTTAAACTATACAAATAGTTCTTTAAAGTTGGTTGTAATATTTATAATCAAAGCCTTAAATTTATATACTTAATTTTATCTATCTAGCTCTCTTCGTTTTGTATTATCGTGTTAACTTATATTCAGACAGCCAAATTTCTTCTAAATATATTTAGTTAAAAATCCGTTAAAAATTTACAAGTGTTGCGTAAAAACCATATACTAAATTTAATCTGTATTGTATTACTTTGCATATTACCAATACAAGAAAGTAAAAAAAGCTACCTAACATATTTCTTAATCATGCTCTAAAGTTCACTTTCTATGTGATTAATAAATATTGAAACTTCAAAGTAGTTCCAATTTCCGATGAATGTTCATATAAATCAGTTGAAACCGGGTCAAGCTTTTGTTTGCCACAATGGCGAAAAATTATGGGCATGTTTTTAACAATTAAAAAAAATAATAAACCATTCATTTAGAAAACAAAGTATATCCAATTTGTTACCACGCCTTTTCATTATATTTGTTTCAACGGAGGACTGTTTATTTATGCGACACTATTAATAGACATTTCAGCTGATGTTGAAAGCCTTCCGTTTGTAATTTCATTCTTCGATAAGAATGGATTGTAGAGGAAATAATTTTAGAGTAACTCAGTACTTTAGTACTTTTTTTCCTGAACTTTGACCTGATTTGCTATAAAATTTGTTATCAAATTCTTGATTCAGATTTTTATCCTTTATTTTTATTCTTTAATATTCTTCAAAATTCTTTATTTTGAGGATTCAGCAGATTTTTTTCCTATTAGTTCCGAACGAGTGCGATAATTAGCTCTAGATATAACAAAATAACCAATAATTAAGGTTATTTTGTTATATTTAATATTATGGTTATTTTGTTATAATTAATAATATTATTAACGCTGAATTATAGATAGTGCGATCTCCTTATAATTACCGTGTATTTCGTAGATTATCATATATTGCTCAACGATGCCTGCCCTTCGGTGTATCTTAAATTATTTATTGAATAAGGCAAATCAAAATTTAATTATTAGTAAATAAAAAATAGATACTTTTGTGACGTAACGTTTTTATCGAAGAAATTTTTAAATTCATTTTAATTAAATTTTCTTTTTTTTTTTTCATTCTTTGCTCAAGTTTAAATAGATTTTTTCAACTGGCAGTTTCATATTTTTCTTGATCTGCAAGTTTAATATAAAAACACATGTTGGGATGTCATTTGTTTGTTTTATGTTTTGAAAAAAAAAATTATCTTTATATTGTTTGACAACGGATTCTGAAACCCTCCGCGCTTTTCGTATGCGTTAGGATGGATTTAATTAGTCAAAATAGGGGTGAAAGGAAAGATGAAATGAGATGCTTACATTTAACGATAAAATAAACTCGGATTACTAGAGGACTGAATTAAAATAATACAATTAGAAACGACGCGATATTGATATACACGCGAAAAAAAATTGAACAGAAAAGTATCTATAAAGTATATATACCTATTGAAAAAAGGAATGTACTAACAATCCAACTTTAAAGTATTAATTGCGAAAATGTTAAACCTCCATGAAAGAACTTGGTTTGTAAGAAAATTACGAATTAAAAAGCTTCGGTTAATAAAACTCTCTTCCTCTTCCTCCTTCATTTTTTTAAAAACTATGCTAAATTATCATCTAAAGTTAGAATTTCTTTTTAATTCTGTTTAATTTGGACTAAAAATTTTATTAATTTGCCAGGTTTTTTTAAATATATATTCTCATTGGTGAATTTCAGTCCCTTAATTCACTTGAGGTTATATAATGCACTCAATTAAACCTGCAAATTTTTTCTTAACTTTGAAAAGCGCATTACATGCAAGTTAGCACTTTAGTTTGAAATTTTATTGTATAACCAGCCACTTTTAGATGGCCAGGCTGATCCACCAGTATTAATGTTGGCCAAAATTTTCAATTAAATATTCCATGTAACTTGGACTCTTTTAATAGCTCCTTCAGCACAATATTTTTAAGCTTCAAATTTATGATTTCAAATTCCAGTGTGTGTGTGTGTATGATGTAGAACCACAAAACCTTATATATAGAACTTTATACTACGTGTCTTTCTAATTTTCTATCAGGTCCTGTAAATTTTGAACTTTTTAGTTTAAGCTGACGTGATAAAACTTCCAATTAATATTTGCTGAAATCAAAATTTAATAAGCGATTCAAAGTAATAAAATGTCGCTGCTTGGCCAAATATGGCTCTTTCGCCAAAAAAACCTCACAAATCAAAGTAATAAAATAAGTGAATTATGTAAGAGATTCTAAGTGATATAATAAGTGAATCATGTCAATGATTCAAAGTGGTTTGATGTTCATTTAAAATTTCTCTAAAATTACATTTTGAAATTATCTTTCCAATAATTTAAAAATTTTTTACTTTTAGGAGAGTATGTATTCAAATAATATAATACATCCAAAATAACTAATATATTTAAATTATTTTATGTATTATCCATTAAAATTTTTAATTATTAAAATATTTACTACCATTATTGTCACTTTTTTCTTCCCTATTCTCATGTGCAGAATCATTTTTCTTAACTTGAATTTAAAACTATACCCTCATTTCAAACAAGCCAAGTTATATATTAGTTATTATTGTTATAATAGTAATGAATTGTTGAATAATATCACGAATATATAATATCACTCCTGTTAATTTATATGTCCATTTCAGTTTCATGCTAATTTAAGACTACCAAGCAGGATGACGCATCAAGAAAAAATGAAATATGTGGATTTTATTGTGGAAAGTTTTAATATGAATAATCCGAAACTTTTAAAAACAAGTAAGTTTTTTTTTTTCTTTTTTTTTTGTCTGACGATTATATGGCTAAGTAGCAAAATAGAAGACACTTCTTTAAAAATATGCCCAGGTGTTTATTTTACTGCATATTTTTGCTAAATGCTTATTTCAAAAATTTATCAGTAATATACCCAGATGCTTTTTAACATCTACGTATACTACTGATACTAGGCATACTGAACATGGTCAATGAAATCATTTTTTAAGTAAATATTCGCACAAAAAATGAGTTATCTGACTTTGAGAATAGGAAGTTAGCTCTCGACATCTTAGAAGGTGTTAAAATCAGTTAATCTATTTTGCGACTGCAGAGAACACTTTTTTTTTTCTTTTAGGGAAAATTCGTTTCTTATCTGGAATGAAAATTTTAAAAATGAATTAATAAGTTCAGTTTTATTCATTTAAAAAAATTAACTTTCTAGATTCTTTATTTACATTGTTTTATGATAAAAATAATGAATTTTTATTGCCACCTTGATTGGGCTAAAGTTAAGTATTATATCATGATCTTGTCATTATAAGAGTGAAATTGGAAAAGCAAAAATGTCTCATCCCTGTACTTAAGTAAATAATAATAATAAAAAAAAATTCTGAGTACTCTAACTCAGTATACGACAGCCCATGTGGGCCAAGGCCTACAGTGCCCATATCTGCTTTCTTGACCGAGGGTCCTGGGGTGCAAGGCATACTGTCCCGGTTAGGTGGTAAGCATTCTTATTGTAATGGTCATGAGATATATATAGATAAATGTTTTAAAATCTTCTGATAAGTTAAAAAAATTATTGGGAAGTTGTAGTTTAAGAATCAATTACCTGAAAGTTTTACCATATACCATTATATATATGGTATAGCCTTTATATTATATGCTATTTTATAGAACCTCAGATATTGCATGTGTATAATTGGGTACTTACTCTAATATATTTTTTTTTCTAATTATAAAGGTCACTCCCTAGCTTCTAAATACATGTTAACGATTAAACCATTTAAAATATTTAATAGTAATAATAATTTTCAAACGCGTGCAATTAAGAAATTAGTTTAGTAACTTTCTTCGCTATAATTATGATGAGTGCTTATGTTAATAATATTTTCCCATTAATTTTTACTAATTTAATAACATAATTTCCGTTTCTTTATATTTACTTTTTTACACAACTACCACATCGCATCAATGCAATTAAAATTGATACATGAAAAAAATTTAAGTTATTCGCAATTTCACTTTACCTTAAACCTAATTAGATGCCACTTTTTGCATATGGACAGACTTAATTTCCTGATGGACAGAAATATATATAAAAGCAGGAGCAAATTAAATTCGTTTCATCTGCCACATGACGAGTTTCAGCTGTCAAATGTCTACGGGATTAAGTTTAAGAGTCGACATAAATTATTAAACAAAGTATTAATTGTTTGAGGATACAAAAAAATCATCACCTCCCTTAAAATTGGCACTTACAGCCAAAGCCACCAAAGTAGACCGCTGTCTTTTAAAGCGCCTGTTTACATTCGCTGAACTCGCATAGCTAGCTGAAGAGACAATTGCATCTTTTGCACTGGAATCGCATGTCGAATGTCAAACGTCGCTAAACAGCTGTTTTCTTGGATCAATGGCCTCCAAGATCCATGGAGTGTTGCCAAGAGCTTGTTTATGAGATCCATTATAGATCGAGGAAGTCGCCAGGCATATCTCTTTACCGCGGATTTTTTTCTTCTCTTGTTTGTGATCAATCATTCGCATTTTAGAAAGTGCGGTAGTTTCCCGAGTGTTTCTAACTCGGGAGTTAATTCCCGATATCACCTGTTCGCTGTCAGAGAAATGGCAACTAAGTTGCTGAATAGTAATAGATGCCGGAGGCTCCCTACATTCTTCAGCTGGTAGTGTGGTCTAATTATAATGCATACTTTCCAAGGTTGCTTATAAGCAGTGCTTTTCTTCCGATTTAAAATATATTCAATGTTTTTTAAGAAGTATTCTTCCAGCTGTTATTATGCTTAGAGTGGTGCAAGTGTCTGTATTAATATGAAGGATGAATGAAGGGTTGAATGAAATATAAAATGCGATATAATAAATAATACCTTATAGCTTAGTTAAAAATTCTTGGTTTAATTATAAAGTATACTTTCCAAGGTTGTTTATAAGCAATGCTTTTAGTTCGCTAAATAAGTGTCGATTAACACTTGTGAAAAGGATAATTTGATACTTCCGCTTAAAAAAAAAAAATTCAACTTTCTTTAAATAGTAAATTTCCAACTGTTACTATGATTATATTGACACTTGCGTTCACTCTAAATATGAATGAAGGGTTTAATGAAATATAAGATGTTATAATTAATAAATAACAAGCGATAGATTACAGCTTGGTTAATAATACTCAAACATTAATATCTGTATACTTTTAGCGAAGGCCAAGTTGTATTAATTATCAGGTCTTGGAGACTCTGTTGCCAATTTGGTGGATTAAAGTTGGGTTGGGTTGACAGGACGCCTAGCCCCTGCAGGGGCTTATCTCCGATAAGGAGAGACTTCACGGAGCTTTACTGTCAAGACTTTGCCGTGGCCGTCTTCGACGAGATTAGTTTTTCAAAATTATTTCTGTTTCGGCCTTAAATAGCTACAATGAGCTACACGCGTGAAATTTTCTGCATTTTTTTTCCAAACTAATCAAAACAGCTAATTAAATCAGTTCCCATAGTAAAAGGCGCATAATGCAATGCAATTCCATTCAAGTTCTCTATTTCCCCCATAAATAAACAAAACATTTTTATTAATAATATCATATCAATTAATTTAATAATTTATCAAATTTCCTGACTTTAGAGCTTTATGCGCTCATCTAAACTAATTTCAATTAATTTTAATATTTCCCTAAACTTACAAATTATAATTGCTATTTCAAATTATGATGTGGAGGTGCTCGTGTCCACTTTGTCACACCGTGGAATTATGTTGTTGCCGTGAGCAATTTTCAACCTTTTTTCTGTGAGTTATTTTGGGGTGAATTATTTAAATTTTTGATATAATTCTCACACAGACAGCATGTTGAATTTGTGAGTTTCAGATGTATCATTTAGATTAACAAGTTAAAAAGTTAATAAAAGCTGGACATTTTAAAATTATTTAAAAATTAGTTATAAATTTGAAAAAATATAGGGTAGATTTGTGTTTTGTCATATGATTAATAAAAAATATTTTTTGAAAGAGGTATTAGAGTCTTTATAGATTTTTTAACAAATAGAGAAAAAATACTCCAAAAATAATGCATCATTTTATTATAAAAAAATTAATTTACCAACAATTTTTGCTTATTTAGCAAGGAAAAAAAAAGAATTGGTATTTAACAAAGTATAAAAATTTAAAGGTACACGATTTCCCAAATCTGACATATTAACTTTAATCCTTTCTAAAAATTGATATGAATATTAAGGGTTACCTGACGAAATAAATTATTAATCTGAAATATTTTTTATTCATTAAACAATCATTCTTCCCAAGATGTTTTTCAATTTGTTTATTTAAACTTATTTAAAACATAATGGAAGGGAAAAACTTATTATCCCCTAAATCCCACCTTTTTATTCATTTAATTCATTTCATAGAGTAAATGACCATGTTGATATTATCAAGAATTTCGCCCTCTTGTTTCATTTTACTATATCATAAGAGCATTTTCTTGTAAATGTCATTCTTTTCGGTTTGTTCTTAAAATATATTTCGCGTCTCCCACGACACTATTTGTATATTTGATTTCCAAAAGCAGTTGGTGTCGACAAGTTCTTAAAAATTAAATCGGCTATTCTTCGAACTTGGAAGTGCGAGAATTGGAAAGGAGCTAGACTACTAGCCTTGACATTCTTTTTAAGAGATATATAAAATATCTACAAAAAATGTTTTGCTTTAGACTTTCTGGTTTATTGAAAGACATTTGATTATTTATACTTCATATGCAACTAAAATGTTCCGATTGGCATTCCTGGAAATCGGATAAAAATATTTAACATTGTCTTTTCTATTATCAGATTTTTCAATTTCATAATTTTGTAGTTAACCACCGATAGCTTTGGAACCCAATATTAGAAGAAATAAATTCTTATGTGACCCTTAAGTTAAAAAATAAATAATAAAATTCACCTATGCAGTGATGCGAATTTAATAACCGATTAATTTTACGGAAGTTCATTTTCAATTATTGTCACGAAATAATTGTATTTTATACCTCATCCGTTGAGTATGGTAATCTGTGTGTGGATAAACAAAACAGGCAAAAAAAAAAAAAAAATGTTACATGATTTTTATCTTTTGGACGTGACCGTCAACGAGCTGGAAAATATATGCACCGATTAAGGATATAAAAAAATACACTGTATCCAAATAAATGGCAGCGGTTCAAGTTAAAATAATCTTTTTGACGAAACAGCTGTTTTCTTTGTATATTGAGGGAAAATCAATTGAATAAAAATGCCTCTTTATTTAGATAGGAAAAAAAAAAAAAAATCATAACCTACAAATTGGGCAACATAAACATCTTCATTGAGCTTTTTTATTTAAATTTGTTATATGAACATTCATATAGACTTAATTCTAATAAGCAGGAGTTTTCTTGCGCAGTTCCAAAATATTGCACGTTTGTTGTTTAGTTTTGTCTCACTGTAGAGAAAGTCCAATTTGAATTTTGGAACAACCCTTTAAATGCGGATAGAAATATACAATTTTGATTCAACGACAAATAATGAATTTATATTCATTTAGCTTGGCTCTATTTTAAATTATTGTTCCCATGTGGACGGAATGAGATAAAAACCGATATTCAGTCCTTTAACTAATTTGATTTTAGTGATAAAAACATTAGCTAAAATATTAGAATTATTATTATAAGTATTTAACATAAAAATCTAAATTACGTCCATCTAATTCATTTTGTTTTTAAATTATCATATTTATACAGAAAAAAGATGGACCAACAGAAATTTATTGATGCATACCGATAATTTCGCCCAATGCTGCCAAAAGTAACGTTATACAGTACACTCCCGATTATCCGCGGATAACAAAAATCGCGGATAATCCGAAAAAAGCTAAAAACGGGTATAGCAAAAGAGAAAACAGGCATTCCAACTTTGAAAAATCGTTTTATGTACATTAAAACGTAAAATAAACAGCAGGAAATGTTTAATTAACGCTTAATATTTTAGTATATCACTCAAAACTAACTTAAAATGCATTTTGTTAATGAAAACAGAAAAGTGCTTTGGAGGCGTCAAGGATACACAGAAAAATTAATACATATGTACTATTTAATACTGTAATGTATTATGTAATTGCAAAAGCATAACTGTAAAACTGCACCTTTTTGAAGAAATCAAAGGAAAAAAGAAAACAACAGGCGCGGATAATCGGGAGTCTACTGTACTATTAGAACAGTAACAAAATCTAATCATCAAAAATATATGCAAGACCCCTTATTATTTCTCAAACCGAAACATATAAATCAATAGGCTCTCTCTCCTAAGTAACGGTTGAATAATTTCAATAAACTTAGGTTATAATACTTTTTGATTGATTTAATCATCAGTAAGGGTATGACATTGATTTGCCGCTTACTTTCCTTTTCAATGATGTGCAATATTAAATAAATTATATAAATGTTATGCTGCAATGTTTTCAGCGTTTATATTGCATATTGAAAAACTGTTACATTTTTGTATTAATAATCAGTCCTGAATTTTTGTAATGTTGCTCTATTTTACACTCTTGCATAATAATTTTAATTTTTTTTTTTTTTTTTTTTTAGGAGTAAAACCTGAGTGTGGATTATCCGGCGGTGAGAAAAAAAGAATCAACATAATGTGCGAGTTGATGAGTGATGCACCGATTCTGCTGATTGATGTAACTTGATTTTTAAGTTCTTTTAAAGTTATAAGGTTTTACGATGTTTAGCATCAATCGAAAACTTGGTAGCAATTCGGAATTTATTCAATATACCAGCCGTATATCATCCCTTCGGCTATGTATTCAGTAGTGGAAAAAGTACCAGATGCGCTAGTCAATAATTCTTAATATTTCTTGGGAGAAAAATAACATACTTTTTGAAAGTACACTCCGTATATAGTTATATTATAGTTAAATTTTTAATAAAATACATCTGCAATGAGAAAAATTGCATATATTTCACTCTGGGGGCTTGGGCATTATAAATTTAAACAAAAAAATTAAAAAGGCAGATATGAATTCGTTCGTTTAATTTACTTAAAATAGCGTACAATTTATTGTACAATTGCTGAATACAAAATGGTATTACCATGCATTTATTAAAACTAATTTTTATTGAAATTATATTTATTTTATTCAATAAAATTACAGATTCCAGTATTAATTATATATTCCTGTTCTTAATCATCCTAAATAAATTAAAATGTGGTGAAAAAATTATAATTAACATTTTAGTTTAAAAATTGTTTTTAAATGCTTTTACTTGATCTGAAATGTTTCATGAAATGTTTTTGTTTAACTTGAAATGTAGCATGAAATCTCGTTTCTCGCCCATTTCTAAATATCATAGAATTTTGAAATTTTGTATCATTATTTACTCTAGATTATATTACAATATTTTTAAAATGGAGCTTTTAATTTTCGATTAATTTAATTAAATTTACATTTAATACGTGTGGTGCCATCTATTAGTTACTTTGTGAAGTATTTAGATTTCACTAATATTTATTAGCATAGATTATAAGACTTAGAATATCAGATTATCACTTTTAGTGCAGTAGTAAAAAGTAATAAATATTTATAAGCCTAATATTTTATACTTGATCAGAAATCATGGTAATGAAATTAAAATACTATTAAAGCATGCACAAATAATACTTATGGGTAACGTTAAAAATTTACACGTCTCTTTGAAATTTCCTTTTACATAAAATATGCCTATTAGAAATGGTTCTGTTTTGATACTTATATTTTTGATGAATTAAGGTTAGGGATCTAAATTTCATCTGTCTACCTTTAAGACGTTTTTGAGCAATCGCGTTCACGGGAAATGTTACCTTTCAAAAATGTTACTTTGTTCAGTAACTGACAAAAGACAGACATAAGACCAAAACAAATCTGTTTTACGAACTCTTGTTAGTCCTGAAATCTCGGGTTCAAAACTTTTGGTGATTCGCTTTGTGTAAGAAAAATTAAGTAGTGATTAGTGCATGGCATACGTATTGTTATACATATTATTTATATTGCATATTGTTCTTACCACGCTTATAAGCTAAATAAATTATAAATGGCACGCGATTTCAGTCTTATTATCCGATTTTTCTTTTCAGGAGCCAACTACCGGCTTGGATTCTCATAATGCCTTAAACTTAATCAAATGTCTGAAAAGGATAGCTGTGAAGCATCATAAAACTATAATACTTACAGTGCACCAACCGTCTTCCCAGATTATGAAACATTTTGATAAGTTGCTTCTTGTGAGTGACGGAGAGGTAATTACATTAAAGATATTTTTTTTATTATTATATAGTCGCCTTTGGCGATTAGCTGTTTCATCGGGAATATTAGTTATATTTCCTTACAGTTAAATAGTTGATATATTTTCATATCTAGGATTCTGTCAAATTGTCCGCTTTTGTTTTTATTCTGCGCATGCTCTGTTCATTGAGTACAAGAACATTTTTAATGGAGATCAATTCATAGCTTCATAACTATTATTAAAAATGTAAATGTCCGCTTCAACCATCTTTTAACTTCCGCTTTCATTCATTTGGAAAACTGCACAGTTTATTAACAGAATCCTTCTTCTTCAGAGCAACAATGTAATCTTTAAAAATTTACATGACTATCAAATTCTTAATTATCATTAAAGAAACTTTTTTTTAGCATTTTAAGGGGATGTAAAAAATCATATTTGTGCTGTAATATTTTTGAAATTTATCGCTGAAAAACGGCTTGAATTTGACTTTTATTTTTTATTAACCAAAATTTCAAAAAAATGCAAGGTGCACATTTTCACCTTTACTAATTTGATTTACTTCTAAATGTCATTCATCAGGGATGCGATCAGCATTCAATAGAGCTGATAGTAAAACTTTCCTACGATGGAATTAACTGTGCTGGAAAGTAATATCACAGACTCGCAACACAATTTACCAACTCTACAATGTTGGTTTAATTTATAATCCAATTTAATGTGTAAATCTCTCCAAATTAAATACCGTCTGCTTGTTGGCTAACGTAATTACAATGGCATTTTGGGAATAAAATTAAGCAATTAAATAAATGAATAAGACAGCAAATACTGACTGAATCATTATCATACAAGGTAATCCTTGAACTAAATTTTTTTTAGGAAAAATAATGCTGTTATTTTTTTACGATAATGGAGACAATAATAATTACACCTCAAACGAATGAATTATTTATTTTATCTTAAAATGCTGAATATATCCCAATTTTCCTGTTGAATATTGGATGAATTTAAAAGTTAAATAACTGTATCAAATTTTGACTGTAATATTCTCATAGATTTATTACAATAAACTAGATGCACGCTTGTTAAAAAGCTGTTTTATTCACCTTTTTTATTTATTTTATTAGTGTATGAATGCATGCCTTTTTTCTTGATTGTATAAAAAATATTCCAGAATCTCCAATTAACGCTATTAGAGTATTTGACTTTTAATTTACATTTTTGTTTTATAGGTGGCCTATTTCGGGAGGGTCAACGACGTATTAGAAACGATGCGAAAGCTGGATTTGATAATGGAGTCGAATTATAATATAGGCGACTTTTTACGTAATTATCCTTGTTGACTTACATTACATTACATTTTTATTACATGAACATTTTTTTTTTTTTTGCTTATACTAGGCACTAATGCTATTTTATACTATTTATATTATTTATATGTTCTATGCTACTATTGCTTATTCAAATGTGGATAAAGTTAATGGGATCACGATAAATGTTCAATTTATCTTTGTTTGAAACTGAGAAAGTATCTTAAAAATGAGCATATGAAGAGAAAACAATTTTTAATCAAAAAATGGAAATAGTAAAATTTCAGTTTAAATATTTATCAGTTTTAATAAACACATAATTGATAAACAGTTCAATAAACATTATTTTTAATTTTTAAAAAATCATTTCAATTATTTTAATAAACAGAGTGCCGAGCTTTGAATAGGACAATGAATAGATTAAACATGAACAGTAAGTTTTTGTCAACTGCAACTTTTTTTATATTATTGATTATATTAAGGAATGAAAAGGCTTTCGAGTTATTTCCTTCTGAATAATCGAAACTCGTGTTGCGAATGTACTCAGCACAGGCCAAAAATTAGCAATAATCCAAAAAAGTACTAAAATTAGCAATAATCCAAAAAAGTAATAAAATTAGCAATAAAATCTCTATAGAAGTGAACTCATTGAAACATACGAGTTAATAATGCTAAAATAACTTACTTAGTATAAGTTGTGATTTCTGCAACCTTTTAAGGTTATCGACTTGATCAACCTTGTATAGGCCATACTATTATTGGCAACGAGAATTGCCCTCCCCCCACAACAAATCAAAACTCATTTACCTAAATATATTGTTTTCCCATATTGGAGCTTTTAATAATTTAAGTTATTTTATTGCTACACTATATTTTGGCCTTGATATTATAGCCCCTTTTGTTAACCCCCCGAGATTTCCAAACTGTGGATTGCGACCCACTGATGGAAGCGAATCAATTTTTCGAATACCTGATAAGATTTTGAATATATACCTTCCCGACACTGCAAATGGGGATATACTATGTGGTAGCATCACGACAAAAGGAAGCGCAATATGGAAAGAATCGACTCGTGTCAGCTTAGACCTCATCTATTTAATCAAACTTAATCAACACGTTCAAATCAGACAGAAGATGAAGTGTGTTGCGATGTTTAAAATGCTATTTTATGGGGACACCCTTTTACTGTGGTTTGGAATATAAAATTAATTTTCTATTAGAGCTAGCTTAGTCATATTTCAAATATATCTAAGTTATGGGGTTAATAAATGCAATAATTTAAGATATCTCTATAGTTTTATAGTAAAATTTTAATGTAAACAACAATATGGAACTTGTATTTCTTATAAAGAATTTACTGCAATATTCTTTTTACCTAAAATTATTATATTGTTAATATCCTTTTAGTTGAGTTGTTGTATACAGAAAACAAAAGCAAGATGATTGAAGCGGCAAGACGGTAAGTTTTTTTAATTTTAATTTTAAAATTAAATCATTAATATTTTCATTAATATTTTTAACTATTGAAAAAAGTTTCATTTATATTAAAATTATTTCATTGTTTTTGTACTAACATATCTCCATATGTGTAAATTTAGGAAAATTTTTGTAATGAAGATTATGTCTGTATCAATTGGTTATATAAAATTGTCTTATTAATATTTAAATTATGTCTGCATCAGTCATAATGGTTTTAACAAAATTGCAGAATATACTATATAATTTAGTGGATAGATTCAGTCAGTATTGCTTATTTTGTATAAATTCGTAATGAAGACTATTGAAAACGAAAACTTAATTCTTGAATGCAAATATAATTACATTTCTTTTTTGAACTTAAGAAAAATTTATATCTTGCCCGTCCGTGCGAAGAAGTCGAGATTTCTCAAGTCAGTGCGGTATATACAAAGGGAAATACTTGTTTAATCGACTAATTGTAGATTATTTCAATATCCCTCGCTGAATAAAGCTTTAAATCTCAAATTACTATCTCTGGACTTGAGCGCCAGTATTTTCAGAATAACTCTAAATCATAGCTATTCATTTAATTCATGCACATACTTTTATACTTGCAAAAATATACTCGATTTTGATGCAAGTAATTTTCACATTTCTGAAATCTTAACTGTTACTGAAGTACAACCGACTGTTTGAATGAAATGAAAGATTATACATTGGACGATGGGGTAATGTGATATTTTAAAGACGAATATCTTTTTATCTACAGCTCTAAACGGCCGGTGAAACAAAGGGTGCATGCCAGGTGCTTTTCTTTCTTTCTTGAGATTTATTGACTGTAGATGCATGCAACTGTTTGGTTTTCAGCTATTCAAGAGAACCATTGGCTTGCTCTTCATTCTGGGTTCTTTCCAATAATATCTAAAAATAGATCTAATTAGTTCATTCAGTAGTAGGCAGGAAAATTTTCCTCAAAGGTGTGATGCAACTTAAAAAAAATGTTTATAAATGTTTGTACATTTATTCCATTGATTTCCTTATTAAAAAAGGGGGAAATTAATTTAAAGGTTCATTTACTATTTCCTAAAATTTTAACCGTTGTATTTTTTTTTCCCTATGATATAAAATGAGAAGCATTATTATTATTTTTTTAATTTTACACCAAGGCTTGGTGTTTTTAAAAACCAAAAATATGGTATTGTTCTATCATCAATTTCATGACAATTTTGCTAGTCGTGTGATGACAGCCATACGAAGGCTTTAGTTCTTACCTTTGTAAGATTGCAAAGAAAATTACTTAATAGAAAGTCTGTGCAGGGAGAAATTGACTCTTTTCATCCTAGCCATGTTGGATCTTAATTGTTGTTACTTATATACAAATCAGATACAAAATTTATGGTCATGCTGAGCATCTACATTACTGTCAATATTTTCAAAAATGTTGTATCCATCTGATATTTTAATTTTAAGAAATGTTGAAAAAGCCCACAGTTCTTTATTGTTAATCTTTTAAAAATTGACTTAATTTTTTTTGGTTTACTAACTTTTTCATTTTAATCATTATTTCTATGCTTCTGTCAATTCCAAAAAGGTGTAATTTTATTATAGAAGATGTAGTGCAAATACAGAAAAAAAACATTTAAAATTTTGAAGGACTTTTTTTCAATAAAAACTTTATAAAACAGAAAAAAATACTGTGCTTAGAAAATACACAGCTTATGAGTGCGTACTTATACAAAGGTGCTTAATTTTTGGGGCTTGAATGCTTCAAAAGTGCTTAAAAGTACTTAATTTTTTGAATCAGTTTTCCACTACGCATCCTGCAAACTTTTTCAGTTGTTTTCAAGCTGAATGAAATTTTTAAAAGCAGTCCAAATATAATTTTTTTTTTATTATGGAGTGTGAATTTTAATGATGAATATTGTTGAATGAATGAAATGATAAATAAAACCATTTTTTTTAATTCTTATTTTTTAGGAAATATGAAGAGGAAGCAACTGCAAATGGGATCATCCCTAAAATAAATGGGAACAACATCTCTACTTTGAATATGAAAGTATTAGTTGCTGATGGCAACATAACTAAAGAACTCGTAAAAACTCAAGGTAATGAGAATATCAAAAAATGTAAACAAAGGCATTATGATCATAAACACTAATAACTCACAAAGATTAACTCGATCTTTGGTGAATAAATTAATTTCCAGATAGAACTACCCAAAGGCTATGTAACCCCCTGAGGGGCGCCTTGTAATTGAGGATGAAAAGTTTCCCGCATGGTGGTTGACTCTCGCCACCCTGGATGATACGTGAAAAGGTAGGAGTCTAGCTCCTTTCATCGATGATGGGATGTACTTCCTTAGGGAAGTGTTGTACCGTGGCCGGTGATGGTTCTTAAGACTCAACCACAGTTCCCCCAGCGTTGCTGTAGCGGTGGTCCGGTCATTCAGTGTTTTTTATCCCAGTGCCTTCGACGTGAGTAGGAGAGTCAATGATATGACTGACCCAAAGGCTATATCGTTAAGTGACAAAAAAAAGTTATGAATATTGTTAAAGAAACACTTAAATTTCATTTTTTTAGGTTTGTGATTTAAACTATATAAATTAGACGATTTTGACAGTCATAGTGATTAAGCAGACAGAATTCGCCTTATTAATAGATACGGAAATTAGGGATTCCAGATAGATTTGGGTGACAATTACCCCTGAGAACGATTAAAATATTGCTTCAGGATTTTTTTCAGATGAAGGTTGGTTTGATAACTGGTTTTTGCAGTCTCAATTATAGATTAATACTGACACTTGATTGTATCTGATGTAGACGATAATTTTGTTCCTTTGTCAGAATGAAATCTGGTACTCGATTGTGTCCGTTCTCATACTTGCGCCAAGATTGATGCGAATTGTGCCAAACTAGAATTTCCTTTTTTTGTGGAATGGTTTAATGATATCTTGGCAATGGTTAATAGATGGATAAGTAGAGGAAAGGAAATGCTTTGATATAATTAAGTATATAATAAAGTCGGGGACTCAATGGTATATGTACCAAATGACAGTGGAGTTAGGGACAATGGGCATGGATGAAATATATATATTTAATTAGAAAAATAACACAAAGCGTGTTCATAGTATTGCCATGGAATGACTCTGAATTTGGCTAAATCTATTTAAAAGTTTGTATCATATTGATGTAGTACTAAGCGTTTAAAAACGAATGATGTCAAGGAATTTATTAATCGATATCATATTCGAATCTTAAAATTAATACTTGGTACCCGATACTATTCGTGTGAATCGGTTTTGCGTATCTGGTACAAAGATATCTAATTATTACAGTATCAACCAACCCCATTTTAGTTGATTTAAGTACATTAAATTTGTAAAATTGCTACATAATAAAAGAATTGATTCATTTTTGAGATTATTGATGATCGCATACCACAGATATCAAGAGCACTCACTGACAAATCATAATCAAATGCTTAATCTTAGAAACTTGTACTTTTAAGGCTTATAAATCATTTCGTTATATCAAACTGATATTTACTGTCCATTGTTTAAGAAGATCATGACATCGCTTAATTTCCTGAAATGCCTGCGATTATCAAGCAGTGTTCACACGAGGCCAACTATTTCATGCAAAAGAACATCACGTGACCCCAATGGAACAGTGGCAAATGGTTGTTTTATCAGAACAGTCATTGTCCCATTTCGATCAAGTGATCTTCCTGAGGTAGGCGTGTCTCCCATTACATACAGTATTGGCCTCGTGTGAACGCTGCTTTAGAAAATAAACAATCTTAAAAATACTGTTTGTACTAATAACGAATTATTATTTGCAGACTCAGCAACAGAATCTGGCCAAGATTCAGGTAGGTCTTCCATGTTCTCCAGCACCGGTAATAGTTCCGTATCCAGCCATGAAGACAACTTGGACTACAACAGATGGCCAGTTCCGTTCTGGGAACAGGTTTCTATTCTGACGAGGCGGCAATTAATTTCTAGCGCAATAGGATATTTGACTACGTGGAACCTTGCTCATACACTTATATTAACTATTCTGCAGTGTGCCATTTGGTTCCAAATAGAAAGGACAGAAGAAAATATTCCCACCATAGATGGATATGTAAGGATCTTTTCTTTTCTTTTCAACATAATTTAAAATTTCTAGTGCATCGAACTACTTACATCTACATGCATATTACATCTACATACACATATCTGGATTTTTTTTTCTCAAAAAAGCCATCATTTCTATTCCTGAATAATTTATATTTTTCTAAATCAACTGAAATCCGGATCATTTGAAAGAGTTTCTAGATTTTCTTTTAGTCAATATTATGACCTTATCTTTTCACTAGAAGGCAATTGTTGGGATTGATATTCCGCCCCATAACAAATTAGTTCTCATTTAATGATGGTTTCTAAGGGGAAACTCTGACATTACCTGTCAATAAATAGCTTTATATTGTTTGCTAACGAATTTTAAAACCCTTCGTGCTTTTGCGTTTGTGTTGGAATGTGTTTAATTCGGTAAAATAAAGGTGAGAGTAAAGAGGAAAAGAGGAGTTTACACTTAATAATGGAGCAAATGGCGTACATCCTTTCGTGTGTCACCCCTTAGTGAAATAGAATTGCCAAAAAGTTGTCGTCTCGGAATACTATACTAGTAAAGGAAATGTGAATTAACACCTGAAAACTGATTACCTTTCTGAAGTGTCCAAAGAAAATAAAAAACATTTATCTGAGCGATTAGCTAGCAACATATGCATATGCCTGGTGTACACATCGATTTTTCAAACATATGTGGTAAATACGACCCCGCACCGATGCCATAGAAATTCAGCACATACATGTCCAAGAAATAACAAATTCGGATGTCGTTAAAGAATACATATTGGTGAAAGTGTATTGCATTTGCTTAGCTAATATACAAAGAAATGCAGAAGATACTGAGTACACGCGCTTACTGATTTAAGCTTTACCAGCGTTTGTCTTTATATAATTCCTTTTTGCATCTATGTATGATTAATTTGTTTCAATTACATACAATTGAATGTATCATCATTTGAGATTTCGGGAAAAAGTGTCACAAAATGTATAGAGGACCCAGTTTATCACTACCTGTAATTAGCCCCAATTATGAATTTAGTAATTTTTTTTTATTTGTAATCTTTTCTTATATAATTCTGTTCTACAAAAATTGAAATAAATAAATTCCAGTGCATTTAATAAATTCTTAAATTTTTCCTTAAGTTTTTCGTTTTAGCTTTTTTTTTTCATTTGATCAGTATATTTAAAAAAAAAAATTATAAAAACTAAAATATGAAACTCTTATTATTAATTTCATTATATTTCCAGATATTCTTCGAACTATTTATATGGACTTTATCTGCGACATTCGAAGCTTTATATTCTTGTAAGTATAATTTCAATTCTTCCTGGAATTTATAGTTCTTAACTAAAATACTGTTCGAATCAGTTGGGACAAATGGGGGGAGGCTACGATTTTTTCAAAAATCTTAGCTTTTAATTATTGCATATGTTAAGTAGACTGCTATATCTATATTAGTACGGAGTATGTCCTCCATTAGCAGAACGGACCTCTTCACGTCTTCGCATTGACTCCACTAGTATAACGAACATGTTCTTGACTGAAAAAACCCCCCAAAACATCTATTTAGAAGGGTATTTTACAATCTGTTGGATATGATCTGGTCGCAGAGTTAACATTTCAGAATCGTATTTTTGGCCCATGTATCGCCCAATCGTATTTTGGCCAAATTTTTCATCATTTTCTGAGTTGGAAATTTTTTCCTCTGTCTTTTGCAGTACGACTAACTTTCAGAAGCCTTTTCCGTACAGTTTTGAAGCACTCACTTTCATCACCATAATCCCATAAATTCGAAGGTCTGTGCTTTCTTTTTCGGGTTTATTTTGCTATTTCTTACCAGAATTTTATCGGTTCTTGGACTAGTTTTCCATTTGTGGCCACATTTTCCTTTTCTTTTTAGAGACGATGAAAAAAACATTGAAACGTTCTTAAAATTCTTGAAGCACTTGATTTTTCCCACAACGATTGCCGTGCTATATCTCTCGGTCATAGAAGTATGTTTACTGTGGGCAATTATTTTAAAACGCTTTCTCGGAGTAATTTGCATCTTTGAACAAGCGAAAGTAACACTTGTTACCCTGAAAGCAAAATTTTAACCACCATCTGCCATGCTGAAAGGCTTACGACTGAACTACTGATATACTAAAACCAGTCAAAAGTAACCAAGAACATTTCATAAGAAAGTATATTTCCACCACCTTTGAAAACTTTGCCCAAACATTTATGAAGAAAAGCCGATTCCAACAAAGTGGATAATAAGAATTCGGTAAAAGTGAAATGTAAAATTAATTGAATAAGAGCCTGTAGGCCAAAATCTGTCAGCTTAGTTTGAATCTTCTTATAAAAGGAACATTTGGATTCATACTTACATTTGGACTGGAATTAAAACTAGCTTAAGAAGGATTTGAATTCATAATATTCTTTTAAAATATAAAAATGTCTTCTTATAAATTAAATATATTTTTATTGGTAATATAATTCAAACCATGGTACTATACAATCCATCAAAAAACATGGATATTTCTAATTTTTCTGAAACTAATTATCGCATAGAAAACTTCCTGTCACTGAAGAAATGTTTCCCATAAATTGATGAAATATTTTTTTCAAGCAAGAAATCACAAGTTTTTAAAAAAAAACCCGCAACGTCTGAGTTTGAATTCATATTCAAATTCTCTAGATTAAAATAGTTCGAATACATACAAAATTTCTCGATTTTGAGTTAACGGTTGACGAAACAACTGAAATTTTGAATTCTTAATATCAAATGGAAGTTCCGTTTTTATGAAATATTTCAAGATATAATAAATCTTTGATAATAATTCTTATTTTACATGGAAATACTCAATGAACACGATAAAATTTTTCAGTTTTAAAATATGGAAGTTTATTTTAACTTATGTATTTTCAAATCTATAAGTTAAAAAAATTTTTAATAGAAACTCACAGAAATTTTGAAGGAATAATTATAGTCAAAGTGACACGAGCTCTATATAATGGCCTCGGCGATCCAGGTAGAAATGAATGTATAAATATAAAAATGAAATATAAATTTAGGGTATATTTAAGAAATGATGGAAATATAATGATGTAACCAGAGAAAAATGTAAATATGTATATGGGCGCCTTATCTCAATACAGTTATATTTTTATAAGGAAGTCCTCTCTTGTAATGGAATGAAATTTTTTAAAAATTTAGTTTTTATTCATTGTCAGGGTAGTTTTTGACGAACTTTACAAAACTTGCTGAGACCATGGGGATTCCAATATATGAAAGTTGTTTACATTTTAAGCAAATATTATAATGTTATTTTACATTTTATAAATTTATTCTTTTGAACATATATTTTTTTCCTTTCATATTTATGTATTTCATACAAGCACTTGCAGAATTCGAGGTATTTCTTTTATTTGTATATATGAATAGAGTTCGTAGAGAAGTCGCAAATGACTTTAGTTCCATAAAACTTACAGTGAAACTGAAATTCAAAACAAAACATTTAGCTAATCTAATAATTTTTTCAACAGTTTCCACCGAGCGTTCTGTCATTAATAGAGAAAGACAATCTGGGATGTATCGTCTGTCCGCCTATTATTTTTCCAAAATGATTTCAGAATTGCCAGTCATCATATCGCGACCCTTATTTTCCCATATCGTTACATCCTTATTTCTTGGAGAAAGAAATTGTACAGTCGTATTAGTCCAATTGGCATTGCTTCTGCTCTGTGCACTTACTTATCAGGTAAGTTGATGACAATTTCTGTTACTATTGATGTTCCATTTGCACAGATAATCATATAAATATTTTGCCCACTTTAATTACTAAACCAACACTACAACACTCAAGAGAACACTCGCTAAAGAAACAGGTTACTGTAGGAAGAGTTCATTTCGCATAGGTAGAAATTCATTCAAGTTTCTTACATTAGTACGTTTAGCGCCAAATTGGCGATATCTGGTGTTATTATATTTAATTTTTGAAAACAAATTCGAAAAATAATTCACTAAGTTGAAAATTATTTGAATACTCTGAATATGGAAAGTATCCGATATCCCTGTCATATGTATACAAAGAATAATGCAAATCAAATAGAAAAACTGATCAATTATTTGTATGTCTAACGAATTGCACAAGAAGAAAAATAATTAAGAAATCTGAAGTCGAATCATGCATGACAAAATCATATCATTTGTTTTCAATTTATTTAAGTAATTAATATAAACCTCCGGAGCAAACTCGAAGCAATGTTTAATTTAACATAAAAACAATAGAATAATTAATCGTAATTATTTAATTTTTATAAAAGATTATATTCTAATAGAAAGTAAAATGCTCATTGTTAAATATGACTGAATCTTTTCGAAATTTATATTTATTTTTTCTGAAGTATATGCTATTTGCCGAAACATAAAATTAACAATTACTATACTATCAATTTTTAGATTTAAAAAATCTAACTTTGATTTGTAACTCATTTTCAATATGCACAAGCTTTCTGCAACATGATTAATTTCGCAAAGTTTATGTATAAAAGTATTCTGAATTTTAGATTTTATAGCTTCAAATTGGCGCCAATGGGGAAAAAAATCCTCAGACTTCTGTCCGATTCCTTCTATTTGAAATGTATCTTCCCTACAGAAACCTGTGTCTGTAACGAACGCCATAAACATAGACATCAAGTGTTCTCGTGATGGACACGCAGTACATTTGAAATGTATCCAAATTCTTGATATATCGCCGTTATTATATCGAAATGCGAAATTTTGAGTTCAAACCGCTAGTGATCCATACAACGTTATGTGACAATAGGCAACAATCGCATTGCAAATACTAGAATTAGTTGACCTATGTGTTTTTGTACCAATAAATATCAAACTTGACAGATGGCGATTCAATGCAACACAAACAATATATTATTAGGAAGATCATAGATGTTAACTACTTTATTTACTGTTTCTCCTAGTATCTTTGTGAGCCGTGGTGGGCTGGTGGTAAAGTCTCGGTTTCGGAATCTGAGGGCTTCAGGTTCGAGACCCGATTCCGCCGAAGAACCGTCGTGTAAGCGGATCTGGTGCACGCTAAGTCCGTGGGGACCAAACGTCCTCGCCCTGATGTGGTGTGAAAGTTTGGAGAAGTGATGGTGTCAGCTGAGGTGTCGTCCTCATCTGACCGCGGTTTAGAATTACGAAGTCCGTCCTAAAATAGTCCTAATGTTGCTTTAAAACGGGACGTTAATATAACTGAACTCGTAAGCTTTGTTTATCCATATCGATATCTAAACACTTTAAACTGTGAGATTATTTAGCAATCTGAAATAAATGTCCAGAAAGTTACTGCCAATAAAAACCATCTAGGCAAAATGTCTATGTGGAGTATTTAATATATTTGGGGTATGTGATTTAACATTAAAAAAAAATTCCAATATTTCTCTTAATCGACGGTTTAATGGTGTCTTCACTCTGGGACAGGAAGATTTGGTATTCAAAATTCAGAGAGATTTTCAGATTTCACTGAAATCTGAAATTCAAAAATTGTCGTTGAAAAACAAATTCTCCTATTGTTATAGTGTGAAATCAGCTACATCACCGGGTTACGATTTTACAATAAAACTATTTGCCATCGTCCCATTACGGTCACATGACCTTCATGAAGTAGACGTAACTTACTATTGCCCACAATAGTTGGTCTTGTGTGAGCCTTGCACGACATATGCAGGTCTGGCACGTCCTGGCGCTGTTCAGTATCAATATGTGTGATATTCCCATTGTTGGTCCGAAATTGGAGCCCTGTACTATTTCAGCCTCAGTTACAAGTTCTGAAGAGAGGATGAATAAATTGCCCTTACATCACCGCAATTAAATGTATTGCAAGAATTCAACATTGTTTGACTGTACATGACCTCAATAAGATATACCTTGAAAATAGGATCTAATGCGTTTCTGGAGCAAAAATTAATACAGGAAAGAATTATATTTTCAGAGAAACACGGTGGCAAAGAGTACAGAAGGTCTACTTGTGCACATACATAAACAGGAATACATCTCTTGATTACATTTATTTGTATCTTTAGATTAGCTTAAAATAGCCTTTTAGTTATAAGCATGAGGTAACTAAAATGATATTTATAATTAAAATAAAGCAAAACAAAGTGGTAACAATTTCATCTCGTTGATCTTGAGAATGTATTGATTTTTCTCGGACAGCATTAATGTGTAGTAAAATTTATAATATCATTCCGTTAAACCTGCCCAATAGTTTATTAAAAAGAAAGCCAGATATTTTCTTTACTTCAGATGCTCTCATCAGCTGAATGAGCTATTTCTACGCCTGAATTTAAACAAAATAATGCATCTTTAAAAAAAAAATACTTTGACATTTTCTCAGATTAGTTACGGATTGCATTTTTTTTTCATTTTCAGGGTATTGGACTGCTTATTAGTAGTTTCGGTGTTGACACGAGGATATCGACAGTAATTTGCTCACTCATCTCCGTGCCCAGCCTTTTGTTTGCAAGTCACTTGGCTCAAAATCTACCTAAAGGGATTTCTTGGCTTCAATATTTATCTGTAGCGTATTACGGCTTCACAGGAATGAAAATTTCAGAATACCTGTATGGGTATCCAGTTATGTAAGTAAAGAATCGATCTTTCTTGCGACAAGGGAATTAAAAAAAAAAAAAAAAAAAAAAAAAAAACTTATTCCGATTTGCTTAATGTAGAAGATTTTTTTGATGTGTGGAAATTCTGAAATATATCGTTATAATTTCTCGATACAGAAGCAATTTCCAACATTTTCAGAGATTTATCATCAGGAAAATTTCATTGCAAGATTTATGAAACATAATAGAAATTAATAAATCATGTTTTTAAAATTATGGCTTTAGACATTGATATAAATAAATTGGATGGATATACCATTCCGACCATTTGCTTTTGACTGTATTTTAAAAAGGTCAAGTTTGGGGGGGGATATGGGTTTTCTCAAATATTTTTTTTTTTTAAAAGGAGTTAAAGTACCGCCTATATTCAAAAACAATTTTTGTCCAACAATCATTGTTTATACCTGAAACTTCATGAAATTAGTTTTTATATAAGTCTACAATAATTAGAATGAAATAGAAGAAATTTAATAGGACAACTAAAAAAAAGAACTTCAAAAAATAGTATAAATACAAACTTTCATTATAATTGAAGTCTTTGTATTTTTTTTAGGTAGGAAAATCGCTTGGAAGAATGTTATTCAAATTATTGGATAATTATTTCAATTTTGTTTTTTGTGCACATCCTTAATTTATATTTTATAATTTTGCAATTTTTTGGATTCCAACTAAAATTTCAAATTTTCCAATCAAAAAAAAAAATGAGGTTGTATTTTATCTTTTCCATTGATTCGCGCTGTCAGCAGAAAGCATTTTTTACAAATTGGGGTAGCTCATTACCTGTAACTTTTTGTAGGGAAAATTTGTTCAATAACTGAATTGTACATGACCAAAAAGGTGATACTATACAATAAGGCCTCGATAAAACTAATTTGAGGACAAATATGTCATAAAATCGAAAGACAGTTACATAATGAATTGTATTTTTAACAATAATAGTTAAAATAAGCTACTAATCAAGAAAATGTATTTTAAGTGAAAACCTATCTAAAATATCCTATCTATATCAGTATTAAAAAAAAAAACAAAGTACATCAGAAAAACAAGGAGAACCTGTCTAATTCAAGTTTCAGAATAATTTTAATTTGCAATAACTTTCGTTCATATCAAGAATTTAAAATTTAATATATGCTATCACTTTTAATTCAGTAAATTAGTTTTGAAATTTTGGCTAGATTTATTATCTAATACTTTTTTTTTTTTTTTTTATGTTTGCAGGTGTGCTGTCGGAAATTCCATTTATGATGCTTGCAGAAACGGGAATGGTACCATTCCTCCTAGTGACTTATTAAGTGGAGTAGATTCTGTTTTATCCCCTGGTTCTGCGATTTTAATACTTTCCCTTGCGCTCCTATTTTTAAGTTGGCTTACCTATCTAAGTCTGAGGTTCTACAAATCCCCTACTAGAACAAATTAAGAGATCTGTTTTAGATCGACTGCTTTGAGCAAATGTCAAAAACTTTACTTATAACATCATAATGTATTTTATATTTGACCAATTTGCTGGCTACTGCAATGAACAAATCGCCTTTCAAGGTGTTATTTTGGACTGAATATTTGAAACATAATTCAATGCCTCTTAGCCTCTGTTAGGTGTTACATAAGGAACACCGTAAATGTATTTTTCCTTAATGGCTAAGTCATGTACATATGTTTATTAATGTATTTTATTCAATTCAATTTGTTTTTAATAAACTTTAATTTTTCTGAAACGTATTTTAATTTTGAAGATTGTGATCCATTTGAAAAAAAATACTTTGCGCATAATATTCTAGTCAAGTTTAGCACACTATACGAATTCCTCTCCATGTTTCAAATGCTAAACTAATATGAATTAATATCTAAAACATTCAGTTGTTTTGAGCATCTGCATTCAAACCAGTCTCGTTCCAGTTCATGAGAAGAAAAATACCAAATTATGTATGGGGAGGATATATTCTTAACACAAATTCCACTTCATTTTGAATTCCTTTAATTTATAAGCTGATGATTTATCATTTTGCATTGCTTTTCATTCTGAATCGTAATAAGAATATATATATAAGGTCTACTGTGATACAAAATATTGTTACCAGTCACATGTAATTGGTAAATTATTATAAATATCAACAAAAGAGTATTTTTTTTTTTTCTATAAAGTCTTAAACTGAATTTACAAATTACTGACCCGCTGGAAAATGGAATCACTTGATTTCATTGAGATCTACTGATGAACTTCAAAGTTTAGTAACGTTTAAGGATTCCAAGTTGTGACGAAGGGCATAATGAAAGGTGGAGGATGGGGGGGAGTGTTTATTGACGATTATGGTCAACATTCCAGAGGGACGTTGTTAAAAATTATTTACGTATATTTAAAATTTTTAAAGATGGAAGTTAAAGAATGAAAGTAATAACTTTTTTTCGTCCTACTATTATAAGTCGAGGATACTATTGATTCTCGTTATGTCACTAGCTACAATTCAGTTTTTCTAATTTCTAAAGAACTGGCTGTTTTGAGCATTATTCAGAAGAATTAATTTAAAAAAATATTTCAGAATGTGAAATTAAAGGATGTTAAATTGTTATTGTATAAATGATGGATAGAGCTTCATTGTTCAGTCAGTTTTGCAGACTGATGATAATCAGAATAGCGCACACTGGTAAGCTAAGATTCGAGCTCAGACTTATGAATGTATTCGTATATTGTTTATTTATAAAGCGTACTGGCTATACAAAATAGTTCTTAGTGTCCTAATAGGAATACTAGATCACATTTAATTGTCTGTAAATTTATACTTTGAATTTGTACATAAATTTCTTAGGAAATGTATATTTAACTGCTTGAAGTTACAACTGTAAGGCTAACTTATCACTGCCGTTGGTTTTCTTTCTTACAGTTGACGAGGTGAAAGCAACAATCGATTGACTTTCAGTCATGCTACAGATATTTTAAAAACATTCCTGCTACTCTAATAGTTATGTCTAACTGTACTCATTGACATAGCACGATTCATCTTTTTCGTTAGATTTTTCTTAACCATCTCAATAAAATTGCAAAACAAAACAAAAACTTGCATTTGCATAGTAGTTACATTTTATTTTTTACCTCTGATATGGGTCATTGGTACCTCCGCGCCTAGTATTTGCTGGAAGTTATATTGCAGTTGCATTTACCTCCTGTAATTTAAGTGTGCATAAATAATCTAAGCGTGTTCTGAAAATGTAATGAAATGTATATTTGTAAAGTTAATGAATGTATACATATTGTCCATTGTATATTTACTGGATATCATAGAGAATATTCTTTATATTTGTCATGTATCTGATGTGTAAAGATTTAATCTCCATCTGGAGGTTATAAAGAAATCATTTCAGCCGTTATGGAATGAAGTGTGTATTAAATGTGTGTATTATTAATTTATATCCAAATGGTGCTTATAAAAATCGCTTCAGCATTTTTCAAATTCTATCTTCAAACAAAAATAGATGTGTATAAAGTTATTGCAACAGATTATATTAAATCTTGAACATTGAAGCGGGTGTTAAAAATTCTCAAATTCTATGAGGAGGAGGGGGTGTTATTTTTGTAAGGTATTATCACACAGTTTCTTCGAAAATAAATAATCGTTTTTAGTCAAAAATTATCTGCACTCAAATTTTTATCTCCTGTTAAAATAAAAAAAGGTAGAGTTAAAAGAAGATTTTAAAGCTAGGGTTTGATTAAAGGATTAATTTTCACGCATTCTGTGCCGATTCATAGCCGATGTAATGTATTTTTGAAGGATAATGTTCGGTCCTCGTATTGTATTGAAAGCTCAGACTAGTGTGATACCTTCCAATTTAACAAACGGATATTAACTTGCCATTTCTTTTTGGTGCATACTGCTAGCGACGCAGACATGTTTACTCTTTAACAGAACGAATGCAATTGATGTTTCGTTGATTTGAAAACAATATTACATGCCACGCATATGTGGTTATCGAATTGCTAATGTGAGCTATTTTACTTTTTATGTGTGAATATTCTGATGTTAAGTTGTCCTTTTACACATTCAGTAAATACAATAATTTTTATGTCCACCATGATAATTACAGAAATTCACCAATTCAGCCATTTTGGGAACATGAGGGAGATGATACATTCAAGCGTTTGGATGAATATGGCTGAATTGTAGATTGCCAAATACAAGTTACAAAACATAGCAAAAAAACAAAAAAAACTTAACTACTGTATTTATAAATTACCAATTTGTTCAAATACTCATTGCGTGCCCATTCAACTGGGGGCTAGAGGAGCCAAATGAGGTTGACGCCCACAAATGTGAAGGGATTCTATTAATTTTTTTCCGCAAGAAAAGAACAGAACGTTTTTAATTGACAAAGAAAGTAGCAAAAATAATTAACTTTTTTTCAAATAGTATTTTAATATTTTTGTATGTACTGGCATAGCCAGCATTTTCAAGCTTATTACTAAAGAAACATTTGAATTCCACATAACTTACAAGTACTTTGTGGTAATTTTTATTCAAATATAGAATTTCAAATCAGTGGCCGACCAACTCAGTAATATTTCACATATAAAATAGTCTATTGCTTGGATTCGATAACAATATTTAGTATCAATAATTCCAACAATATTTTGAATTGAATTTATTTGAATCATAATTATATGTTGCAATAACTTTCCAAACGCGTGAAAATTTAATACCGTAAGCAAGGCTCTTTTCTGATTGGAGATATATTTATTACAGTGGAATGTAGTCATAATATGTTTATAACACTGCCATGACGCTGAAACTTAGCTGTGAAACATGCTGAATATTTTCGGGATATTTATCGCTTGTGTGCAGGGGCATAGCACTGGAATATAAGGGACACATTAATGCCCTAGCACAGAAAGTGTAAGGGTTAATACATTTATTTCATATTCTTATATATCTAGCATTGTTAGGGATGAAAATATTTTTGTCTTAATTTTAACTTGATAATGCCCTAACATTAATAATATAATTAATATTAACTCTCAACAAAATGTCAATCCATACTAAAATGTTTTTTTTAAATAATGTAATAATAATATGTAAATATACTTTTATACAAAATATTGAAATACACTAAGTCCTTTCATTTTCTGTATACTTATAATTAAATGAAAATATCTGGTAGCTTCTCATAATGTACCAAACGACTTTTAAGAACTATTTATTATTATTATTATTATTAATTTATTTATTATTTTAATAACTACTGAAGACTAATTTTGTTCTGCAAATTTTCAAATATTGCAAAATTCAACATTGCGAATGGATCTCAATGAATAAGATGGCTTAAAATATTCACAGGATTTTCATTCTAAAATAATGGCAGTATTTAAGATAAAATCTTTTCTAATACATGAAGACATTGTTTTTAAGGAAAAATTAACTATTAAATTAATTATCACGAAATATAATTAAACATTTCTTTATATTCCACAGTAAAATTTGAAGGAAATTTATAGAGTAGTTTGGATTTCTGCAGCATAAAACTACTTACAAATTTTCTTCATTACTTATATTAATGTACGAATATGAAAGAAATGTGGAAAAAAACCTTATGATTCCGGTACCATTAATCTATGCTACGCCACTGCTTGGTTGAAAAATCAAAAACTACTTATTCAATGTTCCTCACTTGAATATAATAACACATGAAAAAGAAATATCTTATATTTTAATATTATATAAAATAATTTAAATATAATGTATATTTCCTTGAATATTTATTATATATAAGTGGAAATCTAAAACACAATTATCTTGGAAAAAAAGAGGGATTTTATATTGCATTTGAATGAAATGTAAAATAAATATTATATGCATTATTTGACTGAAGCTGTAGGAAGTGCTGTAAATAAGAAAGTCTTTCATTAGCATTAGTTATATATTAAATATCGATAAATAATTTGTGTATAATTCTTAATTATTCCTGTAAATGCGTAGAACTCGTACATGTATATAATATAATGGTTGTGATCAATACTGTAAGTTTCGTAAGGTTTGAAAATGTACCTGAAAATGGAGCAATCCGAAAAAAAAAATGTTACTGATTTCCTAATACTGTTTGTCATTTTTGAAGTAAATGTTGTAATACCATTCATGATGATAAACCATTTTTTGTCATGAAGCTTGCTTTTTTTTATTGAATAATAAAGTTTCATACATTATTGATTTGTTGAGTTGCATCATTTTTTCCAGTTTACATTTTATACTAAAACTAGTTGGATCAGTCTGGTCAAATGGAAAAGAAAGAAAAGAGAAAGCGTACGTTTTTAATATGATGAATTTTATAATGCTTGTGGGTATACAATATTTTTTGTTCTATTGTCTATACGCATATAGAAATTGTCTGATTTGCCGCCTCTAGAACATGCACATATAATTGTCTACAGAACAGAAAGCACTCTCATAGCCCCATATCCGTGACCATTCTGGTCACTGAACGGTTTGGTGGGCACGTTACGGGAATTTTATTTAACAAAATATTTACAATAGAAAAAGGAAACAAAAATAACTATATAAGGAACTTACAATTATATAAGAAATTATATTAAGATGAGACCGTTTACAAAATTTTTCAACTTAGAAATATAATTTGTAATAATGAACTTAGAAATATAATGCTGGGAGATAAAATGTGTGAAAATATACATATATTCTGTGTTCACTTGTTTTTATGATATAGTAGATCAGGATGCAGTTAAAAAAATCAGATGGAAAATAATTTGAGAAATGGGAATGAAGAGAATCTGTTTGATTGAAATGTATGACAGGAGACTACTGCGCTTGTTTTTTTCCCCTTAGTCTTTTTTTTTTTTTTTTTGTATTAAACTTGATGTTGAGAGCTATAGAGGCAAGAATAGGTCTCTATTTTCACTTATAAATTTGATTATACTGTGGATTTTTTGCCTGAAAAGGAAGTTGCTGGCGACGCTAATTTTCAATTTGCAGTACGTGGTGTGGCATCCCTGACTGATGGAGTGAATTCAAAAATTTGGTTGGATAATTAACCGTTTTATATGCTCCCACAACACTGTCGACAAACTTGCATGCGATTGCCTCGCTTTGAATGTTAGACTGAATAATACTGATAAGTTCGTAAATGTTTTTGTTCTTAGCCGTAAGAATAGCCTGTTCATTAAACCAATCGATATGCTTAAGATTGGCTTGAATATTCTGAAATATTTTTCAATCAATTCTTTGATTTTTTTTAACATCGTTAATTTGTAGAAGTTCGTCCTGATGTCAGATCAACGGCAACGTTACGCTCCCACTTTCCATCAATTGATGTGAAAATATTTCGGCTGATCAGTCGTTTAGTAAATGGACACGCATATTTGTAGCTATTAGTGTTTAGTATTTTGTAGATATTAGGAATTATTTTGTTTATAAATCCCAAATTTGTTTAAATCACAATAAGTTATTCTAAGCTTTTCTTTTCTACTTTCTCATACACAAAGTGTAAAAATATTGCAATATTCAAAAAGAAAGAAATCGACCTCGAGACTAAATTCTAAAATTCTTAATAACCGTAAAGATAAATTAATGCATATTATCGAGCAGAAATAGACACTTTCGTATCAAACTGCTTCAGTTTGAAAAGATTCATTTTGAGAATTGCGTTTGTCTTTCAGTCTTGTAAATACAAATCAAAAGTCCAACGAGATAGACAAAAAAAATTTGGATCTTAACCTCAAAATTATAGATTTCTGCCAAATTTTGGACGAATCTGCCAAAGGAATATCAGTTAATTCATGTGAAAATAATAACTGAAATACGAAGAAAGAAATTTGATATATTGCTTTATCACCAGAAAAATATATTGATATATTTTTTCCAGTGGATCCCATCTCATGGGGATCTACTTGGTAATGAAATAGCAGACAGGCTTGCAAAGAAAGGAAGCAGCCTGACGACTTCATCTTCTGCTGAGCTCACATACTTAGAACTGTTCTCTCAAGCGAAATTCCTAAATAAGAAGAATTGGATGGTACCCCCTACTCATGATTGGTATAGGGCCAATAAGCCGGGCCAGTCCTAAATTCTTTCTTGTGATAGAAAAACCAACACTTGCCTGTCGTGCTATGCCAGGCCACCTTAAATGTCTTTTCTTTTCTCAGGGTGAAAAATCTTACCCACTTTGGCCGAAATTGCTTCAGTGCTAGATTCCAAGACTCAGTGCATGGCTCAGTTCTCAATTCACTAACAGCCTGAGCTCAATTCAACGTATGCACTTCGTTGAATTGACTCGTCGTTGATTATCTAAATATATACGATTCAAAACACACCGACTCCAGCTCAGTCTGCGACCTTTTATAGGTTCCGAAGCAGGACTCAGAAGGTTCTCGAAGAATCAGCATAATTCGCTTTATATTGGTCCTATTGCCAAAAGATTCTAGATTCCTGAAAATTCTAGTATCATTCATCTTGTCGCCAAATTCGGCGCCAGGTCCGAGGGCAATTGATCATTGATCCCACATCTATTGAACATCCAACAGAGCTATACGTATAACTATTTTTTTTTTTTTTTTTTTTTTTTTAACGATGGAACTTTTTTTTACGAACAGTGCTGGAAAACAACATTATAGACTCATAGCAATGTATTATAAGGTTAAAAACTAAATTAATTCTAATACTCCAACAATTTTTAAATTTGTTAGGTTACTATTTAGAATTATTTTTCAGACATTTCTTTCACGTAATGTTATCCTGTATTTTCACAAAAAAAGAATTTAAACAACTTGAAAACATTCAGATTTTGCATTATGAACACAATTTCAAATCAGTTTCTATGTTAAGTATCGACATATTTCCATCCAATAGAAAGGGAGCTGTAAAAGTATCTATCTATTTTTCAGGAAAATTAATCAGATGTAGATTTTTTTTGTATTTAATGATAAAATATAATATTTTTTTTAATTTAAAACAATTAAATAATTCACTTTAAATTATACCATTACAGTTTATTTAAAAATTATTATGTATTACGCAGAATTGTCCAATCATATAATCACAACTCAAAAACATAATAACATAACAAAATTCGACAAATAATAACGTGTTTTTTTAAAGAAAAAGAAGGAAAAAAAAAAGATTTAAAAAAAGTCAGATAAATATTTGTTTATGACATGAAACTTCACATTATTAAACAATTTTTTAGCCTTTTTAATTGAAAATGATCAGCAAACGAACTGATATTTTTTTGCACGAGCATTTTTATAAATTACTTTATGGCAACAGAAAATATTCTTTTTTATTTGGTAAATGAAACAGCTAGAATAAAACAACTAAAGGCAAAACGAATTGTGGTAAGATATTTTTTAAAAATTTTAAATTACTCCATACTTATTTTTTTACTTATAATTTAATGTATTTTTTTCATTAGCCATTCTACTTTTAATTTTTTTTAAAAAACTGCATTTTTTAAACGCGTTTAGATTTGATTTAAATTCAAAAAGAAATTTAACAGAAACAATAGAAGTTTTAATCATTAAGGAAGGATTAAATATATTTTAAACAATTTTATTACGATAATTTTTCTTTTAAATATAAATACTACAATTTCATATAAAATTATGCGATTCTGTTTCATATTTAACAAGGTAATTTAGATTTAATATAACTCAGATGATGAATAGCGACTTTCTCAAAGCAATAAAATTTCTCATTCAGTAATTCTAAAATTACGAAATCATTTCATTTTTGAAAATAAAAGCGTTTATTAGAAACTTCAGTTTTCAGAATTCTAATTTTATTATAATTCATTATTTTTGATATTATGTTAAATAGAGTCCTTATTATGAAATTTGTTAGTTCATAGATTCTGATAATTTAAGTTTTACAATTTTATATTTGTTTACCATATGGCGAAATTCCGTTTATTTTGGTTCCAAATCTTGCCACTCTGCATTAGCCAAGACCAATGTTTCATTTCATCAAATTATTAACATTAAAAATATCAAAGAGTGCCCAATATAATTTTTTGATATGGAAGCAACTTTAATTATTATTACCAGTTATTCAAATATAGACATTAATATTACCATTTTTAACATATAATAGGATTTTGCATTTCAATCGTGAAATATAATATACAATCTGCTATGATTTTTTCCTTTTATCTAGAAGCTAAAAAAGTAAATTCACAACAAAAATAAAACTATCAAATATTTTTAAATGCGTTAAATGTTCCATTTTCTATATGAATCCTGTGAAATAATCACAATAATATACAGTGGCTCAAAATATTGAGAGTACAGGTTACTTTTACTTCATAAATCCGACTTTCAATATAAATAACACATTACCGGGAAGTGCAAACTTGTTTTTATTTTTACAGATAACAAATGGTTTAATTTAGAGTAAAAATAAAGAAAAATCAACGAAAAATTTCTAAATTGAAAATTTTTAGAAGCGTTTTAAATAAACTTACGCAGAATTTTGCCTCAAAAAATTGAGAATACACCAATGAAATTTTTACAATATCACGCATAGAAATAAAGTGTCACTATTAAATTGCATGTCTTTTGGCTCTTATAATGGCCTCTAAACGTCATGGTACCGATTTGACCAATTTTTGGTGGTATTTGATGATATTTTACCCCATTCTTCTTGTACCACTTGTTTTAAATGGGTTTTGTTTCTAATTTTGTGTTTTTGAACCACTTTTTCGAATATGGCCCACGAATATTCAATGGCATTGATGTCGGGGTACTGTGGTGGTGTGTGTAACTGCTATTTACGATGAAAAAGACACCATATTTTGAAATTACGTGTATTCTGTTTGGGGTCGTTGTCTTACTGGAAAATGAAATTTCCGTCTAAACCCAAATTTTTAGCACTTTCCTTTAGATTGCTGCGAAGTATATCCAAGTCAACCGTATCATTTATAATGTCATCTATAAAAATTAAATTTCCTACCCCGGATGAAGCCATGTAATCTCAAATCATCACGGAGTCACCATCACGTTTAACTGTAGGACGTAAATGTTTTGGATACAAAGCAGTATTAGGCTTTCTCCATACAGTAAGATGGTTGTCGCTGCCAAAAATGTTGAGGTTTCTTTCATTACTAAATATAGATTTCTTCTAAAGGTTATTGGTCTTCAATTGATGGGTTTTTGCAAACTTCCAATGCTTTTTCTGAATTTACAGGTTGATGAACGGTTTCTCTCTAACAATGCTACTTTTATATCCAGCTTGTCTAATGGCATTTAGCACAGTTTCAGCACTTACACTTCTGACTATGATTTGAAAAGTTTCTGCAACAAGTTGGATGAACCATATGGTAGCAGCAATCTAAAGGAAAGTGTTAAAAATTTGGGTTTAGATGGAAATTCCATTTTCCAGCAGGACAACGACCCCAAACAGAATGCACGTAACGTCAAAATATGATGTCTTTTTCATTGTAAACAACAGTTACACACACCACCACAGTACCCTGACATCAATGCCATAGAATATTCGTAGGCCATACTCAAAAAAGTGATTCAAAAATACAAAATTAGAAACAAAACCCATTTAAAACAAGTGGTACAAGAAGAATGGGGGAAAATATCTTCAGACACCACCAAAAATGGGTCGAATCGGTACCATGACATTTAGAGACCATTATAAGAGCCAAAAGACATGCCATTTAATAGTGACACTTTGTTTCTATGCGTGATATTGCAAAAATTTTATTGGTGTATTCTCAATTTTTGAGGCAAAATTCTGCGTATGTTTATTTAAAATGCTTCTGAAAATTTTCAATTTAGAAGTTTTTCCTTGGTTTTTCTTTATTTTTACTCTAAATTAATCCATTTGTTATGTATAAAAATAAAAACAAGTTTGCACTTTCCGGTAATGTGTTATTTATATTGAAAGTCGCATTTATCAAGTAAACGTAAGGTGTACTCTCAATTTTTTGAGTCACTGTATATACCAATAAAAAGACCAAAGTTTTCCAATAACATAGCTATTGCATACTTGATTGAATAATGTTTATTAAGGATGACGGCTACCCACAAAAAAATTATATAATTTGTTATAGTGCATTTCTTGAAAATATAAATCACTTTCAGATTCATAAATGCATCATCTTTTCACTCGTGAAGAATTAGATTTCAACTGAAAAATTATCTGTTATATAACATATAATAGTAATTCAGAATATCGAAACTTACCTAATGTCGTTATTTTAAGATAAAAATCTATCTAACCTTAAAAGAGCACGAACGTCACATGAAATAGAAATTTACTTGGAAAATATCAAGATTAATTAATCTTCTAATATAATTTTTACAAATTAACTTTACATAAATGAATGCCTTCATAAAATTAGAATTCTGGAACTCACACGAAAGAAAAAGAGCAAACGATTTTTACATTAAAAAATGAAAATAATAATTACGAATGTTGCCAAACTCAAAAATAGCAAATACTAGAATCAAATGTTTAAAAAATTCGCAGACGATATCTTTCCTGAACTAAATAAATGTTTTAAATACAATCATCATTATCAAACACTTCATTTAGCTACTGAAAAAATTATTATTTGGGATATTAATAGCACAGGTGTAAACATTACATTAAAATTAAATTGAACATTGCGTCTTCAAAAGATTTAAGAAATAATAAAAAGTATCGTAAAATCTTTTATTACTATACATATTTACAGCTGATCTTTAAAATGTTAAATTACAATAAATTAAAAGTAATCAATAAGAAAACATTGCACAAAACTAAGGGGGGAAAATACTTGCTTAAAACAGAGTTCCTTAAATTGTGATTTTTCTTCATAATTTTGGAATAATCAATTATTTGTTAGTTCTTCAACATAAGATAATGAATAAAAGTAATTCAAAATAAGAATTTAACTGAAATTAATATACAAAGACGTTCTAGAAATAATACTTGCATTTGAATTCCTGTCTAAATTTTTTCAGTCATTTTCATTTTGAAGAACAAAAAATTCTTAACAAAAATGCATTACGAAAGATTTCTATATCCTCCAATATTCTAACCGAGACATTTTTCTTTCTTTTCTTCAATAGTTAATATTTTTATTTTAAGCATTATGCTCCTTCAATGGAAATTAATATGGTATAAAATTATAAATATATCAAAACAGAGCTTAAACTAATTTGAATTCTTAATTAATATTTAAAGAGAATAATATTTAATTTAAGTTTTTACACATGTTTTAAAACAGGAATATTAAAAAAAAGTTTGTTGGAGATAATGTAAATATTTTTTTTCTTCGAAAAGGGATTGAACTTCAGAAATCTTGATTTAATTTATCGGAGACTTATTAAAATAATATTATAAAGGAATCGAGTAGAAAATTATACAGGCTACGAACTTTCTCCCATTCTCTCTCTCTCTTTTTTTTCCTTGAGCCCAATGATGATTGGTAAAAGTAGATACGACGGTCTTGACTTCTATTTTAAAAATAGTGATTTTTATTGAATTTTAATTTATCATGATTAATTAATGCATCTTTTTTTTCATACTTATTCCAACCCTGAAAGAAGAGCAAATTTTATCAAATTAGAATACGGTTGCGAATGGTAAATTTTTATTAAGTCTATATCTAAACTGAAAATATATATATGCGTGTGTTTAAATTTTTTCGCTAACCCAAAATAACAAGACCACAACACATGTACGCCCTCTGAAGGAGTGATTGTTCTTTCAAAGGGCGGGCAAACCAAGACTGTTTCAAGTGCAAGTCAAGCAAGACTGTTCAAGTCAATATTTTTCCCAAGTGCACTAAGACTGTTTCACAGAAATTGTTTTTGAATATATTCTTTTATCTGCCTGCCTATAGTTTATTGCATCCAGGATAAGATATTCTTCGGGAGTAGTTCAAATGGTAGTAGAGAAGAGATACGAAGTGGCAGAAAGAAAACATTCAGCTTTTTTATTGTTCTTACTCTTTTCTGTTATATGATGTTTTTAAAATTAATGTATAGTTCCCATAAAATTATTATATATTATTTATTTGGACTATGCTGGCATTTGAAACTGACAAACAGAATTAAAGCCATTCCATACTTTGTTAGGAAAAATGTCCAATCCTTTGGGGGACAAAAAAATCTCTTTTTAGAAGATAATGGAGATTCAAGCGAAAAAGTGTTCTCGTTCATATTAAACATAGAATTAAAAAATAACTTTTGTTTAACCCTTTCTAGAGTTATAGAAGATACACTTACCGTCAAATTCATTAATCTTTGTATGCAATGATATAGGTTGGCATAAATTCTTTCAAATTTTTTAAAACAGAAATCTAAAAGTTTCAGTTTCTTATCTCACCCAAAATAATGTGTCTTGATTTTTTACTAAGTTATTGATTAATTAATTATCCAAATTAAATTTATCTAATAAGCTAAATGAATAACTTTTATTAAGTCTATCTCAGTCCTAAAAATATTTTAATACACCATTACATGAAAAAAGTAACCTTTTAAAAGGTTCAACTAGTCCTAATATTTCTTGGAACATTTCGCCATTCAAAACAAACGTTCTTTTCCTGAAGGTCTGATCTAATAATGTGGGACACCGGAGCTGCTGGTGATTACAGTGCACTGAATTCTGAAGACACCGATTCTCAAGAAGGTATGTTTTTATTTAAAACGATTTTTAAATTAAATCAGCGGGAGTAGTCTCTCTAATACTTATGGCATACTCTCTATTAATGCCAGAGAATGCCTTGCATGGCATTGGAGTACAATAACTACGAAATACTATCTTTTGGCGTGGATTTAGCATTTTTCTGACTCTACCAGGTCATCCTTGGCGAGTTTTTAGGCGGTTAATAGCAACTGAAAATAAGTTTGCGCTTTTGATAGGATTTCCTCAATCGATTGAAACAAACTCAGCACAAAATTGCACTTGTAGACACAAAATCCCATATCTAATTCGATATCATATTTGCATATTTGAGTTATTCCATTTACATGTTTCTGAAAGTACAAACCTACAGCCAGTCACCCGTAGTTGGTTTTCGCTCAAATTTTGACTGATGTCTACACTACAAATATGAAATCTCTGTACCGAATTTTATGTATCTAGCTCTCATGTTAACTTATATTCGAACAGAAGAACTTCCTCTGAATATATTTTACTCAAAATTTGATAGAAATCAGAAAATGTGGCGTAAAGATATACCATCATATACCAAATTTCAAGGGTCTAACTCAAAGTATTTTTGAGTTATCCTTGTCACAAAAAGTAAAACGGATATTTTCCAAAAATGTATTTTTCAAGCGAAGGAAGATCTGAAACGTGGAGATTCATTATTAAGACGAATTCGAGTTTTCTGATGATTGCTGTACTTTCTCTAAACTGTATACGAGAAAATAATAATCTTGGTTAGCACGAGAATTGAACAAACAGAAATTGATAAATAAAATTTAATAATTTTAGTACTGTTTACGATTCATTCAAAACTTTGTCATTTTTATGAAACTGCTGTATTAGTCTTTACTCGCCAAGTAGAGCAAAACCCATCATATTGCTAGCTTAATATTTCTTTGGTAGAGAATATGGCTGAACATTTCCATGTAAATAAATCAATGCGTAATTTTTTCTAAACTAGAATCTGTACATGTTCATAATTTGGGACATTTAACTCGGACTTCTTATAACAACTGGGTCCAAAATTTAATATTGAATGTCTATTTGATGTCAAAAATTAATTAAGATTTATTTTTTTTATTGATTTAGCTCGCTACAATTGAGTCTTCTCGCACATATTTGCATGAACAGATAAATCAGACATATATGCATGACAAACAATCAAATCAATCAGGAATCGTGTCAAAATTCTAAATACGACTCCTGTAATAAATCGCAAAAAAATGCAAATTGTCGCCAAACTCGCCGTTAGTGACTTTAGCGTAATTTGAAAATCCCCGAATGAACCCAGGAACGCAATATCTTGACATCTTATGTATAATGGAGCTTGGCAGTCTTGGCGTAATCTAAAAATCACCAAGTAAAACCGGGAGCCGTAAAATCTGATAAGCAGATCGATTCTTTTCATGGATCTCTTCCAACATTAAACAAATATTTAAGATTTTGATATACTAAAAATTTTTTTCAAACTGCTTGCGGCTTTGAGTTTTATACAGTCTCGACTTTCAAAGAAAAACGTTGCTTTAAAAATGTGTTTTCATTATCAATTACGCATTAGAACAATAGTGCTGAAGAATATTTATAATTATAAAGAATTTCCAACATTTAAATATCTTTCATAGCATAATCTCGCAATATACATACCCAGATATAGTTGTTTAACAAAAATATCAGGTCAGGAAAATAATGACATCTAAAAACAACATGAACGACATCTCTCCTCAATTATCTCAAACAATATCATAAGAAATGATTTCAGCTTCGCAATATAATGAACAGAAACAAATATACATTATAAAATTCTACCCCTTTAACAAATTACATCCAAAACTTGCCAAAGATGTATGATCTTGATGATGAAATTCATAGTGAATTTCCTTTATTTAGTTTATTATGAATTAGTTACTGCGTTCATTGGTAAACCAATAAATAAAATTCCATTCCCTACTCCTCCAACCGGACTAAGGGGTCTGAAATGGGTAATTAATTAACGGTGAAGGATTGGCGATTCGTTGGACATAATTTTGACTTCTTTTTTTTTTCATTCATAACATTAGACATCTTTTAATATCAATTGCGTAAACAGAAGCTTGTTTTCTTCTCGTAAGTTAGAAGCGCGTTTATAAAACTGCAATGACAATTTGGTTTTGGTACTACATTTGGCGAGTTTTGGCTTTTTCACCGTTAGTTAATAAGTATCCCGAAACGTACAGATTTATTAAAATCTCAAATTCGATTTTTTTTTCATATTAACAATATTTTTTTAGTACAAAATAAAGTAAGAAAGCGTTTATAAAAGCACATAAAATTTAGAAGCTATGGCAGCGATTTTAAATGACCTATAACAAATGTCATTAGTAAGATGCATATTTAGAAATATCGCCCTTACTACGACATTTTTTCACCTGAAATAGGAGAAATTATTGTTGATTATTTATTTATCGATACGTCCTATTTCCAGATGTGCAGTATAACTTGGAATCTCCCTTTAAACTGAGATCACAATAAACAATACAATAAATTAAATGTGCAACAAATGTTTTGTTGGCTTGAACTAGATATATGCTAAAGCTAGAATGCATGACTTTTTTTTTTTTTTTTTTTTTTTTTTTTGCAAAGGAAATGTGCGTTTTGAATAGTTGCATATAATTTAAGAAAATTATTATAAAAAAAAATTTTCTCCCCCCGCAACATTAAAAAAAAAAATGAAAATAATACTTTCTGACTAAAACTCTATCCAAGTAACACAAATCACATTTTAACAATTCTGCAATAAAAAATATCTTTTTGCCAATATGGTATGGTGCCTTTTTGCAATTTGTATAATGCAAAAAAAAAAAAAAAAAATGATAGTATTTTTAATGGCAGTATTATTTATACAACTACAATTTTGATACTTTTCTTCCTAGTATAATTCTAATTCTAGTACCGTTGTTGCCAATATATAGGTCTTTTCAACAAATGTTTATAAAAAGTTTAAAAGAAGATTTCCAAATACTCATTGTTTCCCGTTGGAACAGTCATGCGAAGCTTGTATAACCAATATAAATCAAAACGTATAGCCAAATGGCTATATGATTCATTGTAGCATTAAATCTAGTGCATAAATAAATTTTATACATGCAATGTATAAACTTTATATTATTTTAGTTCAGTACCAATTAAAATAGTAAATTGCACATAAAATATTAATAATACTTTTTTAATTGTACTCTTTCTTAACTATACTTCTCTCAAAATACATGAAATCATAAACAAGTCATTTTGATTTTAGTATTATTATGGGTACTTATCTGATATAAAGGCGGCCAAAAAGCACCAAGAAATTTTTTTTCCAAATTATAAAAATATACTCAAGTGCATATATATATATAATCATGTGCGAATCACATGTTGCCAATAGAAATCGCCAAATTGCGAAATGTTTTCTTGGCGGATTTTGGTCGCCGTTATAACCGACAAGCATCTAATTCTGTTTCATGCAAGTAAATAATAACCTAACCTTTTTTAATTTAACAACTTATTTTTCTTTTGAAGAACCCGGCGAACATGATGAAAGTGAAGGCGAAGAATTTTGCACAGATCCACAAGAGCAGTCTCAAAATGAACCTATTCACAAATCATTTCACTTTCTGGAAGAATGCAGTTTTATAGATTTCGTAGATACCAACGGTGAATTTATAATCACTGCTGGGTAAGTTTGAAATCGAAGTTTCTTTTTGTACGAAAAGCAGTTATGAAGTGATGATTTTTTCCAATAAGCAGCTAGCAAATTTCTTACAATTCAACAGTTGATTCGCTCGCCATTGCTCAAAATCCAAATTTTTCATTTGTCCGTCTTTCCTACAAATATTTTCACTAATTTTTGACAACATTTTTACATTTTCTTAGAATTTTTTTTTTTTTTTTTTTTTTATCATGTCAGAATATGATGTTGTTTCGGTTTGAGGTTTCTGAAGCCACAAAATGCACGGACAAAAAATTGGCGATTTATTGGTTTCAAGGCACGAATTTTTCGCTTTTAGGGTTGTTAAAAAATGATAAAGAACACATTTGGTTACTTATCGCCAACAAAAAGTTACAAATTGGCGCGAATGCCCGTCATGTACCCGATTCTCCTGTCCGGCTAATAAAGGGCAGGATTGTAAGCAGTTATCACTCAAAGAATAAATGTACATAATTTTCATTCAATTTTTTTAAGCTGTCAAAAAAGTTTTGGATCTCGAACGATTTTGAGATGCAGGGGGAACCCTTCCCCCTCCATCATTTTCAAAATATCGAAGTATGTGTAATCTGATAATCACGTGATTGTTTAAAATAGGATTAAATGGTTTTATACGAAAAAAAAAATTAGAATTCGATTGATTTTGAGATGGTCAAAAACCATCGTTTTTGTAATTGTTGGTGATTGCGAAATATAAGACATGTGAGAATATGATTTTTTTCTGTCGGATTGATACCAAGTGACTTAAAAAAAATAACGTTCTCACACGATAACTCGAAATTTGTGATAGCAGATTTCAATTTTTTAAAAATAAACCTTTCAAATTTTGTTTTTAATTTGAATTTTCAAAGGAGATGTATCGATTTTCAGGGGGCAAATTTTATTCCGGGGGTTCAAGCAGAAGCCGTCATGATACCATTACACTTATTTAATTTTTACTTGTAATAATTTGCTGTATTATATGTTTAGTCAATTTAAAAAAGGATATTTTTAGCATATTTTGCAACAAGAATCGTAAGAATTATGAGTAAATATTAAAGGTGTCACAAGCGATTGATAATACAAAAGCTCAAGAATTTGGAAGAAAATCAAAACCCTTGATAAAAATCACTATTAAAGTTGTAGTTTTTTTGTTTGTTTTGTTTTAAAATTTGAATTACAACCCTATTCTGAACACAAATTATAGCTGTCAAAGAAGATTACAGAAAAAGCAAGCGGCATATTTTCTTAAATTTTAGAATAATTTGTAAGATTTAAATTTATATTTAAAATACTGCAAATGTAAAAAAAAGGGCCAGATTTTACACTGTTTTTGGTTAGAAAATTGATTGCATTGCTACGGTGTATCCTTTTTTTTTACAAACTTTAGGGGAGCTAGCAAATAAATAAATAAAAATAAAAAATGTATAGTAAAATGAATAGAATATCATAAAACTTCAAAGTATGAATTATATATCTACCAAAATTTGAAGCTTAGAAATACCTTGCTGAAGAAGTCATTACGAACAAGTTAGATATAATACTTACTTAAAAATTTTAACTTATCCTAGTGAACCAACTGATCGCCAAATGGGATTAGCGTTAAATATGGACGAAAAATGCAAATTACTATGACGCCATTTCTTCTTACTATCCCAATGAATGATCCAGGAATAATGTATGTAGGGGATTCGTGATATTTATAATGCCATATAATGATTGTATAACTTTTGTAATGGGTTATACGCGTACAAATCATAAAATTAACAATCAATAATCATTCGACAACCGACTGTGATATCAATAAGAACAAATTCTTGAAGCATTTACATCATTTTAAAAGTCAGCTGTAATTATCAGATTTGGGAGACAAATCTAAGACTAAAAGCATTAATAACAATTAATTTAATTGATTTGTGTGTTTTAAGCAAACATTCCATTTATTAACTTAGTTATTTGAGTGCATTCGCAATTTCGTTGTTTAAATTTTGAAACTTAATTCGTCCAAAAAGTGCCAAGAAAAAATTTCGTCAGTTTATAAAGGGGAGAAAAAAAAAAAAAAAAAAAAAGCCAAACTGCCAAAATCTTTTTTTTTTTTTTTTTTTTTTTTTTTTTGGCGTTTTTTAGTCACGGTTAAAACCGACAATTTGCCTTAATTCAAATACCAAAGTATTTTCTTTCTGTATTTACTTGGTAAAATTATAACAGTTAACGAACATGCACTAATTATTCCAGCCGATGAACAATGGATGATTCATTGAATGTTTAAAACCTGTATGCAAATCTCCTGTACACAAGATAAGGGCATTCAAAGCTGTCGGATAGTGCACACATATTTTGGCTGTATTTTGATATCCCTCTGACCTACGATTAAAATATTGACCATAAGTGCCTCTAATAACCTGATTGGCACCTCAGCGGGCACTAACAAACTTCAAATCAGACGAATACATTAGGTCTCAGAAAAGTTAATTTCTCAAGGCAACTCAAGACAGCATTATAATGAAATTGAAATATGTACTCAATTTAACACAATCCATATCCAGGATTAAATATACACGCCATAACGATCATAAAGAGTAAATGATAAAAGTAAAACTAATTAGATCTTCCCCCTTTCTAAGGCGAGACCATGATATAAAGGTCTGGGATGCAACAAAAGAGGTGGTCATTCGAAGATTCGTCGGCCATACTGCTCCTGTCACAGGGATAAAACTTCAAGGCGCCGATCCTTCAGAGCCTTGTTCAGCTGAATTAACAGTCATTAGTTCATCTGAAGATGGAAGCATACGGGAATGGTCTCTCCGGAAAGGTTTCCGAAATTTACTTAAATTGTTGTTTTTCAAATATAGTTCTTTTAGAATTTTTCAACAAGGCAAATTACAACACGTGATTTGTTTTTCAGGCACAGAAATTAGAAAAATAGAAACAGAGAACGTCATAACGTGCATGGGCATTATGTCGAACAAACTTGCAGCGATTGGAAATCGTAAGCATTCAATATTATATTCAAGTATAATTTTTTTTTCCAAGAAAAATTGCGATTTCTTTATTGCCATTGGAAATAGGTTTTAGGAAATTTCGATCAGATACAAAAAGAATAAAAATTTTCAATAAGTTCTTCCATATCATTTACAAATTCATTTGCTTTTAATTTTGGCATGAACTTGAATATCGCGAAAGCACATTTCAGTGATATTTTGAAATTCAAACAAAGTCACTGGACACGCCGTTTAGAATTATTGTAATTGAATCAGAAATTAATTTTTACTTTTCTTCTTATAATTGAAACAATCATAATATAAAAATCCGACTTAAATTAAATTTCAATTTAACAGCATTTGGGTAAGTAAAAGAATGATCTGCATCGTAAACACATATTGTTTTCAGACTTAATCAAGAGAGGACCTGCAATTTTGATCATGATCTAATCGGTAATCCTACAAGGCACCATACATCTAACTTTTAAAACAGCGAATTGAATGCGCTTTTAATTCCAATCACAATAATCCCTGTTTATACGGCTTAGTTCTGTGGTAATGGGGTGACTGACTGTAATTATATATATATAAAGTAGATTTACTTTGTCATATTTGTGCATCGATTTATCGCTTCTCATACTTATAAGCTTATGTTAACGCTAAACCTACGATGAACGGTTAAATGACCGTTTTCTAATGGCGATAGGTTTAATGTTAAAATATCCGAAGACACTTATATGATAAATATCACAAAATTACAAGTATTCGATGAATTTTCACTTGAATCAGTAGGGCAACATATCCCAAAAACGGAACAGCCATCTAATTAAATACTAAAAAAAAAGCAAAACATCTAAGTGCTTAACGTACATTAGGTCCACATACTCAGCATATAAGGTGGTGAAAAGGAGATTATAGTTGTATGATTTTTTTTTTAAAGAACATAATAATTACAGTTCATGTGAAGCAGTACAACTCGTTGTTGATATTGAAACATTGTTCTCAGCATGTAAAAAGGGAGTGGATGCGGCAGTATATGGATTCCAGGGTTGCTGAAGGCCATAGATGCTTGGGCACCCATTATACACAAACTTTAACATAACCAAGTTTTTTGTTGGTTTATGCGATACATAGTTCCTTTGCTTATCAACAACGCAACAGCAATTTCATGTGTAGTGATTAAATGATTCTGCTGTATGAAATTTTATTATTTGATATTATAATTACAAATATTTAAAATGGTTGACAACAGAAAATTGCATGGTTAGTGGTTTATAACAGGAGCAAATTCTTAATTCTTCATAAACAGCATTCAAACAAAATAAAAATGAAGTAAATCGTTATTCTTAAGCATAAATTATGATCACACAGTATTTAAGTTTTATGAAAAAGTTCGCCGAGTTTATTCTATAAAGATTATTAATAAATAAAATAAAAGACATTCCATAGTCAATTAGTTCCTAATTTTGGCACATATCTATAATTTTTATAGTAATGCTTAATAGATAAAAATATAAACATTATATATAATTTATTCTCTATTTTTCAGATAAAGGCCACTTAGATGTTCATCATGTATCGACTGGACAGTTATACTGCAGCATTGTAGCACATAACGATCCTATAGACGCTTTAATGGTAAGTACATCTAGCCCTGAGTTTAATTTAGTTATATTAACGCCCCGTTTGAACAGCGGTCAGATGACGAGGACGACACCTGAGCTGGCACCTCCCTCTCTACACCACACCAGCGGGAGGTCGTTTGGTCAGGACGAATTTAACGTGCAACAGACCCCCTTAAACGACGGTTCTTCAATGGAATCGGGTCTCGAACCTGAAACCCTCCGGTTCCGAAGCCGAGACCTTATCAACAGGCCACCGCGGCCTCACATCTGGCCCTGAAGTCAGGATCTTACAACTACTTCAGGTCCCACCTCTGATTACTCAGATCTACATCTTACAATACTCCTTTGATTGACTTTTCAATTTTATTCTTGGTCACACTTAAAAATGATACATACATTATTGTAAGAATAAAAAGCTCAAAATAAATTACAACATTGTTGAAAAGTTAATCTTAAAATATACTGATAGTAATCACAAAGGTGAATTGAAGAGGACTTTTATAAATTTTTTTTATCTGCAATATCTTTTATTTGCTCCACATTGAATGTATCTCATTTGATGTCTCTTCAGAACATAAACCCGAATTTCAGAAAAATAGCACACTTCATCAGAATTTGGATTAAGAAATCAACGATAACAATAGACTTATTACCAAACAGTAATATTTTTTCAGTCTGAACTAAAATGGTATTATTCAATGGAAACATTGTTTTACAAGTACAGATAAAATGCTGTTAACACTTCAAATTAAAAATGAATTTGGAACTTTAATAAGACCTTTTCATTTTGAAAGCATAGCCTATAAAGCTCACAATTTTATTCAGCTTGAAAGTGCAAGATTGTTCAATGCTTACGAATGAAAATGAAAGATCTTTCAGTACTCACATGCCAAGGTTTATAGGCAAATAGTGCCAATAACTCTCAGCATACGAACTTTGGTTCAGCTGATTTCAGCCAAATGGAGAAATGCACTCACCAAATATTCACAGTTCAGAGCTTGATAGTTCAAGGCTTGGAAACATAACAAAATCATACTGACAAGCATTCCAAAAATTTCATTCTAGTCATAAATATGAGTCATTTAACAATGTTTGTTAATATTCAGCAATATCTTCAGCTCCATAACAGTTGTTTAGCAACACACAATATATTTAAATGCAATGCTTGGAGAATATAAAGCTTCTGTTAGTAAATTTAACATAGAACTTTTACCTAGCCTTATTGATCAATCAATGTATCTTAAGTATTTTTTTAATTATTATCTTTGTTGATGAGTAATTTTAATGGTATAAAAATTATCCAATTAAAGATTAGTACATGATGGAAGAAAAGGCATACAAGACTTTAAAAATAATAATAATAGAAATATGATATGTCAAATTAATATTTTCCAATTCAGCAGAATGTATAATCACTAACTTTTTCTTGTAACTTGTTTTATGCATTATAGATTTTTTTTTTTTTTTTGAAAAACTCAGTTATGAATGAAATAGTATTATAATGATAATTTTAATGGTAAAGTATGAGCAAATAATGATTGAAATCAGTTGTAATGATATTCAAAACATTTATATTCAGTTCCTTTTTAAACAGGAAAAACCTAAATAATAATAAAGAATTTATATAACTTGAAATTTTTTTCTATTTCTTTTTTTTAATATGATATCTAGGTCTAAAAATGTTAAGATTTAATCCATTCTTAGATTTATTTTATAATTTCCAAACAAAATATCATACACTATAATAAATTGTATTCTGTTAAATCAATTTTAAAATGAAATAATGCTTTATCCCTTTATTTACTGACAGTACTTAAAAGTACCATTTAAATCTGGCTTATATCTTCGTAATATGACAATTTTTGCTGATGGTATTCTAAAGAATATGGAGAATGTAACCCAAATAGCAAGGTTAATATAAGCTAAAAGTAGGAAGTAAAAATATTTAATTAATAATTAAATTAATCAAGATATTTCTATTAATTAAAATATTTTTCTTGGGTTCCCTGGAATTATTCTGCAAGAAAACTTAACTACTGGTACAAAAATGAAGTTAAAAAATTGATGGCAACATAATTTGGAAAATAAAGGGTTAATACTTCATAAATCAAAGATTTCATAAAACTATTAATCACTGTAATCAAGTCTAATTTTCACCCAATACACCTTGAATGAAAACAATTTAATCTTAGCTAAAAAGCATCTATCTATTGAATCAGTTACTCCTTTTTTTTAAAGCATTAAATTATTTCTAAACTGATTGTGTTTTTTTATAGCAAAAGGGCTAGTATTAGCTAAGCTGTGCCAAAAATTATTTAAAAAGAAAATAAAAATGCAGCAATCCAAGGATATTTTCTACTTCTTATTAATGATGTTCTCTTTATTTAATAAGCATTTGTTGTGGATTTTATTGCACAATAAAAAAATTATGCTCAACCGCACCAGAACTTCTCTAAGACCAAAAATGGTAAAAAAAATAACCTTTTTTCCCTAATCTGTTAAAATTTTGCAATATATCTTTGGACAATGAAATATTTGCAAATGTGCTTTAACAGTTATAATCATCTGATAATTATTCCTGCTTATATTCACAAAGCATTATTGAAAGAATTTAACAATTAATTTAGTTTGTTCAGATACATTTTTTACAAATAATACTCTAAACAATCGATCATTGCAGGAATATATAGCTATGTAATAATATATACATAGTAATGTAATAATATATAACAATATGATGCAACAAACTTAACTGATATTTATATTGCTTTAGGTTAATGATGTGCACATTTGTACAGCAGTATATGATAGACCAGGAAGTTTGAGAGTATGGCAACTGAAATGGGGTAAAGTGATTTGTATGTACAGTCTAGAGGAAATATTTTCCATTGAATTTGCAACATTTACAATGTATGGAGATCTCCTCATTTTGGGTGACGGTACTGAACAGAAACTCCACATACTGAGTTATATGACAGAAGATACTACAGACACCCTGCAGCTGAGTGAAAATGCTGGTCATGTACAGCATGTTGCAGTGATGGATGGTCTCGTTTTGGCTTCAACAGTGGATAGTAACAAAATGGTACATTTGCATGGTGAGTATAGATACAGATTGTCATATTAATAGAAAATTAATAGTTAGATAATTATATTTGCAGAATGGTAGATAATGAAATAGAAAATATTATATTAAAAGATAAAAAATCTACATATAATTTATAATAATTATTATTACTTTTGCTTAACTCAAGACTAATTTACAGGAAAGGGCATTGCGATTTTTACTTTAATAAATGGCAAAAACAATTAAAATAAAATTATTATGTTTTCCCACCTTTATCCCTCCCCCTTTATCGGCAAGGCAGCAGCTACTGCAAAAAATAAATATTAATGTGTTTAGTTTCGTTATATTAACGTTCCGTTTTAAAGCAACACTAGGGCTATTTTGGGACGGATCTCGTAATTTTGAACCATGGTCAGATGACACCTGAACTAGCACCCCCCTCTTCACACCAGCAGGAGGACGTTTAACGTGCACCAGACCCGCTTACACGATGGTTCTTCGGTGAAATTGGGTCTCAAACGTGAAACTCTCCGGTTCTGAAGCAGGGACCTTACCACCAGGCAACCGCGGCCCTAAATATTAATGAGAAATGTAGACTGAAGAAAATGGCAGGGAAAAATAAAATTTAAAATATTTTAATAAACTTAAAATAGAGATTCAACACAATCAACACAACGCATTTTAAAAAATCCAAAGAAATATTTATTTTCAAGTACAAAATTCATTAATTTATTGGCTCATTTTTAAATAAGTGTTACAGCATACATTAGCATTTGAAATGAATATATTTATGAAACACAGGAATTTCCATTATATTGTATATATGAAATTATAAAATTATTCTTAAATTTCTAAAATAGTGTTGGTGAAAATTTAGCTTCAAAAGGTTATGCAGAATCAACTTGCATTATATAACAGATTTGGAATACCATAGAAATAAAAACTCACATGAAATTGAGAAATACTTACATTATAGTCAAATAAGACATTTTTTTAATTCAAAATTATAAATCAATGAAAGCCTGTATAAGCTAGTAAAAGCAAGTCCATATCATTTTTTTTTTTTATGTTACAAGTCATGTGTTAGACCAAAAAAGTTTATGCTCTTCTAAAAGAAGTGCATTTGAGGTTGTTTCATCATCATAAGATTAGGATCACACTGAAAGTTCTTTGTAGTGAAAACACATGAGTAGAGAACAAGGTCCTAGCTGACTTGACTATAGCCCGCTATGGCATAACCCAAGCTGAAAAAGAGGGAGGATAAAAGAAATAAATAAAATACAATTTTAAAAAAAGTACTTTTCGTCTAACTCAATAACCAAAATCTTAGATTCGTCACTTTTCCATCAGTAAGAATTAGCAAAATGTAAGCCAAATATAGTTATCTTCCATCATTAAACGTGTCTATACTTGACATACTTTTCCATGTTTGCTTAAAGATACACTGATAGAAAAGTGAAATGTAACACTAATTTTTGTTTGGCATTAAATGATGCTGGGTTTTTGGAAAAGTACCAAGAAATGTTATGCATAATTGAAGATTTAAGATGAAAATATAAGATACAATGAAGATTATATGATATTTAGGAGAAGTTATAAAATTATCAAATACTGTATAAAAATAAAGAAAAAATTGCAGGTAATATATGAGTTAATACAGAATAATATATGAAAAGTTATCCAATTTTTGGAATAGTTTAGTTCATAAGTCATGAATGTAAATCTTTATTAAAAATAAAGATGAATATGAGTGTGCAATAAAGATGAAGGAATGTGTTTTGAGAGCTGGCACTCTATAAGTCAGGCAGTTTGACTTACACCTGCCAAATTTGGAACGTTTATACCTTGGAGGCTGGAAATGTGCACTACAGAATAATTTTAAAAAAAAATTAGAATTTCACTTAAATGAATACTAAGTTGAATTTTGGTGTTTACCTTTAGTGATTTTCTGAAATATAATCAAACAAAAATAAACTTTAACCTATTTTAAAGTTTAAAAAAAAACTGTCTTTTCCATGATATCAATTATTTCCAACAATATCTAATACTATTGGCCAGAAATTCAAATTGTTTTCATTGTTTCATCAAATATTTAATAATAATTCATCAAATAATTTTTCCCACTGTTGAAAGCTCAAAAAGGAAAAGGTGTACAAAACAAGAAGAGTTGGAGTTATAATATCATTTAAATTAGCAGACAGATGAACCAGACATTTACATTTTTATTAGGGCTATGCTATAATGAGACTGGTCTCCATTATAAAGGTTCGTTTTCACAATGAATAGAACACATACAAGATAATTAAAATAACACAACTCTAATATCTGACAATTTTATAAATCATGGAAATGAAGTTGAATCTAAACAATTTAACTGAGTTTCAAAATAAACATTTTCATTAGCAGGCCTGCTGGTTGCCAAACAGGATTGGAATAAAATAAAATCTTTTTTATAATACACAACTAAATGATGACTCTCCTGTAAATCATGCCACATCCTTCAATCATGGTAAATCATGACATTTCATGAGTAACAATACTATGTTCATTGTAAGAACCAAGCAGGCATATTAAATGATAAATGAAGTAAAGAAGCTGTGGCAATTACTTACTGCTTAATATAATTCTGCTCTTTCTTGAAATAAAAATTGTGTAGAAGAATCAATGGGCACAATGCTAGCAAAATGAATCATAAAATAAATCTGAATAAAAACATTTTTGACCCTGCCCAAACTATTACTGAGCTTGCTTCATCATAAACTAATTGGTTGAACCACACACCTATATTGTTATTGAGTAATCAGATAGTATTATCTGGTAAAACACACACCAATATTTATTTTGAGATAATATATGTCATTTATTAACCAGTTTTGGAATTCGATAAATATTTAAAGACTCAGTAATTTTTTAAAAAAAAAATCTTTTATGCACTTTTCAAAATGTAACATGCTTGTACATAACAGATGACATAACTTTAATCTTGTGCTTCACTTTTTTTTTTTTTTCTCAGTTAATATTAGATTTCTTATTTCAAAAATTGATTTTCCCCAACCAAAGGAATTTTAATAAATACTAAATAAGTTAATTTTACTAAGTGTTACTTATCTAGAATATTAAAAGAAACCAATTGTGAAATAATAGTAGTATACATCTTAGATTTAACTGGCCCATAGAGAAAAGGTTTAGGTTTATTCTCACTAAAAAGCAGTAAATAATATATAAGACATTAGTACTATATATAAGATATTAGTACTATATATAAGATATTAGTACTATATATTAGTATATTCTAAGTTTAAACTATATTATATTATATTATATTATTTATATATATATATATATATATATATATATATATATATATATATATATATATATATATATATATATATATATATATATATATTCCAATAATATGTGATTTACTTTAGAATTTGTTTATATATATACATCATTGTTTTAGAATAAACAAAATAATTTTGAAATATTACAGATTAAATTTATGCAATAACAAAAATGTTTCATTTTAATGAATGCATCCCAACACTTATTAAACCAGATAGACACATTAGTATTTTTGAAAAGGCAGGGGGGGGGGATTGTTGTAAAAGCAGTTATCACATTATCTTTCAGCACTTATTAATAACTGCTGAAGCAAAACTGAGTGGTTTTTAAAAGTATTTAGCTTTATAAAATTTGAAAAACAATTGGAATAGAAAAAAATATACATTTGACATGAACTAAGAAATATTAACCAATTAAAATGCTTCGGAATTAATCTGCATACCTTTCCTTTCTTCCCTTTCACTTTATATTTTCATCATCATCATATATATATATATATAAAGTGTAATACTAAGTTTCATTTCATTAAAACATTTTTTATCTTTATTCTCATTTTCACTGAAGTTTTAATCTGTCTCCCCCCCTTTCTTTTTTTAAACATGCTCAAATGTGCAATATTTTCCAGAGGTATAAATATTAAATTAATATCAGGAACTCTTTTTATAATTTTCTAATTACTGAATACCAATATCTCCAATAGTAGTATATATATTTTAATTCCTCAAATTGTAAATTTGGTGTTATATTACAGTTGCAGTTATCTTTTATTTATTTTGGTAATATTTTAATTAAATTCAAGTAATGGAATTGTCACTATTTATTTAACCATTATCTCGATTAGATATCACTGTTTCATGTTTCAACAGGCAATAAAATAACTGATATTTAAAATTAAAAACTAATCATTTCTAAATAATTCCAAGAATTATGTATTTCTTGTTTCACATTTTCAAGAGTATACACATAACAGAAAGAACAAAATAACCCAGCAAATTGCCAAAGATAAGATTTGAATTATGAAAAATTTTGGAGACTGAGCCATATGATCTGCATTTCAAGTGACAACTGAAATAAATACGAGATTAAATTGAACAGACAGACAGCATGGGGTCCATTGCCCATTCAATTATACTAAGGTTTCATTACTCTTCTTTTACTCTTTTCATTTCACTGCACTGAGACAGGTTCAGCAATCATCTCAGTTTTAAGTTTCAATATTTGCACCAAATCCTCACACTACATCTGTAAATACAGACTTGGTTGTTGATCAATAATGTATTTTAATGCTCTTCTGCTTTCATTTCTTTAAATGCCAGAAGAAAATGAAATGTATCAGCAATATGGGAATTTTTCACAAATTAAAACTAGAAGAACAATAAGCAAATTTGTCCACTAAATCAAGAAAACTAGATCACAAAAGGCTTAAGAATATTCTCACGAAAAAATATCAAACATATCATTTCCTTGCAATATTTGTTAATGACTTATGTCAAATTTTAACAGATGTATAGCCAATCCAAACTTAAGAAAATTTCTGTAGAATCACTGAATTCAAGTTATGGCCCATAACAGTTGGCTGTCAAATTCTAAAAAGCAATTCCTCATTGATCTAGGAATCCTAATTTTGTGTTGATAATAGATATTCTATAATATTAAATCCGGATTTCACAATTACGTTTTAAAAACTAGACCACCTATTTCCCCCTAACACAGAGAAAGGTAGCAGTCATTTATCTCAAACAATCCAAATACAATAAAATTAAATCTCAAGCATTAACAGTAAAATAAATTAGAACAAATAACTCAAAACAATTAAAAGATAATCAAACAGAATAAACTAGATCATTAATAATAAAAGATAAACTAGATCATCAATTAGCCATGTTCCAAAAATTAATAAATCTCAGATAAAAAAAATAAATGCTAGTAACATATAACATTTGACTTCTACAGCTATTGATATTTATTTACATTTAAGTTGATTACATTAATTAAAAAAAATAACATTATAAAAATACAGTGACTAAAGTTCTGGAATATAATTAAAAAAATCAATACAAAACGATTCCCACAATAAATTGTTGAACGCATGTAATTTATGCTAATTTTTAAAATAATTCATTAATTTTTTTTCAAATATGGTGTTCGGGTTTAATACAAAATCCATTATAGCTTTCATATAATCCAATGTAGTTGTCCTATAAGAGAGTGCAAGATATTATAAAACATACACATATGCACACAAAAAATTCTGAATTCCTTTAATATATACTAGAAATAAAAATTACTGTTCTAAGTTAAAATTATTACTATTACAACTATTATATCATTAGAGAGAAGATCTAATATGATAGACATTATGCAATTAATAATTAGGCCTATTTAATTATAAAGTGCCTATGGATGAACTAAAAGTATATACACAGTATATTAGCAATAGTTTTTGAGCAAAAATATGAATGAAAATAGCAATAAAAATAAAACACAATAATTTAAATACAAATAAAAAGAACTTTTTTGTTATATAAATTTTGACTATTAGATATAATTTCTAATAAATTAATTGTTTTCAATAAACTATCTATATTTTTGGTAAATATATAATCAAACACCATCATAGAGTCAAATTAACCTTTCACTGAAAAGATGTGTAATAATATAATATATATATATATATTGTATTGCACAGTAAATTATTTGTTACAATAATTCTAACTTAAATATTAAAAATGAAACAATTCAGAATTTGTTAATTTCCTAATATTATTATTATACGTTTTATTTTCATATTAAGATAAATTTTTCAAAGTAAATCATAATAAATAAAATTACAATCTTATCTACAATAAAATAAATGAGATGTATTTATATTTTTTCCTAAGTTTTGTTTTGCATTTATTTTTGAAGTTGTGAATATTGCCTATTGGATATAAAAATAACTTATTTTATCTTTCATAATCATTAGTAAATTTGGTATGAAAAAGTTTTCAACAAAATAAAAATTTATAATAAAAATCTCATTTAAAATATTCTTTAAATGAGATAATGTTTTATTACCCCCAAACTAGAAATTTTAAAGGCAATAAAACAAAAGCTATTTCTTAAGCTAGAGGAGAAAAAGAAATTAGTTTTGGTAATAATCTAGTTCAATAAGATTAATGATTGCTAAAATTTGCAATTAAATATTTTATGTGGTTTTTAAACGGCTTCCTCATCTAAATATTTTAAAACTTTTAATTTTAATAGGCAGGTAATGCCTACTATTTTTATTTATTTACTGCTCTATTTATTGTGCCAGATATCTTCCTAATTATTGGTCATTTCATATAAAATTTCAATCTGAAATGGAAGTGTTGAAACTTTAATAAACGAATTTTCTTGCTGAAATTAAAAATGCTTATAAAATTTATGTGAATAAAATAAAATCATTCAGGATTGAAGTTTCAGATGAACTATACATTTTTATATATATTTTATGCATCTTAAAATACTATTCAATACAATTTTTTTCTGAATTAACAAAAAATTTAGTGTATTTGCAATAAGAAAGCAATTTTCAAGTAATAAGAACAAAAATATATTTTTATAATCTAATTACATAGCAGCAAAGAACAGCAATCTTTAAAGATTAAAGGTGCCTTTTTTTCTTCTTGTCTATTCATGAAGTTAAACATTAGTTGTAAGTACAGCAAAATTTCAAAAAATATTAGGAAAGTACTCTTAAATTAAAATCTGTTATAGAAAATAATAGTAATTTCACATTTTCACCAGTAACAATGTAAATGAAGGGAGTTTCATGTCAACAACATTGTTGCAAAAAATATTTTTAAAAGTATTTTAAAATAGATTTTATAAAAATTGCTTCATTGAAAAGATAATATTTTGAAATTTAAAATGATATAAAAAATCATTTTTCAGCCATTAATTTTGAAAAATATGGTAAAAAATGCTTAATTTTTAATTAACATTTTTAAAAAAATGCATCAGGGTGTGCATTATCACTTTCCAAAGTATATGCTAGACAAATTTCATAGCTCTTGAGCTAACAGTCAATAGAGAGACAAGACATACCCTTCCATCTTTACTGTTAGTAAAGATGACCAAAAAGATAAAATTGTTTTGAACTGAAATTTACTAAATTATTATGGAAATTAAAACCATATAAACTAACAAAAAGTACTGATAATATGGGCAAAATTTATTTTCTATATGTTATATATGTTAATATTTTTTCAGGAATATAAAAAAATATCTGTCAAATAAAATCGGATTAATATATTACGCTTAAATAATCATGTTAATTTATCTAACATGCATTTATCTTACAAAATACTAGATATATGGCTGTCTATGTTTTATCAATTAATTTACTGACATATATGAATAGCATTGCTTTTCAAGAAACAGCAGAAAAGCCTTAGTTGGTAAGATAAAATTATTATTTTAAGACAATTCTGCAAGAATATATTTAAAAAGTTAGCTTAGTAAATAATAACAATTATGCATTTTATTATAGACTTTATAAGTTCCTTTTAAGATTACCTATTAAATTTTAATCATCATTACTTTGCTGTAATAAGATATTTTGTTACAGAAGTTATTTTAAATATACTTAAAAGTTAAGCAAGATTATTTTTTAAATAATTGTCAAAATTTTTGCATGAAGTATTTTAAGGATTTGTTTCACATTTTTCTCCATCTAGAGTGGAGGATGAAAAAAAAAAAAAAGCATTTTAATCAGAATTTAAGTTATTTTAAAGTTTATTTCAGCAAACTTAAAATCAAAATACACATTATTTATTTTTCAAAGCCTGAAAGAATATGTTAAACAGAAACGGAAATTATTTATTTTGCCCCCATTGTAATTTATATTCAATATTAATTGATTTTGTGAACAATACCAGGCAAATTTATTTATCCAGGAGAAAAGTTTTGAAGAGGAAAATTCTCTTAGCCCACTTCTTTAACATTGTAGTTGATTCCGTGTTACAGAGACGATTATTTAACGGAATAAGATTAGAAGAGAGGAAATAACTATAAATCAGAGTTCAAAAAACAAATATTCTATTTAAATTAATTTTCATATGCTAAAATAATAACTGTTAATATGAATCTGATAGTCCATTTTCTCTAAAGACAACTCATCTCAGCAGAAATGATAGACATGAAAAAGATTTATCTACACATAATAATTCAACTTTTTCCTAATAAGCGATATATATGCTGCAGAATTAAATGTCAGATTTTATTGACAATGTGAAACTAATCTGTGGGAGTTTTAATCACCTTAAATATAATGTTATTTCTTTGCATTACTGTATTACAACCAATGTACGATGAATATATTTATTATTGATGTTATTGGAAGATTACACGGAAGATAAGGTTAATTCTACAAACATTTTAAATGAATCAACAAATGTTATCTGGTGACTTAAAATGAAGGGGAACCTTCCTAATTTCTCAATTTTAAACTCTTATCATAAAAGAGCCAAGTATTAAATTTTGAATTATTTTTTTCAGTTTATCAACTTCAAGATTTTGATCATCTTGGAACCATCTACTGTAAAAATATGGACAGAATATCTGCAATTACGTTAATTAAAAATCATGCACTGAAATTCATTTTGGGAGGATCAGCACTGGCAGTTTTAAAACTTGAAACTTCCCCAAGAAAAGATGCCTCTAGTACAGATTCCAACAGGTAAATATTTACTAAAATTTCCATGAAATGGTTTTGGCAATATAAATCAGTATACCTAGTTATTAAGAATTATTATTTATTTGCTTATTCTTAAGCAAATAACAAAAGAAGTTTTGACATTTCAAAACAAAGTTTAATCAAAATAAGAATTACAGTTTAATCCACTTATGAATCTTGCACTTTAATTACTACATTATATAGTTCATGTTTCAATACACTGCATAAAATTTGATCCATTAGCTCCTAATGTTCAACTCTAGGGACAAACACCAGTTATATCCAGGTTGTAAGACTGGAACCACAGAAACAAGTAGCAGAAATAGAGGACAGGCGACATTATTTCTATGATGTGTGTGTGAGAGCCAGCTATAACAAGTGCCTGAACACTATTGCATGATTTTTTTTTTTTAAATCTTAACACCCCTTGTACATAGATGGCATATGCCATCATTCCACAATTGTTTTACTCAATGAAATAAAAACACTCTAGAAAATGAAACTGACATTTAAGCATTCAACTAATATTTAAACCAGCATACAATATGCACAGCACTGCCCCATTCAATAAAGTTACTCTAGTGGAGCTGACTGCCATAATAAACAAGTAAGAAAACTTTCAAATGAGATTTAATTATAAATGCTTTTTGATTCAAATTTTTATTTACTAAAATATAGATAGAATTAAAACAACAACAACATTATAATCATTATCGGAACAATATGGTTCAAACAAAGGCCAGCGAATTTTTCAAAAAAAAGTTTTGATTAAAGATAAAACAATTTTGAACAGTGTGGGATGATTTAATTCCTCCATACCAGATACAGTCAGATGTTAAACTATCGGTCCTGGACAAATAAATGATTCTGACTTTATAATCAGTCAGACAGTTAAAAAGTTTAATAAAAAATTTTGAAGTAAAATTTTAAAAAATACTGCCATTTACTTAACACATTCGATCCCATAGCATACTCTGCAGATACTTCAAGTCAATATATGCATAAATGTTAATATGATCACTAAATTTATTTTTTATTTATTTATTTTTTGCTAGTAAATCCCTGAAAGAGAAAAATATGAATTTAAAGAATATTCATGAAAATATGGATGAAAATAACCTCCAATATCCAAAAAATGATTCATCAGAAGAGAAAAGCGTGGATGAAATTACAAAATGCCAAATCTCAAAGAGCAATACAACTCGCACTCATCAAAAACCACCTCCATTTGAAAACTTTTCACAATTACCTCCAATCCTGAAATCAAAAGAATTAAAGTTGCAGCAAAAGAAAGGAGATATGAAATGCAAGCACCCTGATAGTGAATATTATTGGACAGAAAATGCACATTTGAATAATTTAAGTAAACAAGGAGGATTGCTTCCCCACCTTAATTTAAAAACAAATTCTCAACAAAACATAAACACAGAAAGCACAGTTTCTACAGATGAATTAAACAAATCAGATTTAGATCAAAGCATGGATCAAGGCGATATCCAACAATCAAATGAACCAATACAAGAAAAACAGCAAAAAGGCGATTTTAGCGAACAGCACATTTCTCAACATGACAAAGATTTTATAGGCGAAACAAATGGAAATAATGGTACAGATGAACATTTACCACAGAGAATTCCCCGAACATTAACTCAGAAGCAAAAGTATGAATCAGAAAAAGTTAGAATAATAAAAATTAACAAGGAACAAAGGGGCGGTAAAAAGCATAACTGGTTTAATTTCACTAAGAAAAAGCAACAAAAATGTACAGAAGAAGAACAAGAAAAGAAGAGTAAAGAAAAAGATTGTAAGATTATGTGAATGATAAGGTTTATTATAGAAATAGTAATTAAATTACATTAAGAAGATAATCACATAATCACAAATTAATGTGCATCAGATGAATGTTTTAGAGTTAATAAATAATCAGAAAGTGATACACAAATGTGAAACATAATTTTAATAAGGTAAAGAAATATGTATACAGAGCAAACTGGAAGAAAGAATATATTTTATGGTTTGAATTCACAGGAACAGAAGAGAAGTGAAATGTGCCTGATACAGTATTTACCACAGTATGACGACCCTATAAGAAACACAGTTTTACTAAACAGAAGGAACAAAATTTAATTTTTAAAATTAACAATTTTTTTTTTACAACTGATGCATGTCAAATATCTACATTACAAATTTTTATTAAAATTCTAACAAGAAAAGAGAATTTCTAAGATTAGTATATAATATTAACTTGTGTTAAATTAGATTTTAAAAAATGTTAAAAAGATGAAATTTATGTTCTGTTGAAATAAAGTATTTTAAGAAATACTGTGTTTGATTTTTTTTTTTTTTAATTCTGCTCTATAAAAAGCTACGAAATGTACAATCCAAATAAATGAGCATACCTTTCAATAGTAATGGTGTTCATGATTTTGACCAAAATTTACTACTCCCTTTGATTCTGAAACCATAAAAAAATAACAAAATTTGCAGCTTGATCAAAATGTTTGAATATGTTGACTACTACTCCATTCATAGGCCAACCCATTATGAAGCACATATGAGAAGCTGCACTTTAATAGCTTCAGAGCCGAATTAATATTTTGGAAAAGGAGATTTTAGTATTTAAAAGCAAGGAACTGAAACAAGAGTGATTTTAGTTTGAGTCAGCTTACATAAAAAACAAAACACACCTAAAAATAATAATCATTTAAAAGCAAAACAATAAATAAGCAACCTTTTTCTTGAAACACTTTGCATACAGACACAATATGAATAAATGATTTTTTTACCCCTTAGTGTTAGGCTTCTTTTTGGATGGTTTATCATTTTGCATAACTTCACGCATCTCTTCAACAGAATCGCTATCTTGAGATTGAGCTTTAAGATTTTTCTTGATATTAGATACCTGAAAAATCAATCTCATATAAACATAAGATATAAAAAAGCATAAATTCTGAAAAGAACTCATGATGACCATGAACCCAAATTTAAACATCACTCAAAAATAGAAACTTGCAGTTAATGATTCCACATTCATTCCATTTGAAATACTGTCTTTGCATCTCTTTCTAATCTAATTTACATAAATGCTTTGTGAAATACACAGTATACATGTACAGTCAATTATTCTCAGTTTAATAGTTTTTTTTTTTTTAATCCCTGTGAGTTAAACTGAACCACAGGAGAAGATTAATAGGTCATCAGCTATGTTTCAACAATAACTTAATTACCTATATTTTCTTACTATTTTTTAAGATGGAACCTTCTGTTTCAAAAATTTTAACTGTTTACAGGACTAAAGTTTAATTTAAAGAAAATTTAAAAGCATTCCACCATTCAATATTGAGCTATAATATAGATAGATAGATAGCTAGATAGATATAATAGATCTTTCTCAACATTTCTTTTACTCTTCTTCATAATTAGTCTTGGAATTTAGATCATGTAATTATTTGATCATGTCATCATTTGGTAATTCTGATCATGATTGACAAATGACAGAATAAGGCATTATTGTTTTAGCATATTAAATACCAACACTAAAGTTTGCCAAGAAGCAGATGTCTGTTTTGAGAAATTTGTCGCATCAGCTTTAAAAATAAATAATATTACTGCAACTTTTCCAAAATCCAGAAATCAAGATCCAGTGCAGTAAATTTCAGTGTCTCTTGAAACCAAATAATATCTCTTTATTCAACATAAACACAGATATGGCAAAACACAGCTGAAGTGTACAAATGAACAGCACCAAACCAGTGGAAAATTACCATAACAGCACAAAGTGCCCAAAGAGACTTCACTCAACTATTCGTGTCTCTTGATAGTGTGCTATTTTTAACTGACTACTTGATTGATTTGAACTTGACTACCGACTCATTACTGACAGATTTCAGCTTTATTTCCTACCTTTTTATAGTTTCAATGGTAAAATAAAAAAGATCCTAGTAAGATGCCATAACTCGCATTGTAATGAACTTATCACCAAAATTCTTATAGATTCTGGAATCTTCGATTTCATGACCAAGTTGTCAAATGATCACCAAGGGCAGAGATAATTTATCTGGCATACATCAGACCTATCTGTAAAACGGTTTTCCTTACCATAACACTAACTACGTTGGAAAACAACATTAAAAATTCATAACTATAAGTATTCTATAACAGCAAAAACTCAATCATATCCACACATACTATTAATAAATTTTTTTCACAAAATAATTTTATATTTTTATAAATGTTCATACCAAAATTGAATTTGATGTATCATTAGCAATTAAAATTTGAATGCATCAAAATGTTAAAAAAATGTAAATCAATTTTTACATATAGTTTATAGGCTGAGGATTATAAATATTCTATAACAATCAATAGCATTTAATTTTAATACTTCATAAAATTACATCGTCTTAACCGGCGAGTTAGTTTTGAGTGTATCTGAAGTTCACATTTTTCTTAATGAGAAATATTTACTCAATTATTAAAAGGCCAAAATATTAATCAGCAAGAGTGTTCTATCCTTGAATTTATCATACATTTCAATATGGCGAGTTTCAAGTTAATCACTTTTGTTTAGTAAGGAGAATCAATTATGCATTTTGAACATTTTCCTGTTAATTGATAAGTACAGAATTTGCAATATTTTGGTTTTCAAGGTATATTATCAAGATCACACATCATATTCCATTTGTTCAGCTTATTGTGTTTTTTAGTTATAGCGTCTCCATATACATAAATAAACAGACTGGCAGACAATTAATAGATTTGTAAAATTTGATACAAATTTAAAATTCTGATGATAACAAATATACCACGATTCATCAAACAAGTTCTAAGCAGTTTTCTGTTATGGTATTCCCACATGAATTAGCATACAGGTTGTCTATAGAATTTGTTGAAAATTTGATAAATATGCAATTATGATATAAATTTTATTTGTAAGTCTCATTTTGTTTTATTTTGCAATACAAAGATAACACAGATGTGAAACAAAAAAGCTGAGCTTTTTAATAATGAATCACACCACTATAAGCATCAAGAAGTAAATAAGTTTGATCAATTGAACAATAAAATAAGCAGATAAAAGGAGAATTACTTAAAAAGTTTTATTAAATTAAAAGCGATGATAAAAATAACAAAAGATTAAATATTGTATTTACGGCAAAACCTTTATAAATCTTTTGGAACCTTTCATTTTAAATTGCTTTAGTGAAAGAAAAAAAAAGTTCTTTTTGCTTCCTTCCATTTGCAAATTTGTTTTATTACTTTTCTTTCTTTGCTGAACTGAGATGAGGCTCTTCTTCCCCCCCCCCTTTCCATTATTGTTTTCTTACCAACAAGGTCTTCCAGGTAGCATTTACTAGGTGATTTTAAATTCTTGACAAGCTACTATCAATAGAATCATGCACCCCCCTTCTCTCCTCAAATATTCAACAACATTTTACTGTCTGAATTGAAGAAATTGCTTCAATATTTTTCCATATACCTATCAGGCATGGTATTAAGTTAAATGTGCTTTCAACTTGAGGTTCATGAAAACAATCATAGCTTTTAGCATTTTACCAAGATTAGTATATTTTTCCAAACAAATAATTCAAACCCTCAAATATTTATGGAAATAAGTTTACCTGAATCATCAACCGGAGATAGCAGTTTACTTGGTGCTAGTGAATTCCCTATTTATAAACCTTTTTATTCAGTATTATAAAAAATGGTAGCTTTTGTAGTCCCATAAATATAACTGCTTACTCTCAAGTAGTTGGGTCAATCAAGCAGATGCAGTTTAGTAAAGGCTAGAGATTTCTTACAAATAATTTTTAATCATATTGTTTGAGATAATTTATTCCCTAGCTCTTGAATCAATCTTTCTCTGCTTATACATATAGCATACTGTAGAAAGATACAGTTTGATAACTCTTACTAAGGAATGTATTACACAAAAGCATCAGAATTTGAATAAGATGTAACATCAAAGTGCAGCATCATAAGATAATAACCAAGAATGAGAAATGACTTTTAACAAAAAAAAAAAAAAAAATCAAATTTAAAATGAAACATATGTCAAAGAGTTATTCTGTAATGTCAACTGACCATTTTATATGATTAAAAAATATTTCTCACTAAGACACAGGGAGAACAAAATTTTTTGCTGGCATTGTCAATATCCAGCAAATGAGGATCTGTTTCTTTCTTAACTTTTGTTTCAATGACACTCTTTGTTTCTCGCATAACTCTGCAAAAGTTGATTAAAATGACTAGATGAATTATTAAAATGATTAATTAAGTGATTATATTAACTTTATTACTTATAAAAAACTTTAGAAATTTTCTTTAAAAATCTTATTTTTATTTACTGTTACAATATTTACAGAAACCAGCTGCTTCATCACAACTCTATTTACAGAAAGAGAAAAATAGCTTGCTAATATTGACAGCATTTTCATTTTATCACTGTCTGCAGCTTCATCTAAATTCAATGAAAATCTTATAGTTTATAATAAAATTTTTCAGTATATTGTAAAAATGTGTTTGCAGCTTCCAATTTCATTTTGAATGATGCAAAATTTCAACCTAAATTTTTATTAAGACATAAATTATTATTTAGAGCCTTTTTATTTTCATCTAAAGACTGGACAAAATTCACCAGAACGGCAGCCACTGAAAATGACGAATAATGTTCTGCAATAACACCTAAAATTTTAGATTCAACATTCTAAATTCTAAGATAAAGAGGGACATTAATTGGCTCAATGTCCCAGAAGTAAGTTTTTTTTGTTGCTGCTGTTGAAGATGATCAGATTGGAAACAAAATTGCTTGGTAACGAATAGCTTGCATCCTTTTTAAATACCTGCACCAAGTGTCTCTTACAAAATCTATTGCATCGTCCACTTTTATCGTAATAAAGTCATTGGAAAGAATGCCAATTGATGTCAATGCTTTTAATCTTTCCCCTGAAGATACATCAGTTTCTTTTCACCAAATTTTAAACTAATTTTTTTCACCTAAATAATCACATGGAGAATAATTTTTTAAAAATTATTTTTATCCATACCCTTTAATTTTGAATCACTGGAAATGATAATAGCCATCCTAATGTAAGGAAATACAGATGAACAAAAATGAAATTGAAAAGAATAACAAAGGAATGTTTATTAGCACACACAGATTTGTCGAAGAACAATAAAATTCAATTATAAAAATAATGAAATTTATGATTGTGCAGTAAAAGTGTCCTGTCTTAGACAGGACACTGCAATTCATGCAATTCTAAATATGTTTTAAAATGAGGCCATTTATTAAAACTTCAAGGTAAAATTTTTTGACAACTACAATACTTTCACTCTGCGTGTTTTTATAAATTATAGCTAATGTTAATCAGATAACAGCTTGGAAAAGAAATTAATATAGAAATAACAGATTAGTAAAGCAAGAAATAAATGTAAATGGGATTAATAATACAAAAAACAAAATAAATACTACAAAAAAAAAAGAAATTACCTCAGTTTCAATTTGTTGCTTAAGCTTAAGGTGATTATCTTTCATGTTATTTGCCTTGATTATTTGATTTTCAATGTTATTCAAAACAGTTTCACAGCTGTCTGACCTAAAAGAATTTAATCATTTTTTTAAGCACATTAATAAAAAGAAAACACCTCACTGCTGAACAAATTTAAATGCTAAGAGAAAAAAGAAAGCATATATTTATAAGAGTAAATATAAAGGAAAAATAAAAATAAAAATTAGACTCTACCATTACTGAAGCGTTTTATCTGAATGTATTTCTGTAAGATTTAATTCACATTTTGACATCTAGCAATATAGTACAATATTATGACAGTTGAATTGGGTAAGCAAAGCTTTGAGATGCTATAGTTGATATATTTAAACAAAAGGCCAGTTTTCAAACATTAATATTTCATATTCAGCGTAATAAAACTACTTTTAAAACACAAGTTTAATACCAACACATTTTATTTAAAAAAAATACAAACATATAAATTCTATGTAATATTAATTTGAGCTTTTATTGATAGTAGTAAATATAAAGGAAAAATAAAAATAAAAATTAGACTCTACCATTACTGAAGCTTTTTATCTGAATGTATTTCTGTAAGATTTAATTCACATTTTGACATCTAGCAATATAGTACACTATTATGACAGTTGAATTGGGTAAGCAAAGCTTTGAGATGCTATAGTTGATATATTTAAACAAAAGGTCAGTTTTCAAACATTAATATTTAATATTCAGCATAATAAAACTAGTTTTAAAACACAAGTTTAATACCAACACATTTTATTTAAAAAAAAAAAATACAAACATATAAATTCTATGTAATGTTAATTTGAGCTTTTATTGATAGTTTATAAATAACCAGAAGCACTGCTGAAATTTATAAAAAAGGATAAGGTGTATAGAATACATTATATGGGGGAAAAGCATAATGTAGAAATGTTTAACTCTCCAAAAGTACAACATTTTATTGATTGAATTCTGATCTAAATATGAATCACAACTTAGGCCATTCTCACAAAAAATATAAGAATTCAGTTTACTCTGAGTTAGCAAGATTCTTTTTCACAAGAAAATGAATTATAATAACTATATCTAACATAAAAAATTAAAATCATTTTAGATGCAATACAGATATACAAACCATTCTTGAAGAACATGTAAAATAATATCAATATCAGCAGGTTTAATATCTCTTCCTAATGTATATTCTACTTCCAACCGGCTATTTCTTTGATCCAGCTTCCCCCGAACTATATCAGCATAAATCACATCAATTATAAGGTCTTCCAACTCACGTAAATTTTTCATATCCAATTCTTTAAGGAGTTTAGAATATGGAATGCACTGAAATAAAATAAATATGATTTAACATCTGAATGATGAAAAGTGATAAATAAGAGTATCAACAATAGGAGTTTTGACATAAATAATAAAAATTATAGTTTAACATAACAAAAACAACTGGTATATCATACTGGAATATGAACAAAATTAAAAAAATACAAGAAAAGGCATCTATAAATAAGACAATGAATTTTTTCTTATATAAAGAAATATTTATCTGTGTGTCTGATGCACAGATAAATATTTCTTTATATTGTTCGTATATTTTTTTATTTTTACTGTGAAATTTACTACACTCACAGCCATGAAATTTGACATACAGGTAGTCATAATGGTAAGTGAAAGTACATAGAATCTGATTTAAAATTTTTAATATAATGATTTGTGTTGTTTTGAATGATTTTTTTCCATGTAACTGTGCACAATATTGTTACACATGACTATAGGTGGGGAAAAATATGAGAAAAATTATTGAAGGGAGCAAACATTTATTGTTCTAAATACATTTGTTTTATTCTGTTGATTTATTTTTCTGAATCATAAGATAGTTTTTTTTTTATTTGTAACTTTTCTTGAGCAATTGTAAGAACTGAAACTGAGATTCTACCAGCTGGCAATATAGTTCCATTTTTTTTTTTTTTTTAGCTAATTATTCAAACATTTCTTTCTAATTAAAAAATCTTGATTGGCGAGTTTTTAATTAAATGTTTCCCAAATGAGTTCAAAGATTTTCTTGGCCTATGTAAAACAAGGCCAAGAATCTGGCTAGGATCCAAATTAGGAATCCAAAAACAACAACAACAAAAAAATCTATTATCATAGGCTAGGTAGATCAATTTATTTGTTGTATAAGATTCAGTTTTGAAGTCACAGGATTCCATCAAACTAATGATGTCAGATTTGGAATGGATAAGGTTCATTGAAATAAAAAAATAAATTTGTTTCAATTCAGGATCCAATATTATGATGAGTCAATCACAATACTATTAACATTATGATTGACTATCAAAAGACAGAAATAAATTGTAAATCTGCATAACAGTAGGATTTCAAATAAATTTTCATTATCAAATATTTTTCAATTTTTAACAGTACATGACATCATTGTTAAAAGAAATGCAAACATATAAAATTAATAGTACATTTCAATATTATTTTCATAATTTCATGTTCTAATAGTTTTGCTTTCTCTGACATGCATTATGCTACAGGTTTGCCTATAATTAATTCAAATCTCAAGAGAAAAATAACTTGCAACATGCATGCGAAACTTTAAAAGTATAGAGGAAAATGTTACCAATGTTTATATTAAGATTTATATCCTAACTAAAAAATTTTTACTTTGTGTGTAGTAATAATATTAATTTGCTTTTAAAATCCACATAAAATAGATTATCCTCTGTGATATACAATGTGAGATATGAATACTTTAAGAAAAAAATCTCCAGATGTTATTATTCCTGTTTTATCAGATCTTTTACAAAAGTGATTATTTCAAAGTGTGGAAAGAGTAAACATAATTTCATTTGCGAGTCAATTTTGATAACATTGCCCCTTCTTCGTTGAAACTTGAATTTTTAATCACAAGGCGATTTCATTTATTTTGTCTTTTTTACAATTGAATGTACATATCAGCAAAATATATTGGAAAATTGGATTGAGAGCAAGACTTATTGCTATTTGAAATTCAAAATATTACAACAGCAATGAAAGAATAGAAAAATGAAAGGAAATAACCAACTGTAATCTAGATTTTGCTGGCATGTAATAGGAAGCATTGTGTGGTTTGATTAACATTTGGTTTTCACAAATCTTAAGAAAATTAAAAACTCTTTCCATACAAGATTTTTGTTCCCTTTTTTTAAATAAACAGCCTGGTTTTAGTTGAATACAGTACTATTAAGCATATATATAATCATGAAGCAATTATAAGAAATAATTGAAAAAAAAATGTAAAATGCCCTACATTACACAATATTCATTATAAAATTTATCACACAAATATTACCTTATTATATATTGAAATACGATTTTGCATTAAAACAATTTTAAAAAATTAATAAAAGCTATAGTACTAGACTGTAATATGCAAAAGTTAAAAAATATTTTTACCTTTTCTTTTGTTGCTAATGAGACAATTGTCAGATGCCTCAACTTATTAATCATCGCAGGTGTTAATTCTGGAAATGATGACTTGTTTTCTACAAAAATAAATAAATAAAAATTTCCCCTCGTTTTATTTAAATTTAGGAATGCAAGAAACGGCTGAATAATAATGATGGAAGTTACACATGGCAAATAAACACAGAATGTGAATTGCATTGAGTAAACTATTATGGGTTTCAGAAGCAATTTTATATTAAATACATTCATTTCATCATATGCAATACTTAATTTACAAAAATTCTTCCCACAGAAATTTTTTTTTAAAAAAGAAAAGAAATATATAATTAATAATAATAAAAAAAATCATACAAAATGGAATAGAAAAAAAAAATGCAGACTTTAGATACAGCTGTCCAATAGTATATATAACTTTCCTAAAAGCAATTCTAAACTGTTGAATATTTACAAAACAAACGAGGTAAAAATTTAACAATCTTAATAGAAACTAACAAATAAATTACAGAATGTTTCAAAGCCAAGTATGGCTACATGCAGAAATGTTGAAGTCATGATAATATTTAAAATACACATGTCCATTATTAAGCAATCTAACTATTTTATTGATATCATATATTAATTATAATTAATTTTGAAAAATGTACTCACCCATATAATTGCTGAAAGTACCAAAAGCAAACAAGTGTAAGAGTTGATAATATGGGGAATATTGAGTTGAGTTATTCAGCTGAAAGAAGAGTATTGTCAATAATAAAATTACTAGTATGAAACATCATAAAATCAATTATAAAGCTGAATATAATAATACCAAGAAACAAATTAATCTACAATGCACTATTATGAGCAAGAGTTACTGAAAATTATTGCATTTCATGATTACAGTAATTTATTTGATGTGTCCTGGGTGAAATGACTTGAAACACATGTTGTCTTTTATGTGATTTTTTGGTAACATGAACAACATAAGGCCCATGATTACGCCATAGTGTAGTAGACCTAGAGAACCACACATAAAACTTCTTGGGTGAGAGAGAGAGCCAAGATCACACTTCCCCTAGTACAAGAGTTAAGTTCACTTCTGTTCGAAAAAAAATATATATACTAACAACAAAGAGACCAGGTGATATTTATATGACTGGCAGCTAGCTCTGCCCAGGAAGATCACGTGGTTAACTGAATTCTTAACAGTTATAAAGACCAAAACTGTACTAATACTGATACAAAAAATTTAATATTATATAGTAAGGAAAAAAAATTATATTATTTAGCATTATATAAACAATAGACATAATGTTATTAATTACAGTTTGGCAAATCAAAATAATTTGAAAAGTAAGTATTTTCTCATATTTTCAATATTTTTTAAATCTTAATTTAGGGCTATATTCCAAATGTTCAGTTAAAGGGAGGTTATGTGTTTGCTATTTAGGAAAAATTGGATTTTAAACTGTGCTGCACACTTCCTCTTGCACAGTAATAAAAAACATAAGATAGACCATACTGTTCCAATAAATAAAACAGCAAATATTTCTAATATTTAATTAACTACAATCCCTCCTCCCTTTCTTTGTACATTTCAGGATTGGTTGCATAATAATAATAATGTTAGTTTTCAATTAATTAAAACATTTTACAGATAATAAAATTTATCTTTACAAGAAAATTATGTCAGATATAACCTTAAATCAACTTTTAATAACATCTATCTTTTTTTAAACTCCCTTAACCACGTCTTCCCTACAATAAAGAGAATTTTAAGATTTTCATTTCAGAAATGTTTAACCAAGATTTTAAAAATTTATAAATTTTAGTTAAAAAATATAAATAAGTCTTGGTCAATAATAGAACTAAATTTTTATACTATTTCACTTAATTACAATGAGCCCACTAGCTAAGTGTAAATTTGATGAGAAATAGCCTTTTTCTATTAGTGTGTGCACAAATTTGTTATATGTAGCAATTTCTGTATTAAAAAATATGCATTTTTTCTTTGATAAGAAAATCTGTTGCTGCCAGGATAATAAAAAATTATATTTCTTATTTAATGTTCCAAAATTCTATGCTACACGAGACAATGGCTAAAGATAGTAAAACATCAATATAGATAATTGTCCAATGTCATCTAGTAGGAATTAAAAATATCCCCACCCTTTTAGTCTGTGTCACTATCAGATACAAAATTCCAGTTCCTGTTTTGGTATCTAGCAACTGAGAATTATTTTTTTTTTTAAATATTTAAATTGACTGATTTTTCGATATATGAATAAAAATTAAATATTCATTATATTCTTCCTTTATGGACTAAATTGAAGATTATAGTTAATATTTTCTTTCTTTTCTTTTTAAAATTTTTTTGTTCAAAATTATATATTTTTTATTAATGGATCACTAATTGTTTTAATCTCATTTTAAAAATTAATTTTGAGTATTCTTTTTTGAGTGGTTGCTTCCAGGTATTATTAAATCACTACTTTGAAAGAAATTTAAGACAATAGTAGTAAAATAATTCAAAATTAACATTAAATTTAATACATTTAATTTTTTGAAATTAGTAACTTAAAGAAATATTGTGTAGAAATGAAATTAATTTCATTGAAATGTCAAAATGTTGAATTTTTTAGATGGTTTAAAATATTTATTCTGGAATAATTACCCTTGAAGTTACTACAGGGGAAGGGGAGGGGGTAAAATATCAGATAATTCATTTATTAATTTTTGCACTTTAAAAATTTGTCAGTAATCTTTATCTTGACTTAAATAATAGTAGTGCAAATTGAAAGTGATCCAGTTGTTAGAAAGATGTAGACTATACATATATACAATGACTTTTATTTATAGTAAAATACATACCTCTTGTATATTTGGCATGTCAAGAAGTTCACCAAACACATAGATTCCTGGAGCAACAAGGACTTGTTTTATCAATTCAACTGCAGCAGCTCCTTTAGCAGATTTGGCTAAAAGCAAATACTGCTCAAGAAGAGCTTGTTGGTTGATAGTTGGAAGATTCTTATCACTCATTTTCTAAAATAGAATTACATTTGAAAATTAATATGCATCATCACATAGATGATAATCACAACACTAATAAATCTTTAAGTATTAAGATAATTAACTTAATGTCAAATGAATCAGTACAAACGACATTTTTACATTTATTGTTATGGAAAATTCATAAAATATTATTAATTAAGGCTTCAAAGTTTTGCAGAACACATTTAGAAAAGGTAAAAAAAAAAAATTAAAAAAAAAAAGCAATCTGAAATAGAAATGAGTGATGAATTTTTTTTCCAATCATTTAAGCTAATGTTATCCATTCTTTCTAAGGAAAATATTAGAATGTTTAGTGTTGGAGGACTAAAGTTTCAAGGCAATTTCATAAAAAATCTGCCATTGTATTTAGGACTAGTAAACTTTAAATCTATAATTCTATGTCATAACAGTACAGATGGAAGCTTCATAAGATAAATATTGTTTTAACTGTAATGCTGTTTATTTTTATAATGGTTAAAAAATTACAATGTTTCGAAATATAGCCCTAGCATGTCTTCAAGAGATATTAATCTTTCCGAATCAACACATGATATAATCCGTTATTTTTTTATTATTTTTTTTATCAACTTCCTTTTAAAGTAATGCTCAATTCTTATCTCAAACTAACCATCAAAATTAGACTATCCTAAGTCAAGATGCCATTATCAATTTAAATAAAACCTTGGTAATAGATTTGAGTTAATCTAAAGTTATAGTTTAAATAATGCTCACAATGCCTTTTCTTTGAATACAATTAAGATCAGAATTAATATCAGGATACCAATCTCAAAATCTTAAATTACGTTTATATAAAGAGAATGACACCAATATCATTGTAGAAAGATACTGATATAGAAAATTTTTATCACTAAAATGAGACTTATAGTAACAAGTCTAGAGATTGCATTTTTACTTTTAGATAACTGAATTTATAACAATAATATTAATCAAAACTTCTATAGGGTGGCCACTCAAATCTAGGAAAACAATTTCCTGTGTTTTCCCTGTATGTATATTTAAGATACAAGGAAACACGAGAATAGCACTCATGTGCTAATTATAATCAAATATGGTTTTAAGGCATTTTAAGATCTTTAAAATGTAGCACAATACTGATATAGAAAATCTTTATCATTGAAATGAGACATATAGTAACAAGTCTAGAGATTGTATTTAATTTTTAGATAACTGAATTTATAACAATAATATTAATCAAAGCTTCTACAGGGTGGTCACTCAAATCTGGTGAAACAATTTCCTGCGTTTTCCCTGTATGTATATTCAAGATACAAGGAAATACGAGAATAGCACTCATGTGCTAATTATAGTCAAACATGGTTTTAAGATCTTTAAAATATAGAACAATACTATATAGAAAATTTTTATCACTGAAATGAGACATATAGTAACAAGTCTAGAGATTGTATTTTTATTTTTAGATAACTGAATTTATAATAATATTAGTCAAAACTTCTACCGGATGGCCACGCAAATCTGGGAAAACAATTCCCTGTACATATATTCAAGATACAAGGAAACACGAGAATAGCACTCATGTGCTAATTATAACCAAATATAGTTTTAAGGCGTAGAAAAAGCAAGAAATGTAAGCAGCAATTTAACATTACTCAGAATAATAGCATATTAAAAGAAGGTTAATATACATATATAAATTTTCTCTTTATCTATTATTCAGAATTTAGCGAGACAAAATGTATAAATTATATACAAATTTTATAAGGGATATATTGTCTGTCATGCTCTTTAATTGCCAATAAACAAAATTAAAGACTTGGATCAAATAAAATACGAAAAAAATCTTATCATGATACAAATCATTTAATGATTACATTACAAAGCAAGATTACATTTTTATTTTTTATTTTTCAGTTTTGCTAATTCAAGTATTTGGGCATCAATTTCTATAGATTTTTAAGCCATCAGTTTCATGCAGTTAATGGACCTAATCTTTAAGAAATAAGCATACGATATTCTTGTATAGCCTAACAATAACTAATAGCAATTTTTAGTTATTTTCTTTCAGTGAACACAGATGAAACTTCTCAAACCCATTCGGCAAATTCAGGATTGATTTTTTTTATCCATCTAATTCATATTAAATAAGGATTTTGACCAACTAATCATTTTAAAAAAAATTCTCTAATCTGAATAAGCTAAAATTCCTCTAATAATAATCAAATAATTCAATAAATCCATATATGGTAGATTAAACACTACCGCGCTGCTTCTGCTGATTGAATGATGCTTATCCCACTATATTCCATTTTTTCATGGAGTTACAAAAGTCTCGCGCATGTTCATTAGTTACAATTAGGGAATCCCATAGAAAAAGAACAAGTGTCATACAAATCAAAACTGGAATGATTTATATGCATAAAAAGAAAGGAAAGAAAAAAGAGGAGAGTTTCTGTATTACACAATTGCAAATGGTATTGTTTTGTTTTTGGAAGCTATACAACAATCTTTTATTCTTGTAATCTTTAGAGAGTGGCATTTTTTAGATAGGAAAAAATAACTAAGAAACTTAAAATTTCCTGTTTTCATGAAAATTTTCAAATTCTCCTGGATTTTCCTAGTTTTTTTTTTTTTTTTTTTTTTCAGATAATTTTTAAATTCTCTGTGTATTTCCTGTTTTCCCAGTGGTATGGCAACCTGTTCTATTAACACAAAATGTTACTTTTAATAGTTAGAAAATATACAAATAAAACACAATAAACGTATAATTGGCAAAACAAAAATTTGGATGTATAAAAATCAGTAATAATTTTTATACATACTAATACTAATTTGACACTTTTAATATTAATTTCATAAGCAATGCATATGAAGTAACACTATGAACATTATACATTGCATCAAATCAAGAAATCAATATGTGTCAAGAAATATTACAAACATACTGTTTGTCATAAAACTAAGGTTTAATATTATTAACGTATATGCATTAATCACTTATTAGATATTTTTATAAGACATTACAGATATCATTTATGAATCAAATTTTCATATATTTAATACAGTCTATTCCTGCTAATATAAATAATACTGTAGGTGATGGGAAAGATCTTTAATCATAAAGTTAGTATCCTAATCCTACCGAGAATAATTAGCAACCTTTGGTCTAGCATGTAAATTTAATATTTAAAGTGGTTGAGAAAAGAAAGATCTAGGTTTAAATGAGCTTAATCCCTTATCCTTTTCTGAACAATAAATTTCAAAAATTACAATAAAAAAAAACAAGTATTGCAATAAATACATCCCCCTAAACACTTGATCTTGTCCCGATTATTATTTTTCCTACAAGGGAGATTTTTGTTAGCACTGACAGTTTTTAGAATATAGTCTAAGTGGATGTTAATTATTATCTACAGAAGTTAAACAATTATTTAAGCTAGAATTAATTTACAGCAGATTTCTCATTTTATAATTTCAATTATTGATTGTGATATAAGGGAAATTATAAAAGCTTCCCAAACAAAATTTGTATATGAACATAAATACTTTCATTTACAGATCTCTTCATTTTATTAAAATTGTACATGGATTTATCATTTCTATTTGTACATGAATAAATAAATTTCTATTTATACATAAATAGATAATATCACTACATTTTATAGCATCACAACTTATCTTCATTTTATATTCCCTCTCATCACTCAGAAATTTTCCCAGGTATTTGCAATATAATGTAATTTTTAACAAAATTTTCATTATTACCTAATCTAACTAACACATTTAAAAATCAGATTGAATATATTTTCAATCAATAAATTTTGACCATGTCATATTTATTCAAATGCTTGAAGAATCAAATACACAATTAGATCCGAAATTAATGAAATTGATCTTGCATCATATTTCTTGTAATCAATCTAAATAAGTGATGTTATTTTGAATCGTTGAATAATCATTTACAATCTATAATACATACAACTCAAATCAGAAATTTCTAATAAAATGGTTAAAACATATACATACATTCGAAAAAATTGAAATTAGATAAAAAAAATTATTTAAAAAAATACTAATTCCAAAAATTTAAAATAAAAAAAAATATTATTGTTTTTTAAAAACAAATTAAGTATATCACAAGGAAATTCTTTGATAGGAAAGATAATAGAGCGAGGAAAGCAAGTATTTCTGTCCAATTTCTTATTATTTCAAGAAAAGTATAAAAAAATTATCAGAAAATTTGAAAAGGTATAATTTGTCAATTTATAGGCTATTATTTTTTTGCTTTTCAGGGATTTGGGATTACAATTGCATTTTAATTGACACTGCGGAATTAAGATAGTTATAATAATTTTTTTAAAGAAATCATATTATATTTTAATTAATTTAATTTTTTATGAATTCGGATACAAGGGAACTCTTATGATTAGTTTAATGAAGTAGTGTGAGTTGGTACATAACACAAATACACAGAATCGCGCCATGAGAAAAATATATAGATAGTAAGTAATAGTATAAATAACAAATGAAATAAAATTTACTAGAATAATATAATACGAAAATGTAAATAAAAGCAATATTAAAATACATTTTAGTAAAGAAAGTGAAACCATGCCAATATGACATAGAGCGGGATTACGGTACCTATAATTCTCTGGTACGTTTTTTACACACAGCGGCACAGTTCAGAACAAAATTGCGATAAAAGTAGCTTTGATTATCACAATTGTGAAAGTTTAATAACTATTTTCGCTCTCTGATTAACACTACAGATGCAAAAATATACCCATTTCTATTCTCTTCTTGTTTACGAATATAAATAAGCTGCAGTTAGACAAAACGGAATTTATTGCCAAATTCTATTTAATAAACTTTTTACTTGTCATCTTTTCTCAATTTGATACAATTTGAATAGCTTTTTATATATTTAACAGATTGAATCTGAATAAAATTTTCTTCAAACTACATTTTAAGCATAATTTTATTATTTGTTTGAATTTAAATTAATTTTGTTTGAATATCCTGAAACTATGTTTTTTCCAGAAATGTCCAACTAATTGCCAGGATATATACATCTTAACTCCTAGTGAACTAATGAGACACAAATTTGTAAACAAATAAGAAATTTCGTTTCGTATTACTGATCAGTTTTCGTCCCTTCGTTTCCTATTAACCATGGCCTTGAAACAGTTGAAAAATGCAACATTTTTTAAAAGACTAACAAATATCGATAAAGCAAGCTTTTTGAAAAGCAGAACACAGTTTAAATTATCCTATAGATTGTCTCACTTTACGTATGTACCCGATACAGTTTCTGCATCAGATGGTAATTGAAGGATATTTTCTCTCCAGAAAATGACCTGAATGCTATTTTTATTACACCCCAGAATTTATTACATACATGAATACATTTTCTTTATAACTTTGTGATGATTTGAATCTTATTATGGAGAAATGTAAAATTACATGCTTTTCATACTATTTTTATAGCTGACTGATTTAATTTTTTTCTATGAAATATGTTTTTGAAACACCCTTAGATCTCATTAGTATATTTTTTAGTTGTTATGATATATTTTGTTTTAGCATCACCATAATTATAACAATCTTTGTATGTTGCTATCAAAATTTTACACATACGTGATAAAAATGTGAAGCATATTATAAGGTGTCATTAGTAATAATCATTTATCTATTTAGTTTTATTTGCTTTTTAAGTGAATAGTTAGCTTATATTGAAGGCATACAGATGCCTCAAATGTCCGTCAGTTAATTTTGTAGAAGTAAAGCATTTTATGTCTGTTTTTGAACTCGATTACTCAGAAGAGATGAAAAAATAATACCATGCTTATTCATACTGATGACAGCATGAGAATAAAAAGTTATATTATGCTCTGTGCATCATTTATTCAATAGTTATGTGTTTACCACTTGGTAGCGATTTACTATCAAAGATCAATCATTTCGAGAATTTAACTACTTTTTCTAATGAGATACTTAAGTCTAAAGTTTGACAATGAGTTGCTGTTACTACACAGGTACCTTTTATTCTTACTATGCTATAATAATTAGATGACAACTTTTGTTTGACAAAATCATACCTAGCAATAAGCTAACATGAGTTGTAATGTTAACAAGTAGCATAGTTTTATAGCTTTAAATATATATACAAAAAAAAGAATGGCATCTTCCTAGGATCTTATTGAAATTGACCTGCTGAAACGATGTAAATAATGTCACATATTTCAATTTATATGTTGGTGAGAGGACTCAAATAAAATTTTTTAAGGATATTCTATAACATAGGTGCATTGCTAAAAATTATTAAAAATATGCTTAACTGTTAATGCTAGTAAAAATTTTCAAGTATGTTTTGATTAAATGCTTTTAGTTCAACAATTTTCTGACAAAATTATATAAGAAATACTGAAAAAAAAATCATTGTATTATAATGAAATATATTTTTTAAGTTTTATACTTTCCTAACTAAAATCTAAAGAATCCAATTAAATAAAGAAAACCTTGTAAAAGAATTCTTCCAAAAATCAATTGCCTCATTGATATCTATCCCTTTAATATACAAGAAAGTAAAAATTTCAAATAATATAAAAAAAAGTATTAATATCATAAAAATTATGTGTGGTTAACCCTTTAAAGGACCATTTTTTTCTAGTCATATTATGTTAAAATATTTTTAATCTTGAAATTAGAATAAGAAAAAGGATTTATTTAGCTTTTTAGATAAAGTTAATTTGATTAATTAATTATTTTGGTTAATTAATAATTAAGTAACAAAACAAGACACATCATTTTGTCTGAGATAAAGAACTGAAGCATCTAAGTTTCTGACTTACTAAAAAAATTTGTTAGAACTTATGCCAACCTACATAATTTCATACAAAGATTGATAAATTTTGTATGAAGCATACTTCCCACGGGCCAAGAAAGGGTTAAATAAGGCTAATGAAATGCTCTTTCATTCTAAAAAGGTTATGTAAAATTTTTTTATTAAGATAATAACAGTATTAAAATACATTTTAAAATCTTAATATTTCGTGTAATAGATGAGACACTTTTTAAATATAATAGTATTTTATTTCAATAATTTTTAAGTATTTTGCTCTTCTCATATATTACTTAGATAACAGAAGGAATTTTTTTTGTGTGTGGAAAGAAAGAGGGTATAAATTAAATTCTTTAAATTGTATAAACAGTACAAGTTTTGAGAACACCTTTCAGCCTCTCCAAATTTCAAAAATAGATATTTTTCATTCATTCTAACTTAATCTTTGTTTTAGTAGCTTGAAGTAATAAATATTATGATACATAGAAATAACAAAACAGTTCATTATTAAGATTTAAACATCAATGTAAAGATTGTCACAACAGTTGGTTTTTATGCTTATTAGCCAACACAAAATGAATTGCATTAGTCTGCAAATAAATTTGGAAACATGAAACAAATTCTAAGAATTATTATCTCTATTTTAAATAACACTTGATTTAATTATACTTGGCTCTTGTGAATCATATGAAGACATAAAATTAAATTAGCTTGGAAAGTATACAAATAAATTTCTGAGGATATAGTGGCCTTCGAAATTGTGGGATCCTAGATATTTTATTTTGAATATGTGATAATTTCATCCATTAGGGAGGAAAACCGAAAATAGATCTGCAACATTCATTTCTTTACAGGTATGGGGATGAGCAACTTCTGTAATGATTATTTTTTTCTTGCTGCCTTAGTAGGTATAGAAATAGTGAGTGGTGACTACCACCTAATGATGACAAAACATGCCTTCTATGGGAGAGATACTGTGGTCATTTTTTTGCTGAGTTCAACATTAACATATTCATATGGTTGAGCTTTTTAATAATCTGTTATTTTTGATATTGATTGTTTTATTAATTTCTCAGTTCGTATATCCTTTTTAGTAATAAGTATCATATTTAAAATATGTTCATATAGTAATGACAGATATAATAATTTTTTTAAAAGTGGAATGAACGTGTCTTAGTAATAAAAATTACCATATGTAATTTTTCACCAACCATTGTTTACCAGATTTAAGCTAATATCTTATGATTTGGTGTCAGTACTAGAAATATTTTTGTATGAGTAGTAAAATGGTAAAATATTTAGGTATCTGAAATATGAAATGTATTCTTCTGGTCTGATGTTATTTATTTTATCTAGGAGAAACAACTCGAATGAATCTTTTTCAAGCTGTGACTAATGCATTAGACTTGGCTCTTGCAGCAGATCCATCAGCAGGTTTGTATTTTTGAATTTTTTTAAAAAACATATCAATTTGAACAGTAAGATCAACTGTCTCTTTGCAAGATTGTTGTAGTTTGTTACAATCTGAGCCGCAGACAGTAACTGCTTTACAGAACAGACATTAAACTTATTTCATTACCATTACCTCTTTTAGCATAATGTGCAAGGAGGAAAATAAAAACCTCTTCAAATCAAACCACTTTTCAGTTGCTAACTTTATAGAGACAAAATTATAGAATACTGCATATTCAAATGTTTATGACTACTTATTTTCTGCGTACATTTGATAAGGATCAGTATCTTGTATGCTCATTGTGGTGGATTTATGATTCCCATTTGTCACCACTCCTTTATTTGGGGCTTTTTAGCCTCTTAACAGAATCTGAGATTCTGGACCAGACAGTTGTAGGTGGAAGATTTAATTCCATTGAATGCAAATTCATAGCATTTTTATTGCAAAAAGTAGTCTGCATCTTTATCAATTAGAACTCTAAGACTTAAGGCATTTGTGTGGAATTAGAAAAATAAAATTAACATTAGCACTAAAAAAAAATCTTAGTATCCATTCATTTCAATATTCAAATTGAACTTTGGAAGAATGTGTCTGTCCAGTTTCTGCTTGCAAACGGGTCTGACTATTTTCTGCCCATTAGGTGCAGGTTATATTCAGATTTGCCTTTTTATTAAATGAGCATTTCTTCTCAGTTTGGGCACCATTGTTATTGTTTATCATTTAATTATAGTAATTTTATTTTATTGAGGTTAGTAGAAATTAAATGTTTAATGAATAGCAACTGAATTGGACTATACAACAAAAGAATTGTAAGAAAATTATCTTTATTTAAAATCCTTTTTTTTTTTTTTTTTGGAAAAAGCATATTCAGTACATGTTTGATGTATAATTTCTTTAAATTACAGTAAGAATTCCAATAAATGTTGATAGATTTGTGATTTTTTTCCAGTCATTTTTGGTGAAGATGTTGCTTTTGGAGGTGTATTCCGATGTACAGTTGGTTTACAAGATAAATATGGTAAGGAAAATAATTATATAACATTTTAAAACTTCTTATAATATTTAAAATATTTTGGAATTTATTTTATTATACATGAATTAATATTGATAAAATTTGCTAATTTGTTGTGCACAGTAACTAACCTTGCACATTATTGTCATCATTCTTGTAAAATTATAAATATTGATTACTTTACCGGTTTTTTCATTGCCTTCTACATTACATTTCTGTGGAATTTGCAAATCGTTCCTTGTTAGCAGACGTAGCATCAATTTAGTAAAATGTCACATAGAGAAGTTGATTGTGTAAATATAAGAATTTTATATATTTTGTTTGGTAATTTGATACCAGAAAAGTGTAAAACATAATTGTGATACTATAACTTTTCCTCAGTGAGAAGTCTTCAATCTTTACCACATGAACTATGAAGATGTATTTGAATCAATTGAAACCCGTTCTGCCTAATCATTCAGGTTACATGATACTCTTCATTCTCATTTTATGAGAAATGCTATTATTCATTTATATTTAGAACTTTTTAACTCATTACTACCTAACTGCTTTTTAATCTCGTACTTAATGCAATGTCCTTTTAAAAATTTGCATTACTGCTAGAGTATTCAAATTGCTAAGTGTAAAATAATTAGAATTAGATAGAAAAAAATTGCAGGAAAGAGATATGTTTATGATGCAATATTTTTATACATGATTGTCAAAATTATAGAAACATACTTTCAATATTAGAAACAGTTTGATAACTTCATCTGTGAACAATAGCAGATTTCCATTTTAGAAACTGCCTAAGACTGCAGGCCAGTCAATTAAAAAACTCTTTTCATAGTTTGTCATATAAATTAGTTTGTAAAAAAGATTCAGATTCTAGGAATGATTAAATATTAGAAGGATATTAACACTATCAAATATAATTGGTCAATTTCTCTTATATTTCTCTATGGAGTTTATACTTAGAGAACAAAAAAAAAAAAAAAAAAAAAAAAAAAAAAAAAATCAGTTAGTTAGTAGAATATTTATTAAATCGTACCTCTGCTTCAATAATATTATGTGCAAATGTGTATGCTGGGCAGTTTGGAGTTACAATAGATAAATAAAAACAAATGTGTATTCACAAAATAAATAAAAATAAGAAATATTAACCTAAACCATTAACATGTTAAAAATGTGCTGAATTATGAAGTTAAATTGGCCATCTTAATAAAAGAATGGCCTCATAATGTGCACTGCATAGGATTGCAAATCACCTAAATCTGCCACTGTCTCTAAACGTAATAAAAGTAGGAAATGTACTAAAAATGCATAATTATTCATTAATAATTTACCAGATTATTTTTGAAGTAAATTGGAATTCTTTTTAAAAATATTTCAAAATTATATATATATATATATATATATATATATTATCATATATATATATTATCATATAATATGGATACTGGAAGGAATGGAACATGGATTAATATGTTTGACTACACTTTCTGTTATTCATATGCTTGTAAATTATTGGAAGCTGACATTTTAAAGCATAGCTTTTTAATGAGATTTATTTAGAGCTTATGTACTAGAACTATTTAATAACATCTTAACAACTAGAACTACTTTGAAAAATGAACAATTATTTAACAGTTTTTCTTTCTTCAAAATTCCTCTTAAAACAATATGTAAATGGAAAGAAAAACATTGTTGTAGATAGGTCTTCAAAAAAATTTACTTAAATAGTTTTTTTTATAAATATTTAATTCATTTTAAAGCACTATCATTTTTTTAAGGCCGTGATCGAGTATTCAATTCTCCGTTATGTGAACAAGGCATTGTAGGATTTGGAATAGGCATGGCAATTGCTGGTGCTACACCCATTGCTGAAATACAGTTTGCTGATTACATCTATCCAGCATTTGATCAAGTAACTTATGGAATTTATTCTTAAATGATTTATACATATATCTATTTTAATCATGGCTTAATAACTAATTTTTAAATATTTAAAGATAGATGTATACTTGCTGTAAGAAAAGTGCTTTAAATGAAATTTAAAACCATGATTATGAAATTGCTGAAAGGAAATATGGAAACAGAGGGGTTTTTATAAAATCCCTCAGTTTTATTAGCCATATTTAAAAAAATAATATTGACACTCTTTGATACTTTTTTTTTAAGACAAAGTGTTTCTCTTCTATGTCTAAACCTGACTGAACTATGAAGCTTTGAATATCATTATTTTAGACCATTTTAATGGCTACTTTAAAAAAGATTCCACAATCCAGCATAACATTTCTCCATTTTCTTTGTTGATTACTTAAAATAATGAAATTAAAGCTTCATAACTTAGTTTCTTTTTCAGAAGAGTGAGACTTCTTTCTTTTTTTAAATTTAAAAATATTAGTGTGTCAAAAAGGTTTTGCTAAATATATCTAATAAGACTGGAGATCTCTATAAGAATTTAGACTTGATTTAAAATATAATTCTTTACTTTCTGTAATGGGTTTTTCTAATTGAAAGTATTTGTGTACCTATAATTAGAAATTAGTTATTAAACAATGATATAAATGTTACTTCGTAATTTAAAATCACATATAATATTTATGCATGTTATTTATCATCAGATCACAAATGAAGCTGCAAAATTAAGATTTAGATCTGGAAATGAATTCAATTGTGGAGGTTTGACTATAAGAACACCCTATGGAGCAGTTGGTCATGGAGCTCTTTATCATTCTCAAAGTCCAGAAGCATTTTTTGCTCACATTCCTGGAATAAAGGTAAAATAATTTTTCTTTATGAAATTATTTATTTATGCATATCAGAAATTTCAAAATAATTAACATATTATTTATAAATCTATATATAACACTGATATTAATGAATAGAGAACACATAACAAATATGAAGAACAAGTTATTTATTCTATAAAAATTTCGTTTTTTAGAAATTATAGGTAATTTTTTTATATTACTTAAAAATTACTTTATGTGATTTGTTATTTAATTAGTATTTTGCTTAATTATCATAATTGTATCCCTTCTTACTAAATACTTTAGCAGAAAATATTTTGGATATGAAATTTTGTTATTTAAAATGATGCCAGTTAAATTAGAAATAGAGTTAAATGATAATTAAAAAAATTAAATTTTGTAAACATGTTTTCTATCATATCATCATTATAAATAATTTTAGAATTTTTGTTTATGCTATTAAACAGAATAAATGTTGTGTTTTTTGGTAATGACATATCTTTGTTTTTCTAATGCTCACATCATTGTATTTTATTCCTAATTGTAATTTAATCAATGCATCACTGTATTTTATTAGTATCTGTAAATCAGTTATGTATATAAAACAAGACTTTTTAAAATTTTAGTGCACAGTTCTACATCAGGTGAAAAAGATTTTGATTGTTTCCTTTTCTCCCTAAAAATTTAATTTGTAACCAAGCCCAGATTATCAAATAAGTAAAATAGGCAAATATTTAGTGACCTCGCAACTTTAGTGTTAAGACCTTTTTTCTTTTTTTGGGGCTGGTGGTGGTCCAGAAATGAAATTTTTAAGACATTTAAATTTTGTTCTTTCTTTTATTAATTCTTACTACTATGTTTATTTTTTCAAATTCATCTACAAGTTTTAGTGGGGCTTTTTTGCTATTGCTGATTTGAAATTCAAGTCAACAAAAAATGTGTATTAGAATTTTTAAATTATGATTAAAAAGTTAATAATTATTTTACTATATTGTAAAATATTTTTGCTGCACATGATGAAAAAACTTTTGTATGAGGAATGAATTAAAAATGTGCTTTTAAAAGTTTGAGAGAATAGCTTTAAGACCCAAGAGCTTGCATTGCTTTAAGACCCAGTCTATTGCAATTTGCATTGCAATCCAATCCCTACAAAATCGGAAAACAACTAAGAAAATACTTACTTAATTCATTTAATCTAAAAGATGTTAATTTGCAATAATTATCAGCCAAATTTTGATTGAATATTTTGTCAGTGAATTTCTCAAGTATTTTCCCTAACAAATATTAAAGAATCTGAATTATGATGTTATTTTGGAAATTTTTACTACATCATTCTTTTTGAAATTCCAAATCTAAACTATTTCAGATGTTTACGAACTGAAACTTGTTTTTACTTTTCTTTTAGGTAGTTATTCCTCGAGGTCCTTTACAAGCAAAAGGTCTTTTGTTGAGCTGCATAAGAGATAAAAACCCTTGTATTTTCTTTGAACCCAAAATTCTGTACAGAATGGCTGTTGAACAAGTACCATTGAAAGATTATGAATTGCCTTTATCAAAAGCTGAAATTCTTATGGAAGGTATTGTTCTTTGTTTTTCGTGTATCCCACAAAATGTATTTTATATTTTATAAATGCGTAAATACTTGTGAATATGTTTTTAACTCTTTATTAAAATCTTAATTTCAAAAGTATGTCAAATATAATATCAAATTATTAACTTTCTACTTTCCTCTTTTGTAAAAGATTTGGAATCTGAACATTTAGAAAAAAAAAATTCTCTTTTCCTTGCAGATTTTAACCTTGCCATTTTATCCCTAAGTCTGAAATACATTACTACTAGTTGATACTTTATTTGCTGAAAGTTCCTTTAAATCTGTGTTTCATTAAATTATATCATTTGAGGAATTTTCACTTTTGGAAATGTTGAGAATTCTTCCTATATATCTGTTTATGTATATAATGATGTTTTAAAAATGATGTAATGTATCTTGTAGTATCATAACTTTATATCATGAGTACTTATTTAAAATTTCTAAAATCATCAACAAAAGTGTTTTTAATATTTACCTAAGTAATGTATTTTTATTCTTCATTAAAATTTTATCATATGCAGAACGGTCACTATGGTGTCTTGTTAGTAAGATCTCAGCTTCATAATCAGAATGGTACCAGGTTTGAAACCCAATTTCACCAAAGAATATGGGTTTGACCATGTTAAATCCATCAAATCCAAATCTTCCCACTGGTATGGTGCAGAAATTTGGAGAGGGAGTGCCTGCTTAGGGTGTTTTTGTTATTTGACCACAGTTTAAAATTATGAGGTTCGTTCTAAAGTAGCCCTCGTGTTATTTCAAAACCGAGTATTTATATAACTTAATTAAATTAAAAATAATCATGGGCAGTTTTCTCTTAAGTAATAATTTTGTTAAGCATACTTTTTGACAAGACCAAGCACTGAAATCTCAAGTGCAAAAATAAAACTGCAATTGATTGGGAAAAAATCTCCAGAAATGTATTTAAATTATTAATACTATTTTTGGCATTTGTATTTAACAGGAAATGTTTAAGTTTAAATGTTCTGTTGTCCTAAATGTTTATTAATTTGTAAAATTTTATTAATGATTATTATTAATGTTTTATTTGTTTATTTAAGAAATAATATAATTCCTGGATGTGTTTTCATCTGAAACAAAGAAAAAAATTATTTACAAAATTTATAAAAAAAATTTGGTTTTTGACATTTAACTATATGAAGCAGAGTGACAATATCCTTCTATTATTGAAAAGACTATTAAATTGCTGCTTTTTCCAATTATTTGCCTATGGCAGATGTTTCATTTTTCTTAACATTTGTTCTAGCTTTGTTTGAAATTATGCATGTGGCATTTTACATAGAAATAAATTATCATAAATTTCAGATGTAAATCATGCTATTATATAATATTTATATTATTAAAAATGTATGTTTTATGTTGTATTTTGTATTATTAAGTATTTGTTTTCTCATATTTTCTGCAGGTGATGATGTCACTGTCATTGGATGGGGAACACAAGTTCATGTGCTCCGAGAAGTTTGCCAGTTAGCTCAAGATAAATTAAATATTTCTTGTGAACTTATAGATTTAGTAACAATTCTTCCATGGGATAAAGAAACAATTATTAATGTAAGTAATCTTTTTCCAGATATAATTTATTACTTTTTCTTTTGTTTATTATTTTTGGAACTGAAGCGGTATGCAATGCGCAAGGATAGAACCTGGAACCTTGTGGTTTGCAGTCCAGTAACTAAACCAGGATACAAAAGCATACGCTCGTGTAGGTTGTTGTTAACTGGCTTATATGCTGTTCACCACAGTACTCTCCCTCCAGTGAGTCAGAAGTGAGACGAACGATATGGCTGTTGAGTGGTGATGTATTGAGTTATTAGCTGTTGTATAATGGGCCTGTACCCTATTTGAGTAACGCTAAGCGTTATGGCGAGTGTGTGTGAATGAGTGGTAGCTGCGTCAAGTGAGTCTGACGACTTTGGTTGCAGGTAGATGGCGCCTCAACAGCTGTATGAAGGTTCATTGTTCGAGGTCACCAATTTAGGTGATTGAGATGCGCGAAGGATAGAACCCGGGACCTTGTGATTCGCAGTCCAGTAACTAAACCATGATACAAAAGCGTACGCTCGTGTAGTGTAGTTGTTAACTGGATTATATGCCATTCACCACAGTAAACTGGCTTGTACGCTACTCACCACAGAACTAATTATTTTTTATTAACATTTTTTTTTTTATATAACATCATAATTAATAAAAACATACTGTGCCAGATTATTTTGTATGCTATTTAGATGAAATTTTTGCATAATCATTTAAAAATGAAGTTATTTATCTTTTACCTGATTGTAAATAAACATATTAATTCATAAAGATTTTTCATAATGTTTAAAATTATTCTAATATAAAATTGATTTTTTTTTTAATGTGAAACATAAATATATGTTTTGAACATATTTTATAGTCTGTGAAAAAAACTGGCCGATTGCTTGTTGCTCATGAAGCTCCACTAACTGGAGGGTTTGCAGCTGAAATTGCAGCTACAGTACAAGTAATCATTTTTATTATATTAGCTTTTTTTCTGTTTATCATTGCTTGTGAAATATATTGGTTATTTATTAATGATGTAACCTTTTTTTAAAATGTAATAATTAAATTTTTTTAAATTTTTAAAAATTTGCAGCTGACAGTTAAAAATCTTTTTTTTCCCCTTTTAATCATATAACATAATTCTTCAATAATATTAATATATTTTATAGAAGTTATTATTTGTAATGCAATAAAGCTCAAATATTGTGAAGGAATGGACAAAAGAAGCTGTCAGTTTGGTAGAAGTTTTCTTGAAAAAGATGCAAATAATTGCCATATATCTTTTATATGTTAAATATTTGAAATCCAAGTTGGCCTGAAACAGATTTAATGAAATAAAACTGAACAAAATTATATCAATAGGAAACGAGCATATATATGTAAACATAATTTGCAGATGTGTGGCCAAGAAGATAGAACTTCTGAAATTTTAACTTCAATTTATTTCATCTCTGGAAGGCATATTGGTACAGAGAAAAAGTGATAATTGATATGTGAGACCACATCACAACACAAAAGCAAGAGACAGAAATTTTCCCCTTCAGTGATATTAGTATGAGATTTTTTAGGGATTTCTTTGGCACATGCTGTCTTAGGAAAGGAAATCTTAGGTATCTGTAAAAGAATGTTGTAAATATTAGGAATTTTTTTATCTTTTTGCTTGAAGAAATATTGAAGTCATCAGTTTTCTAGAGTATGTGTAAAATTAATTAAATAAAAAGATGAGAATTGGATCAGAAAATAAGAAACCATTTTAGAATGAAGTTATCATAATCTAATGTAAGATAAAAATTTGAAAATTAATTAAGATATGAATTAGTTTTTAAAATATCGTTACATATATATGTATATATATAATTTTAAAATATTTCTTTTTTTCAAAACTTTTCAGATGCATATCAAATAGTTTTTCTATTTTCATATTTTGTTTGATTTTGATTTTCACATATAGTATTCCCATTAGTTTCAATATTTTATCTTATTTGTGTGGAATTTAACTGCACTCAAATAAATTAGACACATTCAATATGCTTAGATTAATAAGTTATCTCAATATAACTAATGTGTTAGGGCTAAAATGAAATGAGGAATTTTATATTCAAGTCAGATTTAAAAAAAGAAAGCCTATGTGTGTGCAATTCTGGTTCTATAATGTAATTCTTTTGAAATTTCAAAAATTCATTGCACTTTAAAATTATGAATTGATGAGAAGATGTAGCCACTGAGTCCAGCTGCAATGAGGTGAAAGTAACTAGAAATGAATGCTGCCTGATAAAAGAGTGAAACAATACTAGTATTTTTATATACTATATATACGCTTGTATTTAGGCCAGGTTTCAAAAAGAAAGCATATGTGCAAGTCTAGTTCTTCAGTGTAATTCTGTTGAAATTTCAAATGTATGTTACACTTTAAAATAGTGTAACAAATTTTAAAGCTGAAGTGATATAGATGTAACTCGAAGTTGATGCTCTGGGATAGGATAGTGAAATAACACTAGTATTTTTATATAGCATATTATAATGCTTGATCCTATGTTGTAAATTTGGATTTCTTTTTAAAAAGGTATTTTTTAGATTGTGAAATGATTTTTATATAATATTCAGAATGCAACCCTGATTCTTCAAATAATAATAATCATAATAATTGTTGGTTGAATATGGGTTTTCATAAATTTCTTGTTAATTTGTCATTAAATGTAAATTCTTTTAATCAGTTACCAACATAATTGCTGCTTATTCATATTTTTTATGGTCTTGATAAAATGAAATTATCATATGTTTATATATATGAGAAGTTCTACCTAAAGCATAGTATGTAGCTTGTTTCCTCATTGTCATAGATTTTCCATACCTTTTTCATTCTCATATTCAGTGTCTTATAATGAATATACTCAATTTTACTCTTCCTTCAAGAGTTGTTTCCCATTGTTGTGGTTGTTGTATTATTCCATTCCTCTTCATGTAAAATGATGAAGGTGTAATAAATAGATGAATCATAGAATTTTACATTTTATCAACTACAGCATTTGCTCCAAAAAGTTCAATGATTCAAAGTGAGAGTTTATAAAACACAGTAGTATTTATTGAAAATACATGCGACAGATTAATGGTTTTCATAAATGTGGGAATATATTATTTAAAATTCTGATTCAGAGCACTAGGAATATATATGTTGAAAGAAGGAATTGAAACATCAATTTGCTGTTGGCTTTAAAATACAAATTCTGCTATTATATTGATTTAAAAAATAATAAATCATGTACATTTAATTCTCAAAAATATTACTTTGACTACTTTAATACTTACCTTAATGATCTTTCTTGGCAGATTGCCTTCCAAGATTGCTGATTGCTATCACTGCAAGTTTGACCATGCTTTGATGCTCTACAGAACTAGTTCTGCAACTTTTTGAGGCATCTGCATATCTGAAAGATTAATCTGACCTTTAATATTTATTGTATGCTACATATTTCAATTTAGGGTTAATTTAAGATGCAAATGATTAATTAAATAAAAATTTCTTTGCATTTATGAGCTCCTAATTGATTTTTTTTTCTTCCAGAATGAATGTTTCTTGAATTTGGAAGCTCCTATTCAACGAGTAACTGGCCATGATGCTCCTTTTTCTCATGTATTTGAACCTTTTTATATCCCTTCAAAATGGAGGTGTTTTGATGCCATCAAAAAATTAATCAATTTCTAAGCAAATTTTGTTATGTTATATGTCAAATGGCAGCATACAGCTGTTTCTTCCTGCATTTGAGTGCCATGCATTTTTTAATGCCGACAAACATATGATAAAGATTATTGCATTTAAAATTATTTTTATATCAAAAGTTTTAATTTTTTTTTTGTTGTGTAAATAAAGTTTAATATGTTGCATTATAGTTTTGTGTTCATAAATTTATAATGAAATATCCATCCTGAAAAATTAGTACTTCCCAACATTTAACATAACACTTAATTCTTCCTGAAGGTAGATTCGAGCCTGCTGTCATAGGTACATATTATTTTAGGGTCAATTATGATCAAGTCATAAATATCTTTGTAAGATTTTTATTATTTACTAACAACCTTTGATGAATATTGATAATATTTAATTTTAATTAAGTTAGGGGGTTACACCTCCTGCTTGCTACATTCACTAACCACTAAGAATCATGTTATGATATTTTTGGGATCATCATATAATTCCAGCTAACTTCCCATGCTCTCCGTATAGTTAAGCATTTCTGCTAGTAATAAAAAATTATAATTCAATTTCTAAATAAAAATTTAAATTATTTCAAATTTCATGAGCTGCTAACATTGATTTTACATAAATTATAAGGTTAAAATTTAAAAATTTTTTTGTAAGTTTATCTTTGTGGTAACTTCAAAGCCAAAAATCACAAGGGATTAGGTCAGGTGAACGTGACATTGTAGCAATTGTTGAACCACACGTGCTATGTGAGGAGGAGCTTCGACTCGTTGGAATATTGTTGTAGTGAGGCATCCACGCTGCTGTATTCTGGAATGACAAAAGTTTGCAGCATAATCCTGATAACGTGCTGCTTACGGAACAGGTTGTTGATCCCTGCAGAGTGATTTCTTCAAAGAAAAATGACTTAATCAATAAGGTCTCTGTGAAGCCGATCCAAACAGTACCGTGCGGTGAATGCAAGTGCATTTGTTGAACCTGGTGAGGATTCACAGTGAACCAGATACGGTAGTTTTGGGTGTTCACAGTTCCGCACATGTGAAAGTGAGCCTCATTGGTTCATAGGATGTTCCACCTCCATCCGTGCTAAGAAAGTTACAATGAACGTTTCACGCACATTGTTATCGGCTGTTTTAACTCTTGCAAACGATGGCTCTTATACGGATAGGCTTCTATTGCTATCCGCATGCAATTCCAAACTGTAGTGTATGGTAACTCCATTGTCATGATACGGCGCGAGCAATAGGTGTCCTTGCTGTATTCGAATTGGCTTTCTCAACGACTGTGGTTGCGATGTCTTCAGTAACCTGTATTGTCCGTGTTTTATGACCACTGCCTGCTTTAACAACTAAGCTAATTGTTTCCTCGAATCGTTTGACATTCGCCTCAGAGCGCAAGGTGTTATTGGACCTGAACAGAAAGATTTCTGCCTTCGGTATAAGCGAAGCGCTCTGGAAGCGTTATTGCTGTTTTGGTAAAATAATTTAGTAGCAACGCACGTTCCAGCAAAAAGAGAATCATCGTCGTGGCCTAAGAATATTCGGAACTTGTACGCCCAACTTTTATCTATTACGAACGACCTTTTGTTCATCTATTATGTAAATTTTGTTCTCCACGCAATGTCGAATATTCGAATTTTCATCTAGCTAGCGAAATTTCTGCAATAATGGAGTTTTCTGTCCTTTATGGTTGGTGTCACGTTTCATATTCATTACTTTAAACCGATTGCAACGCCACATTTCACCTAGTGACCCTTTTTTGAACTTTTTTTTATTGCACTAATTAATTTCCCATAGCCTGAAATGTATATCCTCCAAATATGAAGTCATTTCGTTGACTGGATCTCCCACCAAGGCGTCCCAAACAGGGGTATATTAATTTGCATATTTGAAAGTATCGTGTACGCTTGTATTTGGACAGCTGGAATTCGTGAATTTGGTCAAAATTTGATAGAAATCTATAAAATTGTTGTAAAAACCTCATGCTAAATTTCATTTATCTAGCTCGAACCGTTTTTGAGTTATCGTGTTAGTAGTTGAGCACAATTCCGAAAATACGTTTTTCGAACTTCGACAGATCTGAAACGTGGCGATTCGTCAAAATCTCGATGTGATATATATATTTGATGATTACAATATCATCACTTTGTGTACCTCGTATATGTGGAATTAAAAGATAATATTTACAATTTTATATGTAAAAATATTCCCATTCTCAAAATAAGTCATTTCATTTCGCGCTCAGTAGTGAAATTGATGGATTTCAGTTGGATGTTAGAGTGCTTATGACATAATATTTAAAACATATGTTAAAAATTGTATCACAAAAACAAACAGACGTAATTATGCATATTTAAAAATACATCTGATATTGATCATCATGAATTCATTCCTCTATAAAAGAATTTCGTTTCTTAGAACAAACACTAATGAAATAATTATGTTAATTTATACTGCCCGATTTTTAATTTTTCTACAAAAAATATGGTAATCTAAAACGACAAATATGAGGAGAAAAATCAACATTAGAAATTCAATTTTTATTTTTTTCGTATACGTTGTATAGAAAAAGTATAGTAATCGTCAAAAAATTCGAACTTGAATTCTTGACGAATCTCCGCATTTCAGACCTCTCTGAGTTCGGGAAAAAAAAAAAAAAAAAAAAAAAAAAAAAAAAACATTATTGGAAAAAAAAACCCGTCCGTTTGTCTGTCTTTACTCAAAAATTACCAAAAACGGTTTAAGCTATAAGGCTGAAATTCGGTATACGGTCATTACATGAAATTTTCAGATTTCTATCAACTTTGAATAAAATCTGTTCAGAGGAAGTTCACGTCCGAATATAAGTTCAGACGATAATTACAAAACGAAAAGAGCTAGATAAATAAAATTCGGTTCACAGACTTAACATCTATTGAGTGGACACCTATCAAATTTTGAATCAAATCTAACTACGGGTTGACAGTCTGTCGGTCTTTACTTTCAGAAACATGTAAACTCAATAATTCAAAACCACGACTTGAATATATCAAATTTGGTATGGGATTTTGTGACTACAAGTGCAGTTTTGTATCAAATCTTTGTTTCAATCTGTTGAGAAAAACGCATCTAAAGCTTAAATTCGATTTTTGTATACTATTAACAAAATACCGAGGATTAATCGCCAAAGATGGCACTATAGATTTAATAAATATGCCAAATTCACGCCAAAAGTTATTTTTTCTTGATAATTGTACGCCAATGACATGCAAGACTTTCTCTGTGATAACAAGTTTATTAGCGAGTAGGCCAGAAAATTTTGGGAAATCACTTCTGGTTAAATCAATATTTTAATAAAAATGGTTTATGTTATTAAGTTTTTTTTTTTTTATTGAAAATATATTCTTCTTCCCTTAAAAATTGTAATAATTAAATGTTCTTAACAATCAATAATTAAGCGATTCAAACTTAACTAAGTAAAGCTGAAAATAGCAGCATTCCATATGCAAATCATTGTGCCTTTTGCATTTGATGCTGAATGATTAGATTTACAAAAGAAAAAATCTCCTTCAATCCATTAATGGCACAATTTTCCATAAAATAACCATCTCTGTTTAATGGAATAAACTACCAAAAATTGTACTTTAGGAGATTTTTCCATCAGTATTAACCGTCGACAAGATGGATAATCGCTATCATTTACCCAACGAAATGAATGGCCATATTACAAAAACTTTTCGGACAAAAAGGATTTTCGCATTATTCTAAAGCTAAAAAAATAAATAATAATAAAATGTAATTATATCAATTTTGTTTCTGTACAGTTTTTTTTTCTGTATTTTTAATATTTTTTAAATTTAATTTAATTCATTATCAGTAATGTTAAGATAAAATTCAAACTTATCCTTCAAAACATTCAAGCGCGAGTTTTTGCTAATGTTAAAATTAAGATAAAATTATTGTTTCCTTTGGGCAGTAACTCTGAATTGGGACTTTCACTTCCACTTTATTTCATAATGTGCACCCTTTTTAAATACTCATCAATTTTATCAAATAACAAAGTGAAATTAAAATAAATTTATTCTGCATTAGTAGTTTAACCCTTTCTAGGGCCATGGGTATGATTCCCACCAAATTCATCCATCTTTGTATGGAATTATGTAGTTTTGTGTAAGTTCTGACAAATTTTTCAATCAGACGGACACTTAGATGCTTCATTTCTTTATCTCACACAAAATGGTGTGTCTTGATTTTTCACTTAATTATTAATTAACCAAATTAATTAATTAATCAAAAGAAATTTATTTAATTAGTTAAATGAGTCACTTTTCTTAAGCCAATCACAATCCTAAAAATATTTTAATATATCATGACTAGAAAAAAATAGCCCTTTAAAGGGTTAACAGCTTAGAAAGTCAGGAATCTAGACGAACTACCTGGTCGCCAATGACGACTGGTATGTATTAATCACTAAGAATAAAAATTTAATATCTGGAAAACAGAGATTCGCTTGGCAGTTTTTTTTTTTTTTTTTTTTTTTCCCTTTAAAGAAATAATTAGATACGAACCATACATTGATTGCATATGAATATTTTTTTAATCCTACTTGCATATGAACTGGTCATTTAAATAAAAAAATAAATCAGGAATGCTCTTAGTTTAACATATTATTCGAAACAATCTACTATATTTACATTTGTCATTTTACAGTTTATCTGTCATTACTTATATATTTTGAACCTTCACTCAGTTTTAACAAGGTGAAATCGGGTCCGAGATGGCGCTGTATTATACTGTCAGCCTGAGAGCAGATAGAAAATGGCTCTAATAGCTATAAAGAAATGTTGTTTTTTTTTTTTAAATGTGAAATCGCGTTTTTTTCAGGAAAGACATCTGTATAGATAAACTTAAAAATAAAAAATCTTATTTAACCCTTTCTAGGGCCGTGGGAAGTATGCTTCCCACCAAATTTATCAATCTTTGTATGAAATTATGTAGGCTGGCATAAGTTCGGACAAATTTTTTTAGTAAGTCAGAAACTTAGATGCTTCAGTTCTTTATCTTACATAAAATGATGTGTCTTGATTTGTTACTTAATTATTAATTAACCAAATTAAATTTATCTAATAAGTTAAATGAAACCCTTTTCTTATTCTAATGTCAAGCCTAAAAATATTTTAACATAATATGACTAGAAAAAAAATGGCCCTTTAAAGGGTTAAATATAAAACTTGATCCAAATCGTTAGAGCCCAAGTTATTAGATACTTCAGAACGTTGCTACAACAAATCTTAATGAGTTTGTATTTAAAATATAATTTTAAAAAGTGAGTGGACAGTAGAAAAAAATGCTTTAGGTCATCGAGAATTTTTATAAAAGAACTCTTACAATAATAAAATAATATATACTTATTTAAATCATTGAACTTCGAAAGTTTTATTCAAAATGTTTATTTATTTAATTTTTATTTTATTCGCCAAACACGTTTCGTTCTTCATGTCAACGTAGTTGAAGTTTCACGATGTGTGAAATAAGTTCTTTAATCATTAAAATGAATGGTTCAGCGACGCTAATAGATCTACCTCGAAGAGATGCTGATGTCATCTCACCTAACCTAACTTAACCGAAGCTGGGTGTCAACCGGTCATTATAGTCACGAAAAGAGAATATAGATTTTGTAAGTCACGAATTGCTTTCATTTTTGACTTACATCTTTGAAAGCATTCTTATTTGACTTTTGGATTATCAATTCTAGATTACTTGAGAATTTAAGAATAAAATCATGATGTAGGTATCCGATTTCAAATATATTATTCATTTTTTTTATCAAGTAATAGTCGTTCCAATTTTTAATTCTGAATATCAATTTTCCTATTTTATTCTTGTGGTTGAGTATTTAGTATAAGTCTGATATACAGAATGACTTTTGGTTCAAAAATCGCTTGCAAATTTCAAATTATTCGAAAGTGTGTTTTAAAAAAATATTGAATAATAGAAATAAAAAAAAATATTTTCAGAAGCAATTTTTTTTTTTTTTTTTTTTGTTAAAGTATTAAAATTTTGAAAATAATTTTGTGAAATGAGATTATGGAGAAACGAAAGTCGTTCTTGCATAATTAGGGGGAAATAAATGAAATTTTAACAGTGGTCAAGATATATTTTAATTTACCATGAATATTTAAGAGTATTACCCTTTTAGAATTCACTATGGCTTAATTTTCTTATTTTATTGATTACGCTGCATAGACATTTCACAATTTTTTGCTTTAATTTCCAGATGTTAGTTTAAAAATTATTTTCTGCATTTTAATATAATATTAAAAGCTGCTTTTAAAACCTTTATTTTTATTTTTATTATTATCAAGTGAAAATATCATGTTATTTTATTTCGGGGTTTCCGAAGCCTCAAAATGCACGGGCAGAAATTTGGTGATTTATCGCTTTTGAGACATTCATTTTTCGCTTTTAGGGTTAGTAGAAAATGGTAAAAAAAAGGTTGTCACATTTGGCGACTTATTACCAACATAAAGTTACAAGTTGGCGCAAATGTCCGCCATGTACCCGATTCCCCTGCCTGGCCAATAAATGGCAGGAGGATCGTAAGAAATTATCGCCTGAAGAAACACAGAGAAGAAAATGGGAATCAACATAAAACAGCGAGAAGAGTTAACAAAAGTTATATATATATATATTCGAACTTTCGTTTCTTTATTAAAATCTGTTTATCTCTGTCTTGTTTATGTTTTTTTTTCTTTTTGTTTGAAACAAATCATTTAAAAACGTAAAAATTCAATCATAGCCATAGCAACTATGGTTTGGGATGCGTGATTTCATGGTTAACCATATTACAGTTTATAAGTTTTTTTTCTTTCTTTCTACCCCCCCCCCCCCCCTTTTTTTTTTAAAGCATTCCAATTTTCAGACCGATTGATAAAAAATTATACGTAATGTTAAAAGTTCCAATCTCGGGAAAAAATTATTTAAGTGATAAAAAAAATATTTTTATCGCATGTTTCTGCTTTTTATTCACGTCGTAAAATGAAGAAAATTGAGTTTACATTTTCGATCTCCTTCTTTTGATTGATTGATCAAAAATTTGCTACAGATATACTGTTTTGTTAACAGAGTTAAACAAAAGAGAGAGTTTAACCGTTACAGAGTTTGCAAACAGAGTTAACATACTGAACTTCATCTATGTATCTTATGCGAGTGGTAAGATTGATGTATTCACATCAAGCGAATAGTTAGAAATACATATAGTCTGCCCTTTGGAGGATTTGTTTAGCAAGAAATATATAAGAATATATAACCCAAATTTCAGTCATCTAGATCTTTGCATTGAATAATAACATTCAGAAACAATTTGTTTTTTACATGTTGGAAGATTTGCATGCTCTGATTGTAAGGTTTTTCCTGAAAAAAATTGTAATAATTTGAGTTGTTTTCATAGTTTTATTTTTGCTTAATTTTTATTTTAATTTATCTTGGATGATTCGCTTTCAAAATTATAATTCCGTGTGTGTGTGTGTGTGTGTGTGTGTGTGTGTGTGTGTGTGTGTGTGTGTGTGTGTGTGTGTGTGTGTGCGCGCGTGCGTGCGTGCGTGTGTGCGTGCGTGTGCGTGTGTTTTTGGCAGATGCGTGACCGAAAAAGAAGCAACTTTTGAAATTTAACTTCAGTTTATTTTTCACGAGAGCATAAAGAAGCGATGATAAATTGACGTCGGTTTACACCGCAACAGAATAGCAAATTTATAGAAATTTTACCCTTCAGTGATTTTACTATGAGATTCTGATAGGGATTTCTTTACCACCTGTCAATTTAGACCAGGGAATCTTAGGTATCTACACGCCATGTATAGCTTTATTAGACTGACGGCATTGCCTAATTGTTGCATAAAAGCGTTATGGGAAGTAAAGCTCGTCACTTTTTATAGTTGTCAATAAAACTTCATGACGAATATCACTTAGATAGTCATTAAAAGCTTATGACGAGTGCAACTCATCACTACTCAGTTTATCATTAAAAGTTCATGACGAGTATAGCTCGTGACTGCGTAATTAGCATTAAAATTTCATGAGGATTAAAGCACTCCTCGCTTCACAGTTGATAGTTAATTTGATCGTCATCATCGGAAGACTCTCTATCTTTACCTTCAGTTCGTCCACTGTAGTACTCAAATGATGTATTCAGACTCTCACTTTATCGCAGTGAAAAGGTTAAAGAAATTTTGGATTATACAGGACTATTTAAAATAAGATTACAAATGTTTATAACTTTCTTGTCAGCAACGAAAGGAAGGAAAAAATTATTACAATACAGAAAAGTACTTAACATTTTATTTGCGTATGTAATAATTGTCTTAAGTGATTTCTCTTAGTCACAAATAGTTGGTCATTGTAGGATTTAAAGGAAGCGTTCAGACACAGTTTAAGACACATCCCAATGAAATAAGGTCCTTAGAAATAATTTCAGAAAATTTAAATGACTATATGCTGAATTTGCATCATAATATCAGACGTGGAATGATTTACAACAAGGATGTTGCCAATGTGACCAAGAGAGATCATATAGGACAGTCATTACATTTGAAAGCAAAAATCTAAGTGTGCATCTGTCTTGAGTTCTATTTGTTTTTTCCTTTCGTTGTTGACAAAAAAGGTATTACTATTTGTTATTTCCGCAATTGTCTATAACTGCATAAAACCCACAGTGTTTAAATGGTTCAACAAAGAAGTGGAAATAACGATAACGAGCCGCCTTCGACGACTAGCGTCTCGTCCATTATAAAAACAGTATTAGTTTAATCATATAATTTCAAGTTAGTTATATTATGACCCTTTTAAAAGCAATATTAAGGCTATTTTGGCTCGAACCTCCTAATTTTGGACAGTGGTCAGAAAACGATGACGGCATCTGAGCTGCCCTTCTTTCTCTCCAATCTTCCGCATCACATCAGCGAAAGGACATTCGGTCCTGGCGGATTTAGCGTAGATCAGATCAGTGTGGAAACTAGAACCCTTCGATGCAAAACCTAAATCTTACCAAAAGGTTATAAGCAATTCTTATGAGTTATTAATGATATATTGATACTGCTGCATTCTGATTGTTGTTTCCAAAGATGAGCAATAAAATGATGATTAAAATTGGTGAAATTTGTCAACTGTCAGTGTCAAATTTTCTTGTTAGAATGTCTTTAGAAAATAGTGGACAATGGGCGCATGCAAACATTAATAATGTTTTTAAGGGATATGAACTTTCATGTAAAATAAAACTGGAGAAATCGATTCAATGATGGAGGTTGTCAAGATCTCTCCCTCTCCCTTACCCCTAGAAAATACTGTGAAACAATGTTTTTAACCCATTCACTGCCATTTACCAGATATCTCGTAAGAAACTGCTGTAAATTTAAACGTTTATAAATTTCGCTGGAAGTGAAGGGGTTAAATTTTCTCTCACAAATGAGGGTAAATGGTAATGGGAATACTAATGATATATCTGAATGTTATAAGATGAAAAGTGACAGTATTTGAAGCTGAGCCTTTGGTTCTTTGGGTAAGCCGATTATTTTAAATACCCAGATATTGCAGGGAAAAATAATCGATGAGCAATAATTCTCACTAATATTTTTATACTATTTCAGCTGCAAGATAAATGCGTATTCAAATGGGAACAGCATTTCGATATCATTATTGAGTTATGAAACTAAAGGAAAAAGTAAAGTTCACTCCTAACGCAGCAATTTTCATTAATTGAGAAATAAAGTTACCATTTCCTTGCTTGTCACATGATGTGAATCATAATTCTTTTGGTTTGCTTCCTCTGAAAAAAAAAAGGTACTTGTTTCGTGATGCTGAAATTACTCACACAAAATTTGTGACGTCACAGAAAAATTGCACTGTGCTTTATGATGTCATGATATTGTGACGTATGTGAGACGTCACAACAACGCACGATCCTCCATTTCTTGATGGTCTCTTTATTGCTGAGACTTCATTGAGATATTTTTACACATTCTTTTTTTCTTTATCTAATTTAATATGAATCTTAGCCTAGCAGCTTAATCAGCTGGAGGGTTCGAGTTTTTAAGACTGAATATAAAATGTTTTGTATTTAACTTCGTTGCAGTGTGAAGAATTTGCATTTTGGATCTCTTCCAGAAGACCGTTTGTGTTTAATTTCCTCAAATAGATTTATAATTTAGTTCTATTCAAAAGTTATGTTAAGTTCTTTGTTAGCATATGAATTATTTCAAATTAATAAACATCAACTGGTTCTCCAGAAATATTTATTGCGTTTAGTTTCATTTGAATTTTCTATGAATAAATTCATGATTTATTCAACGAAGTATTTTTAAGCATCATACTGTGATAGGCAATAGTGTTGAAACATAATGAAAGTCGTGTTTATTTAACAATCTTACACCTGTTTTGTTTATTGAGTACATAAACCTATCTAATGGGATCAAATCTCATGGCAACATAGTCTCTTACACCTTTTATGTTTATTGAGTACATGAACCTATCTAATGGAATCAAATCTCATAGCAACATAATCTCTTACACCTGTTTTATTTATTGAGTACATGAACCTATCTATTGGGTCAAATCTCATGGCAACACAGTCTCTTACACCTTTTATGTTTATTGAGTACATGAATCTGTCTAATGGAATCAAATTTCGCAGCAACATAGTCTCTTACACCTTTTATGTTTATTAAGTACATGAACCTTCTAATGGGATCAAATCTCATGTCAACATAGTTTCCTACACCTTTTATGTTTATTGAGTACATCAACCTATCTAGTGGGATCAAATTTCATAGCAACATAGTATCTTACACCTTTTATGTTTATTGTGTACATGAGCCTATCTAATGGGATCAAATCTCACATAGTCTCTTACATTTTTTTTTTGTTTATTATATACATTTACCTCCCAAACGGGATCAAATTTCATAGCAACATAGTCTCTTACACCTTTTATGTTTATTGTGTACATGAGCCTATCTAATGGGATCAAATCTCACATAGTCTTTTACATTTTTTTTTGTTTATTATATACATTTACCTCCCAAACGGGATCAAATTTCATAGCAACATAGTCTCTTACACCTTTTATGTTTATTGTGTACATGAACCTATCTAATGGGACCAAATCTCACATAGTCTCTTACATCTTTTTTGTTTATTATATACATGGATCTCACAAACGGGATCAAATTTCACAGCAACATAGTTTCTTACACCTGTTTTGTTTATTATATACACGAACTTATCAAACGGGATCAAATCTCATGGCAACATAATCTCTTATACCTATTTTGTTTATCGTGTGCATGAATCTTTCTTATGGAGTTAAGTCTCATGACACCATTCTTTCATAGATATCATCTTTCATTCAGATAATCCTTCTTCTAATTGCATGCTGTCTTTCATGGTATTGTAACTTCACTTTGTGATTCCTCACTAAATTCTTAGCCTAAAAAAGTGGCTGTATTTGATTTCAATTAGTTCCTGTATCCATAACTTGATATTTATAGCATCCTAGCAAAATAGGCTTCAAATAACTTCAAATTTAGATAATAATTCAAGCAACACTCTTTCAGTTATTTTGTACCAACTGTGCCTATTGCCCATAAACTTTCTTAATAGAATAGCGTCAAATCCCAAAATGATTTATAATTCCTAATTGTCTGCTTAACCTTATATCTAGCTGCATGTTATCCTATTCGTTGTTGTAATTTCACTTTCTTATTCCTCATGTGTTATTGATTTCAGTATTAAAATAGTGAGATGCAATCGACATGTATTACGTGAGAACGTCCAAGTGCATGTGAGCTAGATTAAGACATCTAATAAAGAATTAAAGAATAATAATTAGAATCATCCGACACATCGAATTTATTTCCTAAGATATTAATTATCTTAATGGGCTTCACCGATAGATTTCCAAGAAAATTGGATGAGACAAATTAGAAATCAAAAATTCATTACGACAGTCCCATATAATCTCTACCAGTAATAAAGAGGAGTGTATGCATGTTGGCGCTTAACAATGCAGACCTTTTGAATTAGAGTAACCCAATTTGGTGCAAATATACTTTAGAGGATAAGAACCAACGTCGGGCGATTTTTAAAAATTTTTGGTCTGATTTATAATTAATAAGAAGTAATGAGAGTTTTAGACGTTTTACCGCGTTAAGTTTCGAAGTTAAGTTTTTTTAATAATATAAATTTAATGTATCTGTCTACGTCTAAAAGGCCACTTTTTGTCAAAATTCACAATTTTTTTTATTTTAAAGTGCATTTATTTAGCTTTCTAAATCTGTATTTATTTTTCTCCTACGATTGATAGAAATGGAGATATGAAGATTTATGTAATCCAAAAGAGTCGAAAACGAAACCGGAAGTTTAATGTTTTTCGTCGTTTCATCAAATATACGCTCCTAAAATCATAAATTAATTAATTTTTTAAATTTATACAAAACTATTTGCATGCCACCTAAATTTGAATTAATTTTCAGCTCTTTATATACAGAAAAGATTGGCAACAGCTGTTTCTCGAACATTGTTTACGTTTGAAAACATCTGCTCGTCTCGTGTTATATGTTTATTTACTTTGCTTTTTCGAGTGAATACAGACTTTACGTTTGGGAGCATCAATAACTGCAATAATTTTTAATGATGAATTTTATGGTCTCTTGGCAATTTTTTTGAACTGGGCATAACTCCTGGGGATTATACCCTGAGACACTACCTTTCTCTCGATAAAGAAAGAATCATCACGTCAAAAATGCAGTCATTAAGTACAACAAAAGTTGCCAGGAAAAAATTAAGAGCTATTAGAAAGAAGAAAACAGATAAAATTGTTAACAAAGCGGGTGTATCATACAAATGTGGTGAATATTAAAAAAAAAATAGACAGAGATATTTTTCATTAAACACGATTAAAAACTTTAAATGCATTTTTTGAGGAACTTTAATTTTGTAAAAATTTTGATACGCAAAACATGATATCTCAAAATATTATGAATATATTTTAATGAAATTTTGTATGTATGTTATTTATACTATCCTAAAGGCAATGAACTAGGATTATAGTTCTAAGATGAATAGTTTTTTATTTAGAGCTCATTAATGTTGTTTATGCATAAGAATTTTGATAAATTTTCAGTTAGGAAATACTCGAACTGCTATAACTTTCTTATAAATGCAAATATTTCTTAGACCCTAGTTCATTGCCTTCACTAAAGCTGTAACTATATTTTGTAGAAAAAGAATTTGAAAATTTTGGTTAGAATTCTTGTTAGGATGTTTTGCGTTTTACACCAATTTTCACAGTTTTTTACCCAAATTTCCCCATTTGACTGAGTTGCAAATTACATAAAACTTCTTAAATGGTATTATTCATTGTTTTGAATTACAATGACCTAAAAAATAAACTAAAAATGAAAATTGAACAGACAGATACCTTAACTGCAGTATAATTTTTTTTAAATCTAAAGTTGGACAATCTAAAAAAAAATTCATAATTTTGAACAATATATTTCATTGTTGAAATGAATTAAAATTATTTCCATTGTTCATCAAATATTTAATGGCGTGATTTTCTTCCTTTTTGAAATTTAAAGAAAAAGCATTATTTTTATTATCTGCATAGATTACAAAATAAACTGCAGAAAATCAAGATATAGTACAGAAAAAAAAAGTGAAATTAGAAGATGAATCACTGGAACAAATATGCATTTCGTGAGTCTACGATGTCATGTAAATTTCTTCCAAGTATAAGGTTCATTTACAGAATAGAGAGAACCAGTGTAAGAATATTAAAATAACACGGCTTCAATGTCTATCACAATTTCATACTTGAAAGTACTTTATTATAGGAATAATAAATATCATGCTGCGCTAAGATAATTAATTTTTAAAAAATAATTTTGGTTGTATTTATTTATTTTAGGGAAATATCTTGTGCAAAGAAAATAATAGATTTTCCTTTCATATATACCATATTGTTTACGTAAAAGTTCACTATTTTGCATGTCTTGTAATCCGCATTAATACTCATAGTATTTTAGAAGTCGTGGTACTTAGATTTTCTTTAATAGTTAATCCTTAAATACATGAATTTTTATTTTTAGCATATCAGATTTGAAATCAGCCAGTAAATAGATGTAGTATTTTCAAAAAAAAAAAAAAAAAAAAAAAAAAAAAACCATGCGATTTTTTTAAATTTTCAAAAAATCATATTAATGTATTTCTACATCATCATGAACAATCGGTCCTTGAATTCTACAAATCTATTAAGTATAATAATATAATATTCAATATCTCTCATATACAATAATATCTCTAAATAATCTCTCATTACATTACAAAACATGAAAATTCATGAAACAATTATCTTCAACATTTAAACATAAAGGAACATTGTATTTGCTACATGGCCACTGTGTGTTACCCTTACATCGTGGAATTTTACACCTCAATCTGTTTGAAAATATAGGCCAATGACCTACGCTGTCTTTTCGTATAACCATAGAATGGCAAAGGATGAGATAACTCTTTATATTTAGGTAGAATCGATTTCGCATATTAATGTATTTTTATATCACAAAAGTTACATTTTTCTTGCATAAATTCATTAGTATATACAAAAATATAAATATCATTAGTTATTCTTACCTAGGTTCTATCAGAAAATAATTTTTCTTATAGGTTTTTATTACTTTTTATATAAATAATCTTAATTGATAATACCCACCGAAATCAAACTGTCCTCAAACAGCGCGGCAACAGTGAAAATTGTCATAGATAAAGAACTAAACTGTTAAAGATTCTAGTTGTATTCGGAGAATGTAATAGTTTTGGTAAAATTAAAATAAAAAAGCGAAAGTTACTACATAAAGAGATATGAGATTGTAAACATACAATGCAGATCTACATCGCTGTGCATTTAAGAATTAATTTAATATTTAAAATTCAGCGCTGTAATTTTTATCATTAATAATATGACAACAACAGCAAGTAGAAAAAAAATTGCCTGCATTTCAAATACTTTGAAATCAAAAAGAGGCCAAAATTCTGTAATTTGTCAAAAAAAGAAGAAAATATTCGTTGACATGTTTTAAAAAGTTCGACTTTGAAAATGGCGAAAGTAATTATATAATAATCAATAAAAAACTTTTAAACTTATCAAGTGAAATAAAATCTTATTCAATGATCCTAAATTAAAAAAGAACTGTCATTAAAAAGAAATATGATAAGTCAACAAGACACTTCAAAAACTTGAATGTACTAATGTATGTCATAAAAATAAACCAACCAATTAAATAAATTGTAATAATATTGCAAGTTTGTGTTTAAAGACAAATTGTGCACTGGTATAGAAAAAAGATACTTATATAACGAAATAAAAAAAATGAAATTTTTCAACATAAACAACTTAACTTTGACATTTGCAAAAAGAATCACGTAATATTTATCCATTTTTTAAAAAATCAATTAAACAGTAAAATAGGTTTAAAATTTCAATAAGAAAAATAAATTATCTCAAATTAAGTTTAAATTAATTTTGGAAAAATTAATCGAAATAATAAAAATAGTTGTTCGCTAATTATATTGATATTACTGAAAGCTAACTTCTTTTAATTTTGAGATGTTGTAGTAATAATTTTTGGACGGTAACATGTTCCAAACTTGCAACAAAAAAAAAAAAAAAAAAAAAAAAAAACGTAAAATCTTTTTAAAATTATTTCTTCTCATTTTGAAGAGCGTAGCAACTTTGAATATTACGGAACAGATATCGTCAAAATCATCTAGGAGCGTAAAATTGTATAAATTTCAAACAACATACAAGCGCACTTTCAGTTTTATGTATAGAGACTAAAATTTCAACAATAATAATAATCGTCTGTGGTGCATATGCTTCAACTCAAACGATTTGTCATGTAAAAAAAACATCAATAGCCATGCATTCTTCTTCATTATTAGAAAAAATTAACTGCCTTTGACAACTAGCTTTTTGCCCAGAATATTGGCTTTCCTGTCTGATAAGGTGTTTATATAAAAAACAAATTATTTAAGTTCTCTCTTTGTTGTTTGATATCTAAAAAATATGAAATTGAAATTCATGTGTAAATGGTTTACCTACTTTTTAAGGATGGTTTCAAAATGCATCTTCTCTATACTTGGACCTTGCCATTATTTGCGTCTTCGTCACAATAATGTCATATCTTCAAAAAAAAACAGCAAAAAATTTACAATGAATATGGATATTTTAACAGCACATTTACATTTACAGCTACACAAAATATAAATATTAGACTTCTTATTTATTATAATTTTTTTTCATTGGTTTGTTGGCAACAATTTGTATTGTTCTATTTTTCATTTTGTGAGATTTTCAAGTAGCACTTTCTCTATACTATATATATGAGAAAATAAAAATATTTTCTCATATACGTAGTATAGAAAAAGTATAGTAATCGTCAAAAATTCGAACTCGAGATTTTGACGAACCTCTATATTTCAGACCTCTCTCAGTTCGAAAAACACAATCTTAGAAAATGTCCGTCCGTCTGTGACAAAGATAACTCAAAAACGCTTTGCGCTACACGGTTGAAATATGGTATACGGTCTTTGCACCAAAATTGCAGATTTCTGTTGAATTTTGAATAAAATCTGTTTTGAGAAAGTCCGTCCTACCGGCTGTTACGATAATTACAAAACGAAGATAGCTAGACAGATAAAATTTGATGCACAAATTTAACATCTATAATGTAGTCATTTGTTAAAATTTGAGCCAAATCCATCAATGGATTGACTGTCTATCTGTCTGTACTTTCAGAAATATGTAAACGCGGTCATTCAATAACGAAATGACTTAAATATATCAAATTTGGATGGTATTTTGTGATTATAAGTGGATTATTAGTCAAATTTTCGATTCAATCGTTTGAGAAAAACGTGTCTAGAACATAAATTCGATTTTTGCAACTATTAACGCATACTCGGAATTAAACGTCAAATAACTAGCCAAGCATTACACGTTAGATTCAGTAAAAATGCTAAATTCGTGCTGAGAGTTGACATTTCGTAACTATTGTACGCCAATGACATGCAAGGCGTTCTCTGGCATGACTTGTTTATTAGAGAGTATGCAAGAAGAGGGTTGGGGGGGGGGAGACAACTCCCGCTGGTTGAAGTCAATATTTTCTTTTGGTTTCGGAGTAAACTGTACATTAAAAGAACGAAAATACAATATGCAATACACCACCAAGTATCCTTTTATTGTCAACATTATTGTGTTCACATATGAACGGGAAAGTATATACAGTGTGAACAATCTAGCTGTTATAATGGATATGTTTTAATTTTTAAGATTGCGTTCATCGAATTATAATTTCATATGTTATGGCCAGAAAACTTTAAAATTATTGGATCAAAAAGAAAGAATGGCAAATCGGATTCATAGAATTTTTATCAATACTAATCAATAATGTTTGGTTACATAAAAATTAGTATAACAACTATTGACCAAATTTTGAAATTAATAACATTATGTAGAAATGAATGTGCCGGCGTCCTGGCATAGGGGTAGTGCGTCTTTCCCGTAATTTGGGTGTCCTGGGTTCGAGTCCCGGTTCGGGCATGGTTGTTCTTCATCTGTTCTATCTGTGAGAAGTGTGAATGTGCCCCCCTGTAAAAAGGGGCTGGGCAAGCGGATGTGATGCGTCAGTAGCTAAAATGTGCTCTTGGCCCTAGTCGGCGCTACAAAACCGAAAGACGCACCCTCCGCTTAAAATCGATGACTTCGCCAGTGAGCTTGACTATGGCAAGTGCCATTAGAAACAACAACAACAGAAATGAATGTACAGAGTCAGGAATGGCTCAGGAGGCGAAAGGGCACTCTTATATATAATGACGGGACTTGTTACTGACTTATTGAATGTAATATATACAGTAAACATTTAACTAAATTCTATTTCTGTTAGCTTGCACTGAAGTTTTTAATTCGTTCTTTGTTCTAAATTCCAAAAAGACTGAAAATGTTCTAGCAGAACTCTTTGACAAAATGTTAACACATCATATATGCAAGCTTTATATGGAAATATATAGGGAAAAAAGGAGAATACGGTTTATAATGACGTGGTTCTTTTGTAGATATATTGATTTAAATATACAGTAAATAATTGAATATGGTCTAACTCAGTAAAGATTGCTTTCCAAAACACTTTAGACCGTTACAGCAAAAACCCTTTCATCATCCGTTATATAAATTTTGATCAAATGCTATAAATGGCAACCTTACATGGAAATATCGAAGAAAGAGGAATATATTTCATTAGCATGCTTTTCTTTTATTTATTGATTGTAATATGCAAATATTACTTGACTGTAGTCCAGTTCTAAAAGAAAATTCTTTCCTTGAAAGAGATAGATTGTTGCAGCAAAAAAACACTTTGGACTGCACTTTCAGTAGCAGATTTATGTGGTAATGTAGAGATAGTAGTGAGGATAAAGCTTCAACTTATTATGATATATTTTATAATATTTAATTGCAGAATAAATTAAGTATTTGATTATAGTCTAGCTCTGTGACGACTGCTTTCTAAAAACATTAGACTGTTACAGCAAAGGTTCTTTCATCATACATTGTTGATCAAACATTATAAATGGCTACTAAACATGAAAATATGAAAAAAGAAAGCGAAAAATCGAATTTATAGACAAGGGTTTTCATTTATTTATTGATTGTAATATGCAGATATCACTTGACTGTAGTCCAGTTCTAAAAGAAAATTCTCTCCTTGAAAGAGATAGATTGTTGCAGCAAAAAAACACTTTGGACTGCACTTTCAGTAGCAGATTTATGTGGTAATGTAGAGATAGTAGTGAGGATAAAGCTTCAACTTATTATGATATATTTTATAATATTTAATTGCAGAATAAATTAAGTATTTGTTTATAGTCTAGCTCTGTGACGACTGCTTTCTAAAAACATTAGACTGTTACAGCAAAGGTTCTTGCATCATACATTGTTGATCAAACATTATAAATGGCTACTAAACATGAAAATATGAAAAAAGAAAGCGAAAAATCGAATTTATAGACAAGGGTTTTCATTTATTTATTGATTGTAATATGCAGATATCACTTGACTGTAGTCCAGTTCTAAAAGAAAATTCTCTCCTTGAAAGAGATAGATTGTTGCAGCAAAAAAACACTTTGGACTGCACTTTCAGTAGCAGATTTATGTGGTAATGTAGAGATAGTAGTGAGGAGAAAGCTTCAACTTATTATGATATATTTTATAATATTTAATTGCAGAATAAATTAAGTATTTGTTTATAGTCTAGCTCTGTGACGACTGCTTTCTAAAAACATTAGACTGTTACAGCAAAGGTTCTTTCATCATACATTGTTGATGAAACATTATAAATGGCTACTAAACATGAAAATATGAAAAAAGAAAGCGAAAAATCGAATTTATAGACAAGGGTTTTCATTTATTTATTGATTGTAATATGCAGATATCACTTGACTGTAGTCCAGTTCTAAAAGAAAATTCTCTCCTTGAAAGAGATAGATTGTTGCAGCAAAAAAACACTTTGGACTGCACTTTCAGTAGCAGATTTATGTGGTAATGTAGAGATAGTAGTGAGGAGAAAGCTTCAACTTATTATGATATATTTTATAATATTTAATTGCAGAATAAATTAAGTATTTGTTTATAGTCTAGCTCTGTGACGACTGCTTTCTAAAAACATTAGACTGTTACAGCAAAGGTTCTTTCATCATACATTGTTGATGAAACATTATAAATGGCTACTAAACATGAAAATATGAAAAAAGAAAGCGAAAAATCGAATTTATAGACAAGGGTTTTCATTTATTTATTGATTGTAATATGCAGATATCACTTGACTGTAGTCCAGTTCTAAAAGAAAATTCTCTCCTTGAAAGAGATAGATTGTTGCAGCAAAAAAACACTTTGGACTGCACTTTCAGTAGCAGATTTATGTGGTAATGTAGAGATAGTAGTGAGGAGAAAGCTTCAACTTATTATGATATATTTTATAATATTTAATTGCAGAATAAATTAAGTATTTGTTTATAGTCTAGCTCTGTGACGACTGCTTTCTAAAAACATTAGACTGTTACAGCAAAGGTTCTTTCATCATACATTGTTGATGAAACATTATAAATGGCTACTAAACATGAAAATATGAAAAAAGAAAGCGAAAAATCGAATTTATAGACAAGGGTTTTCATTTATTTATTGATTGTAATATGCAGATATCACTTGACTGTAGTCCAGTTCTAAAAGAAAATTCTCTCCTTGAAAGAGATAGATTGTTGCAGCAAAAAAACACTTTGGACTGCACTTTCAGTAGCAGATTTATGTGGTAATGTAGAGATAGTAGTGAGGATAAAGCTTCAACTTATTATGATATATTTTATAATATTTAATTGCAGAATAAATTAAGTATTTGTTTATAGTCTAGCTCTGTGACGACTGCTTTCTAAAAACATTAGACTGTTACAGCAAAGGTTCTTTCATCATACATTGTTGATCAAACATTATAAATGGCTACTAAACATGGAAATATGAAAAAAGAAAGCGAAAAATCGAATTTATAGACAAGGGTTTTCATTTATTTATTGATTGTAATATGCAGATATCACTTGACTGTAGTCCAGTTCTAAAAGAAAATTCTCTCCTTGAAAGAGATGGATTGTTGCAGCAAAAAAACACTTTGGACTGCACTTTCAGTAGCAGATTTATGTGGTAATGTAGAGATAGTAGTGAGGAGAAAGCTTCAACTTATTATGATATATTTTATAATATTTAATTGCAGAATAAATTAAGTATTTGTTTATAGTCTAGCTCTGTGACGACTGCTTTCTAAAAACATTAGACTGTTACAGCAAAGGTTCTTTCATCATACATTGTTGATCAAACATTATAAATGGCTACTAAACATGAAAATATGAAAAAAGAAAGCGAAAAATCGAATTTATAGACAAGGGTTTTCATTTATTTATTGATTGTAATATGCAGATATCACTTGACTGTAGTCCAGTTCTAAAAGAAAATTCTCTCCTTGAAAGAGATAGATTGTTGCAGCAAAAAAACACTTTGGACTGCACTTTCAGTAGCAGATTTATGTGGTAATGTAGAGATAGTAGTGAGGAGAAGGTTCAACTTATTATGATATATTTTATAATATTTAATTGCAGAATAAATTAAGTATTTGATTATAGTCTAGCTCTGTGACGACTGCTTTCTAAAAACATTAGACTGTTACAGCAAAGGTTCTTTCATCATACATTGTTGATGAAACATTATAAATGGCTACTAAACATGAAAATATGAAAAAAGAAAGCGAAAAATTGAATTTATAGACAAGGGTTTTCATTTATTTATTGATTGTAATATGCAGATATCACTTGACTGTAGTCCAGTTCTAAAAGAAAATTCTCTCCTTGAAAGAGATAGATTGTTGCAGCAAAAAAACACTTTGGACTGCACTTTCAGTAGCAGATTTATGTGGTAATGTAGAGATAGTAGTGAGGAGAAAGCTTCAACTTATTATGATATATTTTATAATATTTAATTGCAGAATAAATTAAGTATTTGTTTATAGTCTAGCTCTGTGACGACTGCTTTCTAAAAACATTAGACTGTTACAGCAAAGGTTCTTTCATCATACATTGTTGATCAAACATTATAAATGGCTACTAAACATGAAAATATGAAAAAAGAAAGCGAAAAATCGAATTTATAGACAAGGGTTTTCATTTATTTATTGATTGTAATATGCAGATATCACTTGACTGTAGTCCAGTTCTAAAAGAAAATTCTCTCCTTGAAAGAGATAGATTGTTGCAGCAAAAAAACACTTTGGACTGCACTTTCAGTAGCAGATTTATGTGGTAATGTAGAGATAGTAGTGAGGAGAAAGCTTCAACTTATTATGATATATTTTATAATATTTAATTGCAGAATAAATTAAGTATTTGTTTATAGTCTAGCTCTGTGACGACTGCTTTCTAAAAACATTAGACTGTTACAGCAAAGGTTCTTTCATCATACATTGTTGATCAAACATTATAAATGGCTACTAAACATGAAAATATGAAAAAAGAAAGCGAAAAATCGAATTTATAGACAAGGGTTTTCATTTATTTATTGATTGTAATATGCAGATATCACTTGACTGTAGTCCAGTTCTAAAAGAAAATTCTCTCCTTGAAAGAGATAGATTGTTGCAGCAAAAAAACACTTTGGACTGCACTTTCAGTAGCAGATTTATGTGGTAATGTAGAGATAGTAGTGAGGAGAAAGCTTCAACTTATTATGATATATTTTATAATATTTAATTGCAGAATAAATTAAGTATTTGATTATAGTCTAAATCTGTGACGACTGCTTTCTAAAAACATTAGACTGTTACAGCAAAGGTTTTTTCATCATACATTGTTGATCAAACATTATAAATGGCTACTAAACATGGAAATATGAAAAAAGAAAGCGAAAAATCGAATTTATAGACAAGGGTTTTCATTTATTTATTGATTGTAATATGCAGATATCACTTGACTGTAGTCCAGTTCTAAAAGAAAATTCTCTCCTTGAAAGAGATAGATTGTTGCAGCAAAAAAACACTTTGGACTGCACTTTCAGTAGCAGATTTATGTGGTAATGTAGAGATAGTAGTGAGGAGAAAGCTTCAACTTATTATGATATATTTTATAATATTTAATTGCAGAATAAATTAAGTATTTGTTTATAGTCTAGCTCTGTGACGACTGCTTTCTAAAAACATTAGACTGTTACAGCAAAGGTTCTTTCATCATACATTGTTGATCAAACATTATAAATGGCTACTAAACATGAAAATATGAAAAAAGAAAGCGAAAAATCGAATTTATAGACAAGGGTTTTCATTTATTTATTGATTGTAATATGCAGATATCACTTGACTGTAGTCCAGTTCTAAAAGAAAATTCTCTCCTTGAAAGAGATAGATTGTTGCACCAAAAAAACACTTTGGACTGCACTTTCAGTAGCAGATTTATGTGGTAATGTAGAGATAGTAGTGAGGAGAAAGCTTCAACTTATTATGATATATTTTATAATATTTAATTGCAGAATAAATTAAGTATTTGATTATAGTCTAAATCTGTGACGACTGCTTTCTAAAAACATTAGACTGTTACAGCAAAGGTTTTTTCATCATACATTGTTGATCAAACATTATAAATGGCTACTAAACATGGAAATATGAAAAAAGAAAGCGAAAAATCGAATTTATAGACAAGGGTTTTCATTTATTTATTGATTGTAATATGCAGATATCACTTGACTGTAGTCCAGTTCTAAAAGAAAATTCTCTCCTTGAAAGAGATAGATTGTTGCAGCAAAAAAACACTTTGGACTGCACTTTCAGTAGCAGATTTATGTGGTAATGTAGAGATAGTAGTGAGGAGAAAGCTTCAACTTATTATGATATATTTTATAATATTTAATTGCAGAATAAATTAAGTATTTGATTATAGTCTAGCTCTGTGACGATTGTTTTCTAAAAACATTAGACTGTTACAGCAAAGGTTCTTTCATCATACATTGTTGATCAAACATTATAAATGGCTACTAAACATGAAAATATGAAAAAAGAAAGCGAAAAATCGAATTTATAGACAAGGGTTTTCATTTATTTATTGATTGTAATATGCAGATATCACTTGACTGTAGTCCAGTTCTAAAAGAAAATTCTCTCCTTGAAAGAGATAGATTGTTGCACCAAAAAAACACTTTGGACTGCACTTTCAGTAGCAGATTTATGTGGTAATGTAGAGATAGTAGTGAGGATAAAGCTTCAACTTATTATGATATATTTTATAATATTTAATTGCAGAATAAATTAAGTATTTGTTTATAGTCTAGCTCTGTGACGACTGCTTTCTAAAAACATTAGACTGTTACAGCAAAGGTTCTTTCATCATACATTGTTGATCAAACATTATAAATGGCTACTAAACATGAAAATATGAAAAAAGAAAGCGAAAAATCGAATTTATAGACAAGGGTTTTCATTTATTTATTGATTGTAATATGCAGATATCACTTGACTGTAGTCCAGTTCTAAAAGAAAATTCTCTCCTTGAAAGAGATAGATTGTTGCAGCAAAAAAACACTTTGGACTGCACTTTCAGTAGCAGATTTATGTGGTAATGTAGAGATAGTAGTGAGGATAAAGCTTCAACTTATTATGATATATTTTATAATATTTAATTGCAGAATAAATTAAGTATTTGATTATAGTCTAGCTCTGTGACGACTGCTTTCTAAAAACATTAGACTGTTACAGCAAAGGTTCTTTCATCATACATTGTTGATCAAACATTATAAATGGCTACTAAACATGAAAATATGAAAAAAGAAAGCGAAAAATCGAATTTATAGACAAGGGTTTTCATTTATTTATTGATTGTAATATGCAGATATCACTTGACTGTAGTCCAGTTCTAAAAGAAAATTCTCTCCTTGAAAGAGATAGATTGTTGCAGCAAAAAAACACTTTGGACTGCACTTTCAGTAGCAGATTTATGTGGTAATGTAGAGATAGTAGTGAGGATAAAGCTTCAACTTATTATGATATATTTTATAATATTTAATTGCAGAATAAATTAAGTATTTGATTATAGTCTAGCTCTGTGACGATTGTTTTCTAAAAACATTAGACTGTTACAGCAAAGGTTCTTTCATCATACATTGTTGATCAAACATTATAAATGGCTACTAAACATGAAAATATGAAAAAAGAAAGCGAAAAATCGAATTTATAGGCAAGGGTTTTGATTTATTTATTGATTGTAATATGCAGATATCACTTGACTGTAGTCCAGTTCTAAAAGAAAATTCTCTCCTTGAAAGAGATTGATTGTTGCACCAAAAAAACACTTTGGACTGCACTTTCAGTAGCAGATTTATGTGGTAATGTAGAGATAGTAGTGAGGATAAAGCTTCAACTTATTATGATATATTTTATAATATTTAATTGCAGAATAAATTAAGTATTTGATTATAGTCTAGCTCTGTGACGACTGCTTTCTAAAAACATTAGACTGTTACAGCAAAGGTTCTTTCATCATACATTGTTGATCAAACATTATAAATGGCTACTAAACATGAAAATATGAAAAAAGAAAGCGAAAAATCGAATTTATAGACAAGGGTTTTCATTTATTTATTGATTGTAATATGCAGATATCACTTGACTGTAGTCCAGTTCTAAAAGAAAATTCTCTCCTTGAAAGAGATAGATTGTTGCACCAAAAAAACACTTTGGACTGCACTTTCAGTAGCAGATTTATGTGGTAATGTAGAGATAGTAGTGAGGATAAAGCTTCAACTTATTATGATATATTTTATAATATTTAATTGCAGAATAAATTAAGTATTTGATTATAGTCTAGTTCTGTGACGATTGTTTTCTAAAAACATTAGACTGTTACAGCAAAGGTTCTTTCATCATACATTGTTGATCAAACATTATAAATGGCTACTAAACATGAAAATATGAAAAAAGAAAGCGAAAAATCGAATTTATAGACAAGGGTTTTCATTTATTTATTGATTGTAATATGCAGATATCACTTGACTGTAGTCCAGTTCTAAAAGAAAATTCTCTCCTTGAAAGAGATAGATTGTTGCACCAAAAAACACTTTGGACTGCACTTTCAGTAGCAGATTTATGTGGTAATGTAGAGATAGTAGTGAGGATAAAGCTTCAACTTATTATGATATATTTTATAATATTTAATTGCAGAATAAATTAAGTATTTGATTATAGTCTAGCTCTGTGACGATTGTTTTCTAAAAACATTAGACTGTTACAGCAAAGGTTCTTTCATCATACATTGTTGATCAAACATTATAAATGGCTACTAAACATGAAAATATGAAAAAAGAAAGCGAAAAATCGAATTTATAGACAAGGGTTTTCATTTATTTATTGATTGTAATATGCAGATATCACTTGACTGTAGTCCAGTTCTAAAAGAAAATTCTCTCCTTGAAAGAGATAGATTGTTGCAGCAAAAAAACACTTTGGACTGCACTTTCAGTAGCAGATTTATGTGGTAATGTAGAGATAGTAGTGAGGATAAAGCTTCAACTTATTATGATATATTTTATAATATTTAATTGCAGAATAAATTAAGTATTTGATTATAGTCTAGCTCTGTGACGATTGTTTTCTAAAAACATTAGACTGTTACAGCAAAGGTTCTTTCATCATACATTGTTGATCAAACATTATAAATGGCTACTAAACATGGAAATATGGAAAAAGAAAGCGAAAAATCGAATTTATAGACAAGGTCACAGAGCTAGACTATAATCAAAAACATTAGACTGTTACAGCAAAGGTTCTTTCATCATACATTGTTGATCAAACATTATAAATGGCTACTAAACATGGAAATATGAAAAAAGAAAGCGAAAAATCGAATTTATAGACAAGGTTTTTCATTTATTTATTGATTGTAATATGCAAATATCACTTGACTGTAGTCCAGTTCTAAAAGAAAATTGTTTTCTTGAAAGAGATAGATTGTTGCAGCAAAAAAACACTTTTCATTACTTCTTCAGTGACAGCTTTGTGTGATAATCTAGATTCAATGGAGGGAAAAAAGCTTCAACTTATTATGATATGTTTTATAATAATTAGTTGTAGTATATATTAAATTTTTTAATCTAATCCAGTTCTGTAAAACCTATTTTCCAAAATAGTTAGATTGCTGCAGCAAAAATGGTTTTACGTCATGTCAAGGAATTTAAGATAGAAATTATAACAGTTAGAATTGAATTATTAATAAAAATATTTTTAAATTTACAAGAAAACTCACAATTATTGAAATTTTGAAGTAATAAGTTTTCAACAAAATTTTTGTCGAATTTTAAATTTTTACTTTCTTGTATACGTTGTATAGTAAAAGTATAGTAATCATCAGAATATTCGAATTTGAGATTTTGACGAATCTCCTCGTTTTAGACCTCCGTGAGTTCAATAAACATATTTCTGTAAAATGTCTGTTTGTCTTGTCTGTGACAAAGGTAACTCCAAAACGCTTTGAACAAGACAGATGAAATTTGGTATGTGAACTGTGCACCAAATTTGTAGATTTCTATCAAAGTTTGGGGGAAAAAAATTAAAAAACGTGTCTAAAACACAAATTTGATTTTCGGATACTATTACCCGCCTGCCAGGGATTGATCGCCAAATAACTCGCCAAAGAAGACAATAGATTCTTTAAAATGCTAAATTCATGCCAAAGGTTAATATTTCATAACTAATGTTTACTAGTGTTACGCAACGTGTTCTCTGGGATAATATTAGAGGGTATATGGGAAAGTTTTTTGTAAACCACTCCCACTGGTTTAAATATTTTTTTTTTTTTTGTAATTATGTTATAATTATTTATTTTGTGTTCTCTCCATTGGAAGAAAAAAATGGTACTCATTTTGAAATTATTGATCGAATATATGATATGCATTTATACGAATAATTTTTAAGTTTATGGATCCTACATATATGTTAAATTAAGCATATTGTGTAAACTCATTTAATGAGGGACATAATTTTAACTAGAGCTTTGCGAGCATATATTCGTACATGAACATAAAGTAATTTGACTTAATCATTTCGAGTTTTTTACTCGTTCTTTGGTTCTTTCAATACAAGATCTTTTCTATGAATAATCGCTCATTTTGTAAATACAGTGTTGTTATTTTTATTGAATTCAGAACAGAAAATTACTCTTATTCAAATTTCTGACTCATCTGAAAATCAAATATTTGTTTGCTATTGAATGTTATTTAACTTTTGTTGTTAAATGCAAACGAAGCTATTTAATTGCTAAATTATTTATTTAATATTTTAAATATTAAATTTTTTTTAAAAAAATGCATGCTGTATTTTTCAACAGAAAGAATAAATGTTCTAACACCTCAGTTATAAAATAAAATTAGATGTTGGTGCTCATATTTGTTCAATATCATAAATGTTTGAGGAAAAATATTAAACTTTTTTTTGATAAATAAATTCAAACAATCATTATTTATTCAGGTTATTTTTCATTAATTTATGTGAAATGTTTCGAAATTTAGAGATTATAATAAATGTATAGTTTTGACTTCCTTTGCTTTTTCCAAAGTAAATGATTTTTAAATGATTAGTTTTTTTTAAAGACTGATTTATCTGTCAGATTTCTGTAGGCCAAATTTGATTGATTGATATACAGCGAGTAACAATATATTTTGATGAGATTCAAAGTAATTTCACGGTTACATCAAACCATTCAAAAGTGTGCTTTTATCAATATTGTTACAAACCTGTAATTTTGCTTCCCAGCAAGACGAATAGTGTCATCCTAAGAAAGACCTTGTACGATCTGTCCTTGTGTGCTGAGCGGGTGCCGTGTCAATGAACTCAGAGGTTGGCGATTAACTTGGCGATCATTTGGCGACTTGGCGTTGAATTTGGCGAGTTTGGCGATTTAATGGATACTGCTGGAAAGTTCGAGAACTTTCACGATCCATCCACTAAGACCCGAGATACAGCCAGGTACGCCCTGATTGGTCTGAAGATTCCAGCCCCGCCTCCCGGAACTATAAAAGACGGGCACTCAGAAGCTACGAAGAAGTCGTGTCGTGTGTATCGGAAGAAGTTGTGTGGATCGTCAAAAGTTGTGTGTGTGTGAGAGGAGTCGGAGTCGCCGACAAATAAGAGAAATTAGAGGATGAGACAGCAAGAAAGCTGCTGAACTAATGAACAAGTAATTAACTGTGTTGCGATTAATTGACGGTATTTGTAGTAGAAAAATTTTTCGTAACAATATTAAGATCAAAATAACAAATTGCTTATTTATTCCACAGAAGGATTTTCATTTCTTCTTTTATTTTCTAGCATTTGCATCTTTTAATTCATCCGCGCGGTTAATTTGTAGTAGAGTGATTCCATTAAATCTATATTTTACAATTTTATTAAATAATAAGGGGAAATTTGAAATAAATGAATTCCATAATGTTATAGAAAACATTCAAAACTCCACCCGGTGGATGTACTGAAAGTAATCCTATAGACTTAGTAACAGATAATAACCCTTCATTTTACACCAAAACACGAATACGTAGTAGTAAAACACAGCCGAAGCTTACACAAAAACAGTACTTGCAATAAACAGCAGCACTCATGCAAACAAATTGTTAATAAACAACCACAGTAGCACGAATGACACAAAGAGAACTTTCTGTGAATCAACAGTTCAAAGACTTCGCTCAACTATTCACTTGGATTCGACTCAATTAACTGATTCGTGTCTTTCGGCTCTTACTATTTCCATGTTTTTCTCCAAATATAAGCAAATTTTCTATTTTCTTAAGGAACGCACAATTAAATATATACAGTTTCAGAACTTATGGCAACTATTTAAATAGTGCATGGACACATAAAATATGTCAAATGACAAATCTAAGTGATATTTTGCATTTCTTGTCATCGAATATCTAGAAAAGTAAGACTTGAAAAATCAGCTCAGTCAGCAGATTTTAATCCTTTAGAACACCGTAGGGAGGTTGCTGTTGAAAGTTCTCGTTCTGGAATGTAGATGAGGAATCAATTTTGGCTTGGGTTACTATTTCCATTCAGGACATTGACAGATTAATCCTAAGCTTAGAAATGAGACATCAAAAGCATTTTATAGAGTATTAGCATCAAGAACATTCAAGAGCTTATTAATACTTTTTTACAATTCTTTTATCAGTTAAGTTATCCTTTCATTGTTCTCTTTACTAAAAATTTTCTGTGGAACAATATATTTGCAAATTTCTAATAGCTTATTTCATTTTTAAAATCTTACCAGATTATTCAATTTTTTATGAAATGAAGAAAGCTGCGGGTTATTAATTTTATTCATAAAATGGAAGTAATCAATTTAATTGAATTAATTAATATGAATTAATTTGCAAATTATAATCCATAATTTTGAGGTGAGAGTTATTGCAAAAATAAAATATGCAAAATTAAATATGTAATGTAGCAATGTTTTCAGCAATATCCAACGGTGTCAGTAATGTCCAACAGGGAAATGTGTAGTTGCAAATTATGCATTCAAAATATTTTTAAAAAATCGGAAAAAAAATGATATAACAATTTATACATATCATATAAAAATATATATATATTTTGAAATTTCAAAGAAGTGTTTAAAATTATTTTTGAGCATAATATTTTCTGAAGTTACTACAGAAAAAATGTATTTGTGCCAAATGTGAAGCTGTATGAACATAAATCTGGGGCCAAAGAATGCACAAACAAACAGACAGACATACATACACATTTATTATTGGTAGAAATACAAACACTCTAAAAATCGTAAACCAAATTATATGATGCTTATCTCTGTTATCATTTTTTCTTGTTTGTATTATGAAATTACATAATCGTTACAATAAAATTTTATGTTTTTGTTTGTGTTTTCGGATATAACTGACATACTTTGGAAATAAATACTTATGAAAGATTTATTTGACCTTTAGAAAATATAGATGATTAAATACTGAAAACCTTTCACGAAAACGTTTTCAGGATGGTGATAAAAACTGTAAAATGCTTTGTTTTTTATTTTCGTAGTTTTTTTAAAATTAATCATTCAAATTCGAATATTCTCGTAATTTCGATTTTCTATGCTGTGTTTAGCTTGGATTCAGCGAGAACTAGAATTTAGAAAGAAAAAAAAAAAGAGCAAGTCATATCACTGACACTCTGACCCACCTCGTAGGCACACGAATAAAAAAAACTGAATGACCGGACTGCCACTACAACAAAACTGGCGGGAATTATGGTTGAATCCTAATTGCATCACCGGCCACGGTATAACCCTTCCCTAAGGAAGTACGTCATGTCATCGATGGGAGGATCCAGACACCTCCCTTTTCGTGTACCCTCCAGGGTGGCCAGAACCTATCACCGTGCCGGAAGCTTCTCATCCTCATTTCGAGGTGCCCTCCGGAGGGAAGAAACAAAAGAGTAACAAAAAATGCGAAAGGGAAATCCATTTATAATAATTAAATAGTTAACTGTATGCATATGCTCTAGTATGCTGGACAAATACTCCCACAATATAAGTAAATAAATATAATCAATTATAGAACTGGCGCACAATCGAAATATTCGAAATAAATAGCTTGACTATCTCTAAGCTAAGGCGTTATGTTTTTTTTAATAAAAAAATGAAAGGATCCTCTTATATGTGTAAAAAATCGCAATTGAGATTATGTTTTTCACCCGAGGCCTCTTTGTTCCCGAAATCTATTTAATTCCAGTAACTAGGGGGAAACTCTGAAACTCGTAACTGCAGCTGCTGTAACCAGTTATCTATTCAAACCAACTGAGCTTTCACCCGAAAACATTTAATTTTGGAAGCCTCTATATTATTGAATTTGTAGAGCAGACTAAGAGCTTCCAGAGCAGTAACTAAGTTTTACTGTTAAGATAGTTTTACATATAGCTCTGATGGATAATGTATAGATAATCCCTGTTGTAGGAGTTAAACTTGGGGATCATTTGGTTACGCATCTGACATCAAATTTAAAGGTTCCAGAAACTATAAGATTCTTGGCGATAGCTCCATTAGGAAGCGAATTTTGGCGATCTTTCTAGAAGCTTCTTTGCCTTGTCACATAAACTACAAAAAGTGCTAAACAGAGCTGAAATCAATCAAAATAGAGACAGTTGAGAATAGCAGACGACTCAAGAACAGTCATTAATCTAATGAAGTTCCTCTTCTGTGAGATCTCTCTTTTTGATTTGTGTTCTTGCGGCTTTTTTATGTGGGATTTTATTGTGCTGCTATTTATTACAAATGCGGTTGTTTACGCTTTGGCTGTGTTTTGCTGTCTGTATCATAGTATTTCCTCATAGAATAAAGCATCGTTGTTTTTTGTTTGTTTTTTTGAGTCTATTGAAATTTTTTCATTGTAATATCCATTGATTTTTTGGAAAATTCAAACATCAATATTTTTTTATCTACATTGAAAATGTCTGTAAATTCAAAACCTACATAATTAATAAAGATTTTTTTCTTAATAAAAAAAAATTCTGCTAAATGCTTTTTATTCTTTTTTGGATCCAAAGCATGTAGATTTCAAATCAAAAGCGAGTTCAAGAAAACTTGATGGATTCTGTCGAAAATTTGATAGGTGCCTTTGATGCAAATATCGCTTGTTTCTATTTGATTTATTCCTTTTTCTATTTATCGCTTTCACATATATATATGGATAGAGGAACACATATCAATTAAAAATTGTTTTTCCTAGAACTAGCGAGATTGAAATTCACAAAAATCTCGGGATAGATTGCTTTTGACGATTACAATATCTTTTATATGCATGCTTTATATTTTATATCATAAAGATATAATACGGATAAAAAAGACATAATTACAGTATCTTTTATAAGTATGTTTCATTTTCTATATAAAAACGTATATATATCATTAAGATATCCAGTTTGAATATCTTAATGATCTTTTATGGCCAGAAGTGTTTTGAGCCAAATTTCCTAATTTTAAGCAGCAGTTAAATCTGAAATTCTACTTCTAATTTCTTCTCCTCCAAGAAACCTCCATGCCACACCTCATATAGACGTTTGACCCACGACGTCAAATTGAAGGTGCACCATCCCAAGTGCATGACGGATCTCTTCTCAAAGTGAGTTTGAAACTATCTTGTCCTAAAGTTTAGACCTGATACCTAACATTACGGCCAGTATAAACCACCGAGGTTTTGTGCAATACTTATACATTTATAAATTTAAAGTCATATTACTATTCAGAAAGCTACTAAATTAGTTAATAATATTTCAAATCTTATAATCTGGTTCAGTATTTTAAAATAAACCATGCAGCAGAAAATCTGAACTCTCAACTTATTATTTATACGATGGTCTCGAACAATTCTTCCTTCTAAAGAGCAAACAGATCGTCAGCACAACAGGTAATGAACAGGCAGACACTGCAGCTAAATTTGCTATTACGTATCGTTCTCAGCCTCTTCATTATACTGATATCAAGAGCACACTATGTAAGTGGGTGCTAAAGAATTGGCAAAGCGACTGAAATCAAGAAGTAAATAATAAACTGCACCAAGTAAAACTCTATTGTTACGAATATGTGATGCGGCTTTCCAGCATAGTTGGTTCCATGGGAGGTCCCAGAGCTTGGCGACAAACTTGGCGACTTGGCGACAAATTTGGCGACTTTGGTGCCAAAATAGATTATACCCGAAACATCGAGAATTTTCCCGTTCCGTCCAGTAGGAACCGAGTTACGCCTCGAACGTTCATGATTGGTTGAGAGGCTTCTAGCCCCTTCCCCTGCTGCCTATAAAAGGAAGCAGTCCTGCCGCTGAAGAGTAGTTGCGAACCAGTGGAGTCGAAGAGTAGTCGGAAGCGAAAGATTAGTCGTCGTGGTGAACCAGATCGGAGTCGTAGTAGTCGGAATCGACGGTAAAGAACTGGCCTTCCAGAGATAAGCGGAGCAGCGACGGAGTGAAGCTAGTGCTGAACTAAGCTGTGTGCTACTGGCTGTAGTAGAGTCTGTTGTATGCTGCTGTTTATGCTGTTTTGTATGCTGCTGTTTATGCTGTTTTGTATGCTGCTGTTGTATGCTGCACGTCTCGGCTGAAGATAATTGTCTTCTGCGCTGTATATAGTTGTCGTCTTTGTGCTGTCCTGTGTGTCTTCGTGTAAATAAACGTCGTTGTTTTATTTTCTACTGCCGCCTGGTGATTGAGCGTTCTTCACACCATATAACACCCACTATCCAAACGAACCCCGGAAGTTTCGTAACACTATATTACTCCATGGACTTCATCTTTCAACCGGAAGTATGGGATTTTAGCTCGACTGCGAATCGGCCATTCACGCATTACACATAGGCACTTACTGTTAGGTTGGCAACTAAGTAATTGGAGATTTTAAATAAGAAGGAAAATTCAAACTTTTAGCTTAAAAATATAACTTTATATAACATTGTCCATCTTTGTCGATGACCTTTTTCCATCTTTCAGGCGGTGTCATAATTCCAGGTTTATAAAATTTCCGATTTCTGCAAGCAGAAAAACCGATTTAAATGTGATTTTACATCATGAGCTTCATTGAAAATTTTACCATTTAAGAAGTTCTGCATGGAACGAAATAAATGATAATCTGAAGGCCCAAGGTAGTTGCTATATGGTAGATGTGACAACATATCCCAACCTAGTTCCAATAATTGGAGTGACCAAAGATGTGTGGGACTTTGCATTATTATAATGGAAAGCAACACCTTTACGATTTGCCAATTCTGTCCGCTTTTCTTGAGTTGCATCGCTCATTTTGGCTAGTTGTTGAATGTACTGTTTGAATTAATCGTTTGTTTTCTTGATAAAAATTCAAAGTGCAAAATTCTTTTATAATTCCACCATACTGACAGCATACTCAATTTTTTTTTTTTTTTTTTGATGAATCTCAGTTTTTGGTATCGTCTGAGCTGGTTCAACTTCGATCCGAGATCTTTTCTGATTAACGTTGTTATAAACTATTCACTTTTCGTCACCAGTAATTAGTAGTTTCAGAAATGGTTTCACGTTTCAGAAATGAATCGCAGATGTTAATGCGTTGCATCAAATGAATTTTTTAAGCTTATGAGGGAGGGATCCATAAATAAAGTTTCTTGACGCAGCCAGGCTATTTTAATTTTTTTAATGTGTTTGTGTGATACATTGAGCTTTTCTGCAATCTCATGTGTAAGTGCTATGACTTTCTGAATCGATAATAGGTTTGATAGGGGTCTCATAAGCGGCCAGATAGTTGCTCATTTTTCTGTGTAAAATCCCCAGAACGAAATTTGGCAAACCATTTTTGACACTGCCTTACTTTCAAGGCTACATTCCCATATGCGGCATATAATTTCTTGTGGGTTCTTGCATTTTCGGAAATAATAGTATAAAAACTGTCTGAAGTGCGCGTCTTGTTCTCAAATTTTTAAGTTGGGATAAAAGCAAAACTAAATAACTAATCGATACACATTTTTTGCTAAATTGAAGGCGGAAGTCCAAACAACGAGAAAATAATATAGGTTAGTTGCTTTGAACACGTTGCGGAAACAAAATAATGCATCAAATACATCTGCTGACAAAATCCGCAATGACTTAGTTGCCAACCCAATATTTGGAGAACCTCCACCTGTTTGAGATTCATGCAATGTTCCATTCACTATAAGGCACGTTTTAATTGAGTGCTCTGATTTTCACAGGGATCGTATTAACTTTTTTAACTCCTTAGATTTTAATTTGTCTTTCCTATTAGGAGAAAGACTTTATTCAAATTTATTTTTGTTCTTGAAAAAAAAAATAGAAATTTTACTGAAATCTGAATTTACTATTATAGTTTTACTCACTATCTTACCAGCTTTTAAGATGATATGTGTGGAATTAATACATAGACACAATAAATGAACTATTTTTTCGGTGCAACATACCCTAGAAAAGCATCTTGTGCCAGGAAATAACCATATCTATCGAACAAAATCTATTCTTCACACATTCCTATTTATCCAGCATTTTATTTCCGAAATTTTATCAAAATGCAACTGCAGAGATAATGGATCGATCACGAAGTACGTCAGCAGGTGAAAATCGCCAAAGTTTGACATTTTACAGACGGGAAACATGTTAATAAGCAAGCGAGCACCGACAGCAAGTGTCACTCTGAATTTCTCAATTAAACACACATTAATAGGAATCCGATTTACGGAAAAGAAAAATCGATTTTCCCTAATCACAAAGGAGAGGCCAGAGATTCCGATAATCTCATTTGTTGATGACTGACCTTTCTGTTTGAATGCTGCAAATGGTTTCCTTAAGCATCAATTAATCAATAACAGACAAAATATATCTGATGAATGTAAAGAGAACTGTGAGTTCTTTATTAACAAACTGTTGGAAAAGTTAATGAATTACAGAAAAATGAATGGCAATATACTTTGATATTATAAATTTCTGTATCTTATTTCTTTGATTTCTCCCATCATCTGCTTTTCCATAAAAGACAAAGTTAATGTGAAGAATCCCATGAGAACTTATATACTTAGTTGAAATGTTACTATGAAAGTTACAGAAAAAATATAAGATTAAAATACTTTGCTATTCAACTTTAATTGATGTTGTATGAAGAGTTTATAATAAACAGATGAAGTCTCATATCTTTGAGTTGCGTCAATCATCTGCTTTTCCATAAAAAGCAAAATAAATGTGAAGAATATCATGAGGACTTACATATTTAGTAGAATTGTTACTTTAAAAGTCAATAAGTTATAGAAAAATGTAAATTTTTTTGTTGATCAACTTTAATCTATGTGATATGAAAAGTTTATAATAAATATAAAGGAAATCTATAAATCTCTATGTTTCATTTCTTCGAGTTCCACCCATCATCTGCTTGTTTATAAAAGACAAATCAAATGTTAAGAATACCATGAGGACTTATTTATTTAGTAGAATTTTAACTATGAAACAGAAAACTATAAGATATTCTGTTAATAAACTTTATTTGATGTTATTAAAAGAATTTATAATAAACAAATGAAAGGAATATAAAGATATTTAAGTCTCATTTCTTTGAGCTACACCCATCATCTGCTTGATTACAAAAGACAAAACAAATGCAAAGAATATCATTTACTTTGTTTAATTGTTACTATGAAAATTATATAAAAATGCAAGTCATTTTGCTAGCCAACATTAATCAATAATATATGAGTTTATAATAAATGTGAAAAATATCTATAGACTTCTATGTCTCATTTCTTTGAGTTGAGCGCATCATCTGCTTGTACACAAAAGGGAAATTAAATTTGAAAAATATCATGAAGACTTACATACTTGGTTGGAATGCTACTATGCAAGTTTCTAAGTTAAAGAAATTTGTAAAATATTTATATACTCAACTTTAATAGAAGACATATGAAGAGTTTATAATAAATATAAAGGAATTTTATAGATATTTGTCTCATTACTTTTGAGTTGGGCTCATTATCTTTAAAAGACAAAGTTAATGTGAAGAATGATTAGGACTTATATACTTAGTTGAATTGTTACTATGAAAATTACAGAAAAATGTAAGATATTTTGCTAGCCAACTTTAATTGATGTTATAGAAAGAGTTTGTAATAAAAAAAATGAAAGGCATCTAAAGATCTTTATGTCTCATTTCTATGAATTGCACCCATCATCTGCTTGTATATAAAAGATTAAAAAAATGTGAAGAATCTCATGAAGATATACATAACATAGGTTGACATGGTATTAAGATACTACATTACAGAAAAATGCTAAATATTTTGCAATTCAGGGTTGATTGCTGTTATAGGAAGATCTTGTAATAAACAGGTGAAAGAAATTTAAAGATTTTTATGTCTCATTTCTTTGAGTTGCACCAATCATCTGCTTGTCCATAAAAGGCAAAGTAAATGTGAAAAATATCATGAGAACCTATGTACTTGGCTGAATTGTTACTCTAAAAGTCACTAAGTTATAAAAAAATGTAAAATACTTTGCTTACGTTAATCGATGATATAAGAAGAGTTTATAATAAATATAAAGGAAATCTATGGATACCGATGTCTCATTTCTTTGAGTTGCTACCATCATTTGCTTGTCCATAAAAGGCAAAGTAAAGGTGAAGAATATCATGAGGACTTACATACTTGGTTGAAATGTTACTTTGAAAGACATTAAATTATACAAAAATTTAGAATATTTTGCTGGTCAACTTTAATTGACGACTTATGGAGAGTTTATAATAAATACAAAGGAATTCTATAGATCTTTATGTCTCATTTCTTTGAGTTACGCACATCATCTGATTGTCTATAAAAGATAAAGTTAGTGTAAAGAATGTCATGAAGACTTATATACTTAGTTGAATTGTTATGAAAGTTACAGAAACACATAAGATATTTTGTTAATAAACTTTAATTGTTGTTATAGGAAGAGTTTGTAATAAACAGAAAAAATAAATCTAAAGACTTTTATGCTTCATTTCTTTGAGTTGCACTCATCATCTGCCTGTTACTAAAAGCAAAGCAAACATGAAGAATATCATGAGTATTTATTTACGTAATTGCATTCTTACTATAAAAGCTACAGAAAAATATAAGGTATTTAGCTAGTCATCTTTATTCGATTATATATGAAGAATTTATAAAAAAATATGGAAGAAATCTATAGATCTCGATGTCTTATTTCTTTGAGTTGGACTCTTCATCTGCTTGTCTATAAAAGATAATGTGAGAAATGTCATGTAAACTTACATACTTGATTAAGATGCTACTATGAAAGTTATTAAGTTATAGAAAGATGGAAAATATTTCGCACGTCAATTTTAAGTTATAATAAAAAAGATGAAGGAAATCTAATGGTCTTTAATGCTCATTTCTTTGAGCTGCGCCCATCACCTGCTTGTTTATAAAAGGCAAAGCACATGTGAAGAATATAATGAGCACTTATATACTTAATTGTATTGTTACTATGAAAGCTACAGAAAAATATAAGATATTTTGCTATTCTTCTTTAATTGATGATATATGAAGAGTTTATAATAAAATGAAGGAACTCTACAGTTTCTGTCTGATTTCTTTTAGTTGCACCTATCACCTGCTTGTCCTTTAAAAAAAAAGTGAAAAATATTATGCAGACTTACATACTTGATTGAAATGTTACTATGAAAGTTATTAAGTTGTAGAAAGATACGAAATATTTCGCAAGTCAGTTTTTATTTGTAATAAACAGATGAAGGAAATCTGAAGACCTTTATGGCTCATTTCTTTGGATTGCGTCCATAATCGATTGTTTATCAACAGGAGATAAGGTTAGAAGAACGTTTGGAAACTTAAAGTATTAGTTACAATGTTTCTGTGAAAGTAGCATTACAAGGAAAGAAATCTCGCTTGCCAACTTTCATTCGTATTTTATAAAGTAGTAATAAACCTGTAGAGGAAATAAAAAATACGATACCTGTAAATCTCATGCACAGGAAAACATTAATACTGCAACAAAATATCATGCTTAAAATTGGGACTTTTTTTTTAAGAGACAGTTTTGAAAAACTGCATATCAGAAACTATAACATTCTTTATGGATACATAAGTAATTATAAATGCATTTCTAATTCGTACAATATTCGCTACTATTTTTTTCCGAATTAATGAAAAGTTCTTCTTAATTCTAGTATATTTAATTAATCTCGTATATTAAATCTCGTATATTTAGTTAAATATACGAGACAATTTCTCTAAATATTTTATAATAATTAATATTCGTATTTCTAATAAATAAAATTTATTACGAATTTTTATTTATAATAAATAAAAATTCGTATTTCTTCTAGAATATTGCGCTACCCATTATGGACACTGTAATAAATTGTCAACTTGTAGAACAGTGGGTATAGAATACATCCGAGTGTTCTACTGTACAACGCATTAGACAAGAAATAAAATATTTGAGAAAAAAATGCTGAATTTAATTTCTTTGAAATTAATAACATCCATATAGAAAAATCTGAAATTGTAAAACAATACTTTTAAGACATGACTTTCTTTTTCACTTCACCAAATTAGACAGTTAAAAAAGTAGTAAAAAGCACTTTTTGATAATCTTTTCTATCCATCTTAACCAAATGTGTCCAAAAATAATGCAGATATTGTTTTTTTTTCCACGTCGCCAAATTAGACAGAAAAGTAGTAAAAGGCACTTCTCTATTACCTTTTCTTGCCACCAAAAACGAATGTGTCTAAAAATAATGCAGATATTGGGTTTTTTCAAATCGCCAAATTAGACAGATAGAAAAGTTGCAAGACACTTCACGATTACCTTTTCTTTCCACCAAAACCAAATGTGACCAAAAATTAATGCATACATTGGTTTTTTTCGCGTTGGCAAATTAGATAGAAAAGTAGTAAAAGGCACTTCTCTATTACCTTTTCTTGCCACCAAAAACGAATGTGTCCAAAAATAATGCAGCTATTGTTTTTTTTCCCTCATCGTCAAATTAGGTAGATAGAAAAGTAGTAAAAATCACTGCTTGATAAACAATTCTTTCCACCAAAACCGATAGTATCCAAAAATAATGCAAGGTATTGTTTTGAAATATTTCCCTGGTTATTTTTCTACAAGTAACGGACACATAAATCTAACTGCAAAAATTTAATGCAAATTAAAAAAAAATATATGAAAGTTTCAAAATTTGCATTTATTTGAATATTTGCATATTTTTTATTTGCCATGCATATTTCCACAAACTTTTGGAAGCAAACTTTTTTGCAACTTTTGATAGTAAATCAGTTTGATATTGTGGTGAGTAGTGTAAATAAAAATTAATAGCTGAGAAGAAATAAAATGAATTATAAATGCTTGGGCTGATATTTTTTATGACCTTTGATGAATGTTCAAAACATTTAGTTTCACTTATTTAGATATAATTATTTATTTTATCTTATTTCCTCGAAGAACAGAGGAAATAAGATAAAATAAACAACACAGACTTTCCACGAGGAGAACAGAGATATATATTTTAAACAAAAATTTATCGAATATTTTAATATACACATTTCAGGAAATGTAATTTTTTACTAGTCTCTTTATATTATTCTTTGTATGTTTTAGGGAGTTTATAATTTAGTTTATAGATTTAAATCTAATTTTTAATTACTTAGCTTCGGATTATAGTAATTTGTATTAACTTATACCAATCCACTTAAGATTTTCTTTGAAATATGTGATAATATGTTTTCTCTAAGACTGTTCATAATATTCTAGAAAACGTAAACACTAGTATTGCTTTGTCTATATTTTAAACACATAAAAAAAAGAAATATTCTAAAAATGACTTTTCGAAACAAAACTTTCACAATAAAAACCTTTGCTATCTTGATTATTATAAAATCTTTAGAGAAAGTAATAAAAATTATTTAATAATTTTTGAAGTTATATTAATGCTTGCCAAAATCAATTTTCAAAATCCTAAACTTCTGAAATGATTCAGCGCCTGTTTAAAACAGTTTATAATATATAACATTTCACGATTGTTTCTATCCAATGGCAAGCTTAATTCCCTTTTAAAAGTAATAGTAATTTTCGATTAAGCATATTATTATTATCTATTATTATTTTCATTATAAATCTTTATATGATATAATTGTATGTTATAAACAGCTAGCTAGAAATAAATTTAGTCTATTAGCCTAAGAATTGAATTGTAGATCTGACTTCAATTTTGCTCGAGGTTGGATTTAAGGGAAATTTATCTATTTCTCCATTTGTGCAAAACTGAGTAAATTAAATTATAATTGTGCGTGTTTTGATAATCTAGAAAAGTAATGTACTATGCATATAAAATTTGCATATTATTAAACTGTCATATTTATTGCAAATTCTGGACAAATCGTTTACCATATTGATTTGACCCCCGGGGGGGCACCTCGAAATGAGGATGAGATGCTTCCGGCATGGTGGTTGGATCTCGCCACCCTGGTGGGTACACAAATAGGTGGGGGATCTGACTCCTCCCATCGATAACGGGACGTACTTCCTTCGAGAAGGGTTGTACCGTGGCCGGTGACCTTAGGACTCAACGACAGTTCCCACCAGTGTTGCTGTTGCGTCTGTCCGGTCATTCAGCCTTATGGTTTAAATCCGTGTGCCTTTGTGGCGGGCCAGAGAGTCAGTTGGCTGATTTACCATATTGATTGTCTATCCAGCTATCTATTCGTGAATATATCGAAGCAATAGATGAAAATATCTACTATAGAATAAAGTGACATAGACAGTTGGTAGTCTATATTATAGGATATATTTTTTAATTCTAAAATTATAATTGCATCTTAATTTGGATTAAATATTTCAATAACTAATCTGCCTATTTGTTTGTTTGTCTTTGGACATAAAATTCAAAAACACAAGATAAGAGACCATAAATCTATTATGGTGAAAGCGACAATAAGATTTGCTGTCTTATCACCATAATAGATTTTTATCAAATTTTGGCACTAATAAATTTACACGAACAGTTCTAAAATACATACTCAGTGCTCTTCATTATAGCAGAAGCTGAACATAAAACGCATTATGTACATTTGTGTGTACACTTTGTGTGCATTCTGTGCTTGTATATCCGGATATCAAATTTTAGCACCAATAGATCTACATGAAAATCTCAAAATGCATACTCGATAATCTTCAATATACTAGAAGCTAAACACAAAATGTGCTGTATTATGTTTGTGCGCAAACTGTGTGTGTACTGTGTGCTTATGCGTTCTGATATCAAATTTTGGCACCAATAAATTTACATGAATACTTTTAAAATGCATACTCGATGCTCTTCATTATAGCCTATGCTAAAAACCGAACACGCTGTATTTATTCAAGTGTAAAACTGTGCGTACTATATGCTTGTGTGCCTTGATATCAGATTTTGGCACCAATAGATCTAAATGAAAATCTCAAAGTGCATAGTCGATTATCTTCATTAATTTAGAAACTAAACACAAATACACAAAAATATTATGTTTGTGTGCAAATCGTGTGTGTACTCTTTGCTTGTATGTTCTGATACCAGATTTTGTCACCAATAGATCTACATGAAAATCGCAAAATACATATTCGATACTCTTCATTATACTAGAAGCTAAACACAAAATTTATTGTATCATGTTTATGTGCAAATAGTGTGTGTACTCTATGCTTATGTGTTCTAATAACAAATTTCTGCAACAATAAAATTAAACAAATAGGGAAAGCTCTAAAATGCATACTCGATTTTCTTCTTTATACATGGAAGCTAAGCATGAAATGCGGCATTACATTTGTATGTAAACTTTATGTGTATTGTATGCCTGTGTGTTCGACGTTTGTTGTACTGTATGTATACTCTCGTTTTTTTTTTTTTTTTTTTTTTATAATTAACACTGACTAAATAAAATAAGAATATAAAAAAATCCTTTCATTTTGCGTTGGGAGTCAAAGCAATCAATTGCATATAGGGTTCTTAAGGCTATTTTAACATTTGCTAATATTCAAATACCAATTAAATAGAATAATTTGACATGAATGTGTAAGCAGAATAAAGTGAAGATCATATCCTACATAATACCCAGACAGTTAATAGACTTGCATTTACCGTAAAATGATCATCTCCTTGCTTACTGATCAGTGATAATTCACAGTAACGTCTAGTTATGTGGAAACCCAATTTAATCGAGTGCCTTAAGTAATCTTACAGTTAATGAATATTAGGTGTGTGAAGGACACTATTCGGCGACTCTTTTAAATTGGAATTTAAAAGTAATAAACTGGTCTTAAGTAATTTCGTCTTCTTATAGATGAGAAATTATGTTGGAAATACCTGTACAATGAAGACATTTAATGAGTTCTTTAAATTAGAATTTAAAATAAATTGAGCAATCCTAAATTTCAGTTTCGTAATTCATAATAAAAGGGTCCGGTACAAAGGTGCTGTAAGGTGAATCTTTCTTATTAGAATTTTAAAGTAAAATAATCTTTCCCTTTACAAATACTATTTCCATGTAACTGAAATGTAAGGGCTTATTATTTTTCATTAATATATTAGCAAGTTGCCCACTATGCTGAGTGGTTTGGTTTAGATGAGAATAAAATTTTAGAGAGTTAGTTTTATTCCAGAATATTAGAATTTTTTGACATCGCAGTTTTTGTTTCAGCTTTAAGGCAATTTCAAAAAAAAAAAAAAAAAAAAAAAAAAATGTTCGTTAAATTTAATTTAAATAATAATAAGTTTGTAATATATAAAGTATGTCTCAATGGAGAGGACATAATGGTTATAATTTATGAATATCTTAATTGCAATTCATGAATTGCAAGACAACACACATAACTGATATTAATATCAAAGCACTGATCTTGGAAATATATTTTATAAAGGAGAGCAGTGGGTGGTTTCAACGAGCGTAAATTTTATTGGACTTTTGATATCTTGTGTTTTCCAAGTTGCCTTGTAAATAAGTGAATCTTTGATTTTTCATAAAATTTCTTTAAGGGTTCGAATTTATCTGGGGAGATATAGGGGCTTCACAAAGGATATTTGAATACTTTTTCATTTAAATTTTGTCAGCAAATTGTGGATCTGCTTAATAATTTAAGGCTTAAAGTTGCTCCAGAAGTTATACTTTATCATTGCAGAACTATGCTTTCCTTGTCTTTTATAGCTCTTTTAAACCTCAGCTATGTTTCCAGTACCATTGAGCATTAGGCCGGATATTCTTTTTCCTCCTAGTCCAACCCCTCGGGGGGCACCTCGAAATGAGAATGAGATGCTTCCGGCATGGTGGTTGGATCTCGCCACCCTGGAGGGTACACTAATAGGTGGGGGATCTGGCTCCTCCCATCGATGACGGGACGTACTTCCTTCGGTGAGAGTTGTACCGTGGCCGGTGACGGCCTTTAGGACTCAACCACAGCTCCCGCCAATTGCTGTTGCGGCGGTCCGGTCATTCAGTTTTATGGTTTAAATCCGTGTGCCTTCGGGCGGGTCGGAGAGTTAGATGGTTGACTTTCCCTCCTAGTCCTACAGAAGGGCACCTCAAAAATGGGTATGAGAAACTTCCGGTGTAGTGGTTGGCTCTCGCTACCCTGGTGGGAACAAAAATGGTGTGGGATCAAATACCCCCTACCAATCATAGAACGCGCCTCTTATTAGAGGAACTGTACCATAGCCGACAATGGCCTTTAGGTCTAACTTTAATTCCCATCAATGCTGTCATGGCGTCCGGTCACTTAGATTTATCCGTGTGCTTTTGGAAGGGTTAGGGTATGCATTTCTTCAGACACAAATAAAAATTTCGTTTTTTCTTTCCTTATTTTAGGAAAATAAAATAAAACGAAGAAAGATTTAAAAAGAAATTCGCATTTATTATAAAAAATTCTTCTAAAATATTGCAATTATTAAGAATGATATAAAATATCGCGATGCATAAAATAAATGCAATATTCTGATATGTGTTTTATAGCAAAAATTCAAGGAAAAATGAGTATCTACATACGGTTGCTTACTGATAAAAGTGTTCATATAAATGTACAGTAATTATTATTACGTGCTGTTCAATTACTTAAAGAATTTGCTTTGTTAAAATTTTAAAATATTTTACATTTTATTAATGTCATCTGAAATTATAATGTTAATACTAAACAAAAGTGAATATACAATCTCATTAAAAAGTGGGCTTATAGCATTTTACTGAACAATTAAAATAAATAATTCATCCCATTTTGAGTAAAACTAAAGAGTTTTAAAACGTGTGTATTTCTTAGGGATACACTAAACAGATTTTACTGAATATCTAATCATAAAAATAGAAATCTTCCGTTAGATTTATATTCCTCTCTCAGTCGAAATTAAAAATTTAAAAATTCTCATATTTCTTAGATTTTGATACATACATTTTCAATATAAACTTTATCTTTAATAAATAAAAAAAGATCTTATCCTTTCAAAGGCCTTAATGAATGTAAATATTTTCGACATTCTATCATCATTTCTAATCAAGAATAAATAAAACAACCACAGCATTCGGCATTATGTATGCCCTAGATTACCGAGAGGAAACCCACAGACAGCAAGCAATGCTGTCCTGACTAACGACAGCCAACCATAGAAGCGCCCATCTATTTATTTAGGTTAATGACAAGCAACTGACACTAGAAAGTCCGGATCATTCCCACTAAAAAAAAGAGCCCATTGATCACAGTCAACTCTCGTTGTGACCTTGACTATTATAACTGTAATTACTCTTGATTGATAATTTAATTTTTTGTGTATGACACATTATGGCTCGGGAGAGATTGATGTCGATTCAGCACAATTCTGTTGCTTTTCGACAAGTGGTTCTTCCATAGGAGGGATTCTGTAAGCATACATAACCTAAAAAAGACACAACAGAAAATGAAATAAAGAAAGACAATGAAAAATAATAAAGTGTCCTTGTAGTTAATATTTATTTAATGCATCTTTGTTCGATAAATAGTTATGATTTGTTTCGCTTGTCAGTTAACTGTTTTTGTGATGCCTTAAATGAGACGCTTTTAGTTAAATGAGAGAATATATTTCTTCGTGGGAAAGGTATTAATCAGTTAACTGTTTCAAAAACTTCGGAAAATGTGTATCTAAATTGTCATAAACATAAAAATATTATATAAATATAATAATTAAACAATTATTATATAAATATAATAATTGTCAATGGATAAACTCGTCATAATGCAAAATGTTGTACGTTTTCCATGACAAGTATAATTATCATAAATTGTTAACTGATTAATTATGATGAAATATCGCTATACAAAATATATATCATCATATTAATACTAGATTTGTGGGGTTTAGTTGTATATCTTCTTTTATCTGAAAACCAAGTAAAGGGTAAAGCAAATAAATAAATTTGGCACATAATCCCTTTAATTTTCACAAAAAATAATTGTCAAATTGAATTTAGTATTCATTATAGATAAATGGTGTCCCAAAATTAGCGGAAGATTCGAATTTGCCACCATTTGTGCATTAATGAGTTGGCAATCCTATTAAAAAACCATTATACAGCTGATAGGATTAGTAAAAATGGAGTGTTAACGCAAAATTAAAATTAAATAAAAAAACACAGGTGTTTTTTTAAATTGTTATATTTTTATTGAATCGTAAAGTACATAGGATAGAGTTATGTATGGAATAACCCATAGAGCAAATGCCCGCCAGGGCTTTGCTGGCATATACGCACTTTTTTGTCGAAATTTTCCATGTCCATTTTTCATAAATGTGGCTAAATTTCGTTGATGCAGCGTTGAATTTCCTCTTTCAATGCACGCGTGCTTGTGAGATTGTTTGCGTAGACCTTTGACTTAATATAACCCCATAAAAAGAAATCTGATGGTGTTAAATCACACAATATAGGAGGCCATTTTTCAAATTTTCGAGCTGTGGCTGCCGGATTTTCGTTATTTTTGAAATATTGTTCAACAAAGCAAACACTTTGTTCTATAGCGGCAAATTCAAATCTTGAGTTAATTGCCGGACACCCTTTGCTTGTTATACAACTGCTATAACACTACAAATTCCTTGCGGTACTGCAAAGCAAGATAAATAATAACCGATTACGGAGATGGACATACATATAATTTGCGAAAATCGTTTGCATCATTTAACACTTATTTGTGAATGCATATAGATATCAATTCATATATTTATAAATTGTTCACCTGCATTGTTTTATGAATAGGAACTCTCAATTTTCATATTTATTAAGTCCATGGCGATATTCAAAAGGAAAGGTTTTAGAAAGCTTTTTAAAATTGCTAATATTATGAACTGAATCCATCAATTTGATGAACATTTTGCAATCCAATACAATAGTTATAATATATTCAGTTATACCGTTACATCTTTGAAAAAGTAAATTCAAATTTATATATTTCAGTATATGATAAGTAATGAATATATATTTCTAATGCAAAATATTTACTTTTTTTGGTATATTTCACTCTTGAATTACGGAATCGATCAATCTAGTGTTTAAAATATGTACTTTATTAGAAAAAGTGCTTTAAGAAATTGCTCAAAATCGCATAAAAATTTTTTTTTAATGGAAACTAATAGTGAAAATTGTAAATAGAATAAAAATAAAAATTGCGAAAAGTCACTGGATAACAACATTGATGATAACTGTGGAAAATAGCATTTTAAGTTTATTACACTAAGATATATACTCATTTAATGATTCATTTTGAATGATTATAATCCCCTCCCCCCTTTTTTTAACACCAGTGAGTTCCAATCGTTAGGCTCATAAACTGTGAAAGAGCAGATCTGTATTAGGGAATTTTTTTTCATAATGGAACTACGCAATGAATACTTACATATGAAGAAAATTTTTAAGTTAAAGCATTTTAAAACAGAGTTTTTCATTTATTTCTAGTATTTTTGTTCGACGTTTTCAATTCTAATTTTGAAACTCTTACAATCACTTTTGGTGAGAATTTTCTTTAAAACATTATTTCTCTAATTTCTCTTTAAAGAATTTTGGCATACATTTTAAAAAGCATTACCTTCCATACAAATAATCATCGGAAATATTTATTTTTAGGAATGTAATTGCTGCTTTTGTTTCAAAATGTGTATGTTGTATCGAATAATATGTTTCATCAATTTTTTCCTAATTCTTTAAACATTTCAAATGTTACTTCATTTCACTTCAAACAAAGGGAACAGGCTCATAAGTTTTAAATCACACTTATAAAGAAGAATTACAAAAAATTCAATGAGACTGTATAATTAAACGACTTTGTTCTTTCATGTTAAACAAAGGATTATTTTCAAGCGACTGTTTGTACTTTTAAGGGATATCATCCAACGATCTTTCAAACGATTTATTGTTATTTCACGTAAAAATTTACAAGATGTTAATATTTGATAAATTTCTATTTACGCGATCTTGAATGAAATGAAATTATTTCATGATTTATACTGATGAAAAATTTTATATTTAAATAAAATATTGTCACAAAAACTTGATTTAATTTTTTATATCACAGTATTTATGCTCAAAATTTGAACAGCTTGTAATATAAAAATATTTGTAGCAAAGGTTAAAACTATCACATATGAAATCAGCTGCTGCGAACTACAGATTTAAAAATCGTCTGCGAGAAAGTAAAAATATATTTAATGTTAGTTTTCGATGGAATCCCAATATGAATGTAAACAAAACCATCCCTCTCTTTCTCTTTCTCTCTCTATAAAATATTTTTAATATAAAACAATTTTTTTAATTATTATAATGCAAAAAATCAATTTATCGTCTGCAATTTTATTCTTTAATTAAAATTAGAAAATTCGCTGTAATAAATTGTTCCAAAGTCTCGCAGCTTCAAGAAGAATTTGAGATTGTTCCAAACGATTTTCAAAAATTCAGGAAGCTAAGTTTTCCATTTGTTATGAATTATTTTAAAAAATGATGCAAAATTTAACTTAACATTTTAACAGCAGCATAAATATATGATTACATCATGGAAATTATGGTAATCATTTTAAATAATGTAACTCTTTTGATTAATAAAAGTAAAATGTCAAATTTTTTAATAAATTTTTAAGTAAAAGAAATCTTAAAATAATTTTCAAGAAACATTTTTTAATATTAATAAAGTTAAATAAATCTTATTTAAATATTTTTCTTTCATGTTTCTTTTTAAAAAAATGTTTGATTAACAAACCTTTTTTTTAAACGCTAAACTGCTTGCTGTTACAAAGATATAGTTTTCAATTAATACAAAATTAACTATTTAATTAATTGCCACGAAAGATTGTTAAATCTTCTTTCAGTATCCGTGAACAAAAATCGAAAAAAAAAATCTATGGAATAGTTTGATCTTCTATAGGCAACAGGAAAACTGATGTTTCCGTTTAATTTAGAGAAATACCAGCACTGGGACTACACAACTTAATATTGTCTGCAACTTTATTTTTAATTAAAAGGAGATAATTGCACTAAAGAATTTTCTCGGGAAAAAATTATAAACCATTCTGAACAATTTGTAAAAAAAAAAACCTTCAGCAAGCATTTTTTTCATACATTATGAATGTCTTTGAAAGAGTGATACAAAATTTAAGCATTGTGAGTGGCAACCTAATTAAGTATTTACAATGTGGAATATGAAGGCATTCATTTTCAGCAACAAATTTCAGTCATCTTTAAATAAAAGCAATTAAGTTTTTCATCAATTTTTAAGCCACAGGAAGCTTCAAAATAATTTTCATGAAATATTTTTCAGTATAGATGAAGGTAAGTAAAACTGATTTAAATATCTATCTTTCTAAAGCAACTTTCTTTTGAGCATTTCTGCACCTGAATAAGGGAGAAATAATTTGACAGGTTAAAACAAAAGTAATTCTTTAATTAATTTTCATGAATCCTTTTCTAAAACTTGTTCTGTGCTTCAAAGAATTTTTAAGAAAAAAAAGTGAAGAATATCTGTTCTGCAGTTTAGATTTCTATAATCCATTCCATTGAAACTATATTGAATTTCTATAATCTATTGAATATATCCATATAATATATATCCATCGAATTTTTATAATCCATTCCAATGCCCATTCCAATCTTAAAAGACTTTTAAGTGGTTTGTAAGTGAAAGTGTTGTACGAGCTCGAAAGTAAATGATGTTGATGAAATTTTGTAGTGTTTTGGGAAGTTGCTTTTATATTAGAGCAAATAAATAAAATTTGTTTAAATGGAATAAAATTTCTTTTTATTGGAAAATTTTTAAGAATTTAGAAATTTTTCTTGTTAAGTATAGGTCTTTATATCCTTAAAGATAATTAACTCCTGGTGATTTTACAAAATTATTTTCTTGTCCTTCATGTATTCGACTATGTCCGGAGACGTTTGGAAAAAAAAGGTGCTTAAAATTTTTTATACCACCAAGTAATTGAAATAACCTTAAAAATTTATAATTAGAAGAAAAAATATATATTATCATTTGTTTTTGAAAAAAAGATTCGTTACTGAAATTTATAAAAATTTCAGTGTTCAGAAGGTCAAAAAATAATGGAAATAATTAACTTCCATTTTACTTAAATAATCCTAAAACTACTTAGAATGTAATAGATCTTAAGATAGAAATTACTTTAATAAATAAATACTTTATATGTTAATGATTTTTTAACAAAATTTTTCTATCTTTTGTACGGAAAGCGTCTATAAAACGTGACTAAACAAAACTATTTTAAAATAAACGATCCGTTACATTCGAAGGTGTTTGACACCTGCATACCGAATTTCATGAAATTTTATTGAATTGCTTTTGAGATATCGTTTTTCCCGTGAATCAATCACAGTAAAGTATTCATTCTTAGAAAACGCGTTTTAAAAATAGGAACTTGCAGATTAATTCATCCAAATATATTAAAATAAATTCCAGTATTTTTTAACAGAATTGTCTGAAATAAGCATATTGTGAATAGGTAGTCAAAGAGCTAATATAAACATTTCAAATATTAGTTTTGGAAAAAAAATTTGATAAAAATAAAACAATTTATTCATTTTCGTTTAAAAAATATCACTATTTCCGGTTTTGCTTTTATCGTTTGCGTTTTACTGAAACAGCTGTATTTGTAGTTCTATCTTATATGTATTAAAAATAAAGACTGATTTAGAATCTACAAAATTTAGGTTTTATTTTTAGATCATATAATAATTTTCGCATTTTTCAGAAGAAAAGCAACTTTATAACTAGATGGATATCTTAAGCGACAAATCAGTTTAACGCAGGTACATATCTCATTGTTAAAACAACTCATACTTAATGGCTTAATTAACAATGATTATTTTCATAGATGATGCAATGTTACACCTAGTACTTTTGTCAATATTTTCTAAAAGTAAGGAACAAAATGAATAACTACACCAGCTATTTTTTTTTCTATCGTGTTTTCTTTTTTCATCATCATTATTCTTTGCTATAATTAACAGCGATTACTTTCAGAAATGGTACAAGATAAATAGAGGTAACTTTAGATCTTTAACGTTGCTAACTTCCTTTTATAAATTAAAGCAAATTTTCGAATGACTAATTTCATACCAGAATATTTGAAGATTTTTAAACCTCAGAAGTAAACAGTCATCTTAAATTCATTGAATTTTGCCTTCAAATCTGAATCTTATTTGATATCAATCACTTTTATTCTATTTGCTTATCATTAGAGATTTATTCTGTAATTTTCAAAGAGAAAATCGAAAAAAAAACAAACAAACAAGGAAATCTTGCTTTTAATACTAATTAAAAAGCGCGAAGTTCATTTCTTTAGAACTTTCATTTCGGCAGTGTTCGATTCAAAGAATACAACCTTGAAAACTTAAATCTAACTTTAAATTGTCCTAATTTTATATAATCGCTTTCAAGGATTTTTTTAAACTTTCTCATATGCGAACAAAAGAAGATTTTTCAAAGATAAATTATTTTAATAGTCTCAAAATTTGAAGTCGGAATTTTGAAAAATATATACACTGTAGGCCTCTTTGTATTCTCCACCTCACTAAAAAAAAGAAACCTGTCTTGTACACAAAGTATGCAAAGGAAAAAAATTGTGAATCATTAAAAAAAGTTGAAATTGATTTTGACAATTCTCCATGTTTCAGATTTCTCTGAATCCAACAAGAGAGATTGTGCTCCCTGAAACTTTCTCGCATATTTTCCATTTCTTATCCTCTTTCCTCCGTATAAAGTTGTATCTTGGGTAAAGGGCGTATGTCTTGTATAAACTCGTTAACGATGATTACGAAATATAAATCTTTGACATGAATCTACCATTTTTAATAAATTCATTGCAAGAACACGTCTTTCGGAAGCATTTTAGCTGACTGATTCAACCAAAAGTTGACACAAAATTACAATTGTTGTCACGAGAGAACACATCGATTGTGTTCTCTCGTGATTTAAGTCACGCGAATTAAGTTAAGTCTCGCGAATTTCACTGATTTAAGTCATTGCATTTATATATGTATATAAGAAAGTACAGACAAACACACAGTCAACCCTTTAACAGATTTCATTCAAAATTTGATAAAAATCTGCATATAACAATTTAATCCTTCTAGCTCAAAGAGTTATTAAGTTTTTGTATTCTTCGACGTACAGACAAAATTCTAAAAATATTGTTACGAAATTTCCGGGGTTCGTTTGGATAGTGGAAGTTATATGGTGTGGAGAACGCTCAATCAGCAGGCGGCAGTAGAAAAAAAAACGACGTTTATTTACATGAAGACACACAGGACAGCACAAAGACGACAACTATATACAGCACAGAGAAGACAATTATCTTCAGCGGCGAGACGTGCAAACAGCAGCACACAACAAGACTCTACTGCAGACAGTAGCGCACAGCTTAGTTCAGCACTAGCTTGACTCCATCGCTTTTCTTCTGATCCCTGGAAGACCAGTTCTTCATCGTCGCTTCCGACTACTCTTCCCTGGCAGCTGCGGTTGTCTCCTTTTATATGTCTCAAGAGGCGGGGCTAGAAACCTCTCAACCAATCAGGAACGTTCGAGGCGTATCTCGGTTCCTACTGGACGGATCGGGAAAACTCTCAATGTTTCGGGTATAATCTATTCTGGTGCCAAAGTCGCCAAGTCGCCAAGCTCCGGGGCCTCCGACGAGACACCCGGACTCCGTCCAATACAGATGACTGTAAAACTGTCTTTCTGATGATGGAACGAACTATGCTGGGAAGCCTCATCACAGATTCGTAACAATATGCTTTTGGAAATCAGAGAAGTTTCAAAAATGGAAAGTCGTCAAAATCTTTAATTCGAATTCTATGATGGTTACAACATTAATATAACTAAACTAAATTCTACGATAATTACAAAACTTTCTTTTCTTATTGTGTTTAGGTGCATATGAAATTGCTGATCAAGAAGCAGTCAACCGTTTGACTGATTTGGGTTAAAATATGAAAAATATCTATGGTATAGATGCTTAATCTGTGCTCTAAATTTTATCAACTTAGCTCTTTGTGTTTTGTAGATATAGAGTTCACTTCTAATCGAACAGCCAATCAGACAGACTTGCTGCGAATGGATTTCATTCAAAATCTGATAGAAATCAAGAAATTTAGCCGTAATTCCACATACAAAATTTCAGCAGTTTAGTTCAAAGCGTTTTAAAGTTGCCGTCTTCACATATAGAGATTGAAATATAGACATAATGTAAAATAAGTGTTTTTTTAAATAAGAGAAGTCTGAAACGAGAAGATTCGTCAAAATCTCGAGTTCAAATTCTTTTTTGGAAGGAGGGCGATTACAAAATTTCCTCTATATTTCGTATACTAGGAAGTAAAAAAAGAAGCCTTTACTGGTTTTAAATTATAAGAATTAAATCAGCTCATAGATAAGAAAGTGACGTTGCAACATATCTCATAGCCATACAGCAATTTAGCCATACATTCTCAATATTTTAACATTGTGATGTCATCCCTCACTTCGTATTATAATCTGTCTCTCTTTCAATGATTTTTATGATGCCAGGTAGACATAATGCAAAAAAGGGGGGGGGGTGAACTCAGGAAGGTCTAAAAGGGGGAGATTTGTCAAAATCTTGAATTCAAATTTTCGACGATTATATTTTTTCTATATTTCGTATGTGATAAAGAAAGGAAGAAATCAAAAGTTGTTTCAAAAATAATAAAGGCTCATGCTGAATGGTTTTACATTAGATCTGTAAAAAAAATAGTAGAGGAAGAATTATATAGCCCATAAAATGTCATGAGTTTATACATGAGAATCCAGAAATATTTTTGTTTTGATCGCGATTAAAGAAGCCGACGGTCCACTTTGGGACACTGCCTTAATTGGTCAGACGAGACAATGTTGCATTTTTTTTTATTTTATAGAACAAGTAATTAATTATAAAGTTAATTCATATTAAAGATAAACAAAAAAAGTGTACTATTTTTTAATAAAAAATTATTTTTACTTTTATTTTGTACATTAAAAAAAAATTTTAGATTATCCAAATTATGCAACTTTCCGGTATAAACGGAGAAACCGCGTTTTCCCTCTTGAGGCCAATTATTAAAATCGCTGACAATCTTAAAGCGCTCTACTTAGCTTTCTTCATAATTTAATCATCTCCATATACTAAACTAAATAAAGCCCAAAGCGACTTGTTGTAATTCGTTTCTCCAAAATTGGCTATCGTTTTGACGAAACGATTTATCGGATTCTCAGTATTTATTATTTTTCATTACTATGACTAATGAATTGAAAACAAATTTAATGCTATTCTACCTCTTCTAATAATAAAGTAGAATGCATGAGTATTTGTGCTCTACAGGATAAATCGTTTGAGACAGAACTTCCAAATACGGGAAAATATTTTTTTTAAAAACTGGACAGAAGGTTAGGAATAGGCGTCTGGGAAATTTTTTAAAACTCTTAATTTTTAATTAATTAAAAGTTAATCGATATTTTGAGGTCATTCTGTGATAACTCCTGAAAATATTATAGCACAAAACTGATTTTGACACCATTTTAAAATTTTAATAAATATATTTTTATCAATATTAATTTAGCAGTCATCAAAAGTATTCCAATATGTCGATTTTTTTAAAAAGATTTTTTTTTTGCATAATTTTTAACAACCGGTTTTATTGTTGAAATTCCAAACTTTTTTATTGTTTCATCTAATATTTAACAGTATGATTTTCCTTCACTGTTGAAAGCTGAAGTATAAAAATTGTATTTATTATCAGCGCAGTATATATAAAGAATAAGAAAGTGAAATTGCATTACCGCAAAAGACAATGTGCAGTTAGAAACCGATTGCTTCGACGTTCGATATCAAAATGTCACTGCTCAGATGATGTTCTTGTCATCTGAACCGGGTTCAAAATTAAGAAGTCCGTTCCAAAATAGCTCTTGTATAACGGCTATTTTGGATGCCGGCGTCCTTGCATAGGGGTAGAGCATCTTCCCCGTGATCTGGACGTCCCGGGTTCGAGCGAATGTGCCACCCTGTAAAAGGGGGTTGTGCAAGCGAATGTGTGAGTTTCATCTTCATGTGAGCTAGAAGTCAGACTTCTGCCCTCTGGTGTTCAGGGGTCTTTACTCTCAGAAGCTACTGCACCCCCTTTCCGTGGTAACGCGAACACGACATCATCATCACATTTAAATAAAAGGTCAATATAACTTAACTCGAGAACCAGTTAATAGAAATTAATTAAAAATAATATATTTCATTTTAAAGAGTTTTTTTTAAAAATATATTTGTCGTATTTATATTTTAATACAAATATATAAAAAATATCAATACTTTAATTGAATAATTTGAAAAATAATCCTTAATAAATTTCTCCATACCCTTTACAGTTTTCTTATTCAAACTTAGAAGTCTGGATAGCAAACACAATAATTTAAACCAATAAAGTTGCTATATATTTTCCCCACATTTTGATAACTTTCAGAACAATTCGATGGGACCAAAACAATCTACGAAACGTTTCAAAAGCTACAACATGGATTATTTTCTATATTGGCTTTTTTAGCTGCTTGTCTAAGAAATATTTTCTGTCTCCAGATGGTTATAGCGTGACAGACGGATGATTTATTTCCCTTGTACTAATAAAAAATACTGTATCAATTGCTGTAAACCGAACCTTCGTTTTAGAAAATCGGTTTCAATAGATTCTTTCAAAAGCATTAAAATGTTCGATTTTGATCTTGTCAAATGAAAAAAAAAAAAAAAAACATAGAGTAAATTTCCTTTATCAATAACTCTCCTCCATTTGACAAACCAGCTGATTCGCCGGAAATAAATTGCTTCTCTTATGGATAATTTGATGTTTATAATTTCCTCAACAGAATAATTTTTTTATCCCCAAATTGTGATAGACTTTGAAGCTGTATTATTTAACATTCTTAATATTAGAGATAAAAATTAAATCCCATTAGCCAAATTAGCGCCTATTAAGATGAACAACTTTTGCATTCGAAGTTTTTCGATAGCTGCAATATCTTAGAAGTTCATAGCTGAAAAGTAATTTTTAAGCCCTAATATTGAATATTTCTAACATCAACAATGTATGTTGCCATGTAGTAATTTAGATGTAAAGGAATCCACATTCGTCTTCCAGCTAGCCGAGAGAAAAATTTTTTGTTCCTGACGTAAATTGTATAAATAATAAACGAAATCTTTATTCCTTAATTTTTAACAATGAAAGAAATTAAATTATTGAATAATTGATGCAACAATGAAAAGGGCATAAATTTCTGTTTCGTTGCTAAAAATTATAAAAAGGGAAAATTCATTTTTTAAAAATTGTCAAATTTAGGAAAAATTATCTTATTAATTTCATTTAAAGACAATTTTTGAAATTTCAAAATAGCATAAATATTTGTTTTGTACCATAATAGAAAGTTCTCGTAGAAAAATATAAAAAAATTCTTAATTTTTAATTAATTAAAATTTTAAAAATCGCTATTAGGTGCATATTTATGCATTTCTAAGAAATGTTACATCTCTAGGTCAAATGATCTTACCTACAAAGTGTCAGCAGAAAGACGTACATTTTTTTTTCATTATTACAAAAGATTTTAAGAATAGTTTTAAGACGACACATATTAAGAAGATACAGAGTCTATAGTAGAATACTCCCAATTTTAATAATTATACATATATTTGAAGTTAAAAAACATATAATAAATATTTTATTCCAATAGAATCTTTATTCTGAATTGATATCTTCAAACTTTAAATTTATTTCTCTTTTAAAATAGTTATTCAAAATGCAGAATCTTTTACGTTTTTAAGAAATAAAGTTACTATGTAAAAGTATAATAAAAATAAAAGTATATTTTAGAATGGCAATCTCTAGAACATTCACCTTACAATAGGAATCTCCGGTATGCAGGATAAGAATATTTGAAATATGAACTTAGACAAATTAGATATTTTATTGGCTTCGAACCAAAAATCTCCCATTATTGCCAAGAAAATCAACCCAGAACTTCCTCTTCTTTTTCTTGTCAGTGCGTCATAAAAATTACTTCTTCGGCGACAGAAAAGAAACTCATTACAAATAGTTTCAGGGAATTTTAACGTGACTATAAGCCAAAAAAAGTTAAATTGTAGTAATTTAGAAAATGTGAGTGTATTTGACCATATATCGCTTTAATTTGTCTTAAAAAATTCTTTAAAAATGCATGAGTACTTCTACACAGATCACTAAACACGGGAAAAATATAGAAAAATAAAGTGAAATTTTATGTTTTCTATAAGAAGAAAATTTTAGCCAACCATTTAATATCTCATTCTATATAATGCCGATATCCATATCACTATCATGAATTAACCAGGTGGGATGGTCTTCCCAAAATTTTCTCGCATACTCTTTAAACTTGTCATGCCAGAGAACACTTTACATGTCATATACGCATACTAGTGTAACATTCCCCGTTTTCCAGTGCTGATAAGACATTTACAGCCAGCTGTGTCGTCGCTGTTACTTACTAAACTCCTCGAGAGAGCCAGATGGTGGATATTTTATAAGCCAAAGCTGGGTGGTCTCGCATCTGTTCATTAGCGACTACAATGAAAGACCACATGTGGAATTCCTTGTCCAAGAGGTATTGATAGTACCTTAAAAGAGAAAGGGGTGTCCAAACATCTGGGTGCTAAATGTTTCTCATTGTGAAAGGACTATGATAATTCCGTGTTCAGAATAGTCAGTTATGAAAGGTGCATCACACAAAGGGCCTTCCCATGACCGACTGGCGCCGCTGAGAGAGCATATTTCTGAACCACGATTGGCCAAAAGAGAGCTCAGATGACCAATGTAAATTAAGAGGCGGAGATTGTCGCCGAAATAAAGTGCGGATATTTTTTTTAGGAAGAGAAGAAACGAGTTCCAGGCAGACTGTTGGACTACGCCCACGAGTACGGAGTCCGAGAACTAACTGAGTTTCAAGATAAACCCTCGACTTCGACTGTTGTGTCTCCTACTACAGGTGTAAATAACTATTTATTTAACCAAGATTAGAACAAGTTGTTCTTTTGTATTTATAGGGCTGTAAAATTAAGAATTGTCTGGAAATTCTACTTTGTTATTTGATCAGTCTAGATCAAGACATTACACTAGTTACAAAATATTAACTTTTGGTGGGAATTTAACCTTTTTACTGAATCTATAGTGTTATTTGTCGATTAATTCCTGGTATCCAATCAAAAATATCCAAAAATAGAATTTGGGTTTCAGACGCGTACTTCCTAATCAATTAAAACAAAAATTTAACATATAACAACACTTAGTCGCAAAATACATTTAAGTCACGGCGTTTTTGAATTATTGCATTTACATATTTCTAAATGTACAGACCGACAGAGGGTCAACCTCTAGTTGGATTTCGTTCAAAATTTGGCGTACTAAAGATAGTTTTTCGTACTCAAGGAGATGTAAAACATGGGGATTCGACAAATCTTCAAGTTCGAACTTTTCGACGATTGCTATACTTTCTGTACACTTCGTATACGAGTAAGCAGAAAAGTATTTATACGTAGTTATATGTCAGGATTTTATATACAGTAGCGGCCACTTGATGGGACCACTTTGGGTCCTATGAATTTTGATAAGCGAACTGGACAAAATCAACCTATATTTTAATCACATCAAGGAAATTAAAAAAAAAAATGCCTCAAAACCAACTATTTTTTATTTCAAAAATAACAATTAAACCAGAGGGATGTGGTCTTCTTGAAACTTTCTCTCATACTCTTAATAAGGAGGGGGATAAGTTAATTTTCCTCCCCCCGCATAAAATTACAGACGTTGCATAAGAGAGAAAATGCCTCGCATGGCACTATATGCGAACAATAGATATATTTTCGGTTTAAATATCTAACATTTTAATTGAATCTGTCGTGCGAATATCTCTTTTTGAAGATCGAATGAAAGCACGATTTCACACGAAACTATAATTGTAGTCACAAGATAGAATACCGAATTTCGTTGATTTAGGTAACTCCGTTTACGGGTTATTGCGTTGACATGCATATGAAAATACAAACCACGGCGCGGTCAACCCTTTAACAGATTTGATTCATAACATAATAAGAATCTATATTTTAGATGCGTAACCTGCTCACCAAATTTTATCTATCTAGCGTTATAGAGTTATTGATAGAGATAGAGTTCCTGTAGAGAGATTTCTTTCAAAATTTAATAGAAATTTAGTCTAAATCCATATACCAAAATTCATCCGTCTAGTTCAAAGCGTTTTTGAGTTATCGTGTTCACAGACAGGCAGACATAATGAAAAAAGAAAAAATGTATTTTTCAGTGCGTTCAAGAAGCTCTGAAACGGGAAGATATTTTAATGAATTTAAAAAATAATGTAATCATATTTTTCAACAATTTTTTTCGCGCAAAAGAAAAATAAAATTTAACCTGCACGAGTACATTACACGCACATGGGGAAAAATTAGCTTTTATCAATGAGCTGCCATTATATTGACAAAAGCTCAAACCAAGAAAAATGTAATTTTCAGCACGTGTCAGTATGAAATGAAATAAATAAGAAATATAATATTTTCTAAAACATAAGTGCAACACAAAGTTTTCTATGATCTTGTTGCTATTGGCGATAGGCGAGGACCGAACTCAGAACCTTACGGTTCGTAGCCGATAACATGACCACAAGACAAAAGTAATTACTCGTGTCCCGAAGCTTTATCTGGCTTATAAAGCGTCATCACAATCTTTTAACTATCTGCATTAGCAATTCAATAAATCAGCTTTATTTAAAGCAAACCGGGTTTAATATATATCCTTTTAATTCAAGGCCTGACGGTATATTTATAAACATTCAATAATAGAAATATATGTGTTAAAATGGTCTAAGTGAAGTAAATAATTATACTATAGTCTATTACTATAGTATTATACTATAGTCTATACTATGTTCTAATAAATGACGAATGTTTAGCTTTTATCTAGATCCTCTTTGTGAATCATATTTAAGAAAATATTCTTGAGACACCAACATTTTAAATAAAAAGAGCTGCACTCCAATCAATTAAATCAGTCCCTAAAACTGACTGATTTATGAATATTTGAATATCATTATTTAATTGAAGCAGGTGATTTCGACCACTTCAATAACCGTGTCAATAATGATACCCTAATCAATACCCAGGGTTTCTCAAGACTTATTGATCGAGTGTGAAGAAAATGTTGATTGTTCTAAACTAATCCATTCAAAACTTCATAAATGGATCAGATTTGATAGCAGAAGATAGAAACGTTAATTTATTTATTTAAAAGTTGATTTTTCAGTCTTAGCCTTATTTTGTGACTAAGTGAAGTTAGTTTTGTATGAAATTTTTGTTACAGTCGTTTGGAAAAAATACATCCAAAACACAAATCCGATTTTCGGATACTATTAAACCATGTCAGCGATTTATCGGCAAAAAATCGTGTAACAATGCATGAATTAGCATTGTTACACGATAGATTCAGTAAAAATGCTAAATTCATGCAAAAAGTTAATATTTCTTAACTATTGTATGTCAATATCATGCAAGACGCCCTATGGGATAACTTCATTAGAGTAAGCGAGAAAATTTGAGGGGGGGGGATCACAACCGCTAGTTACAATGTGGTAACATTTTGGCCCTGTAATCAAGAGAAAGCATAATGACAGTCTCTAGTTCTTCTCCAGAGTTAAATATGAAATACATTGATTAGTTAACTCTTTCTAGGGCCGTGGGAAGTATGCTTCCCACCAAATATATCGATCTTTGTATGAAATTATGTAGGTTGGCATAAGTGCTGGCAAATTTTTTTAGAAAGACAGAAACTTAGATGCTTATTTCTTTATCTCACACAAAATGATGCGTCTTGATTTGTTACTTAATTATTACTCAAATTAAATTTATCTAATAAGCTAAATGAATCCCTTTTCTTATTCTAATTTCAAGCCTAAAAATATTTTAACATAATATGACTAGAAAAATAATGGCCCTTTAAAGGGTTAAATATTTTTTTTTTCAATCAACGAATTTATTTTCTTAACAATGAAGATTGTAGACGTAGAGCAAGCTGAATGTGTAAAATAGAGTACAAGTTATATTATTCATCGAATAAACAAAGATTGAGCAATTTTTCCATTATTATTAATATCAAGCAATACTATGAAATTTTTTTTAAAAAGCAAGGGCAAAATTGCAGATAAAAACTTATTTAAAAAATATGAGAAGTGCAGGGAGTAAAAAAAAATGGCTAAATTGAATATAATTTAAGAACATGCATTTAAGTTAACATATATTTTAAGAAAATTCTTTTTCATATCAAATTCATTGATTAAATTTTAGTATATTAATTTAATGTTTGAGTTTTTTGTTTCCACCTTCAAATTTTTGATTAAATAATTTTCATACAATCATTTAAGCATACTTATTAAAACATTTTCAGTCTTCCATTATAAATAGGAAAATCCCGATCCATTATTTTCCAAAATTCAACACCAGATGGCGCTCCGATTCCGGAATCAAGATTTAATAAAATGTAGGCGGTAAATTGGTAATATCTCTCTGCATATTTAAGTTTTTTTGTCACCCAGAATGTATGATTAAGAATTTTTAATCTACATTTAAGTATGAAGAGTTAAATTTTTTGTGTTATAATATATTCACAAATAAGAGAAATCGATCATACAATTCTAGATAAAATGTAATAAAGGTAGTTAGTTATATGTTAAATGCTGAGAAGTTTGAGAATGTGTTTGCTAATTTATAAAAAAATTTGTATGTTAATAAAAATAGTTTTTCAAACGCTTTTAATTTTTAAAAATTTTTGCAAACAAGTAATTTAGGATTATAATAAATATTAATAAATTATTATAATAAAGGCAAAATAAATTAGGATCTTAATTTAGGATTTTCAATAAATTTGATGTTGCATAATTCTTATATGCAAATGCAAACATATGCATACGCAAACTTCTATAGCAAGATTAATTGATGTAACTGACACAAAATACTTTAGACAATCCCTATCCATTACACAATAAAATTCAAAACTTTTTAAAGATAATATATGCATGACAATTTTTCTTTTATTAATTTTTTTTATATGGATGGAAAAGCATACTGTTGCTCATAATGTAAAATGTCATTCAAAGTTATATCTGGTTGAAACCTACCAGCCGACATATCTTTCATATCAAAGGTTGCCAAGTCGTCAGGCGTCAAAGAACAAATTTTTTTGCATATATATATTTAGTAATAATTTTAAAATAATCATTATTAACCCTTAACTGGAGACGTGCGGTCTGTGAGACTGCTAGCGATGGATTTTCGGTTACCCCTATTATATCTGTAGCTTCCTGTTTTGTGATCTTCAATTTACGAGCACTTTATCAACAGATTTCAGAGGATACTTTTTAAAATAATTCAGTTATTTCTTTAAGAGTGGTCTCCACGACCGCACCTCCCTGTTAAGTGTCCCAGTGATAAACAAGGCTTAGCAGATGGCTCTAAAACTTGGGTTCTGAAATATCATCCAATTTATTGATCCTATAATGAAGCAGTGCTTTAGACACTTTTAAATGAAGCCGAAAGTGGTTTTAGTGATAAGGATCATTGTACAGAAGAGTTTTTCGATTCAAGTTCGCATTCAACTGATTTTGATGTGTATGTTCAAACATAATTTTTCTAGTGAAAATGTATTTTGAAAAATTTATAAAATATATTAATATACCAAGATATATATATATAGGTTGATTTTTATGCTAGTTCTTAACCTGTATGTTTAAAATACCCTAGAAAACCGTGCTATGAAAGTCACAAAAGCTGATAAAAAAAGGGCCAATTTTACCCATTGTCAATTTTTTTATTTTTTATATAATTGTTGAATTTTACATTATATTGTCTTCTATATACCTTCATATACTGTAAAAATAAACGTGAATTAAAAAGTAAAATGTTTTTTTAAAGAATATTATGTGTTGTAACATGCAATTTGAGAAGAAAATGTATGTTCCAACGCATTTACTTTTTTCAATGATAATATATTTTGAAAAATTTCTAAAATATATCTATATATCAAGAAAAATGTCTGCAAAATATATTGGCAGTTTTTCATACTAATACATTCGTTACAAAATTTGAGTGCAAATGAAATGCGGTCTCGTAGACCGCACCTCCCCAGTTAAGGGTTAAAATTCAAATTTTAATAATAAATATAAAAATTTAATTCATAAATAATTTAATATGTAAATATAAATATTACCGATTTGGTATTTGTCGGTGATTGAAGTCTAAAGATGGTGAAGTCTAGTCTAATCGATTCCAATTCTATTTTTGATACAAGACATACATTTTACACATTATTCCTTTATCAGGAAAGCAAATGTTATATCAAAATGTCATATGTCAAAACATTTTATTGATTTATAACCTTAAATTTGCTATTCAAGCTACAGTATAGGCAGAAGAAGTAGGGATTGCAATACCGGACCAAAATTTTAATACCGGTATTCGGTATTTTTTAGATCTTAATACCGGGATACCGGTTTTAATACCGGTATTAGAAATTTAAAAAAAAGAAAGAAAACACAGGTGTTTCTTTGTTTTAAGTTTTATAAGAGAGTGTAAATATCACAAAAAATAATATGTAACTTATAAATTAAAACAGTATAGAAAGAATCACAAAAAAGTAAAGGAACTTATTTATTTAAATCACAAAAAAGTGTAAATATCACTATTCAGTCTGTGGTAATATTACAAATTTTTGAAATGTGATCTTAAAAAACATAATGCATCAATTGTACTGTCATTAAGCCTGAAAAGTAATCTTGTGTAAAAGTTACCAGCTGTCGAAAACGCTCTTTCGGCATCTACGCTAGTTGGTGATACTGTTAGCAATGTGCGATTTACTTTTTCCAAGTATTTACCTCTAAATCCCTCATCTTCAAATAAATCCAATTTCTCGTCGGATGGTTTTGGATATAGCTGATTTCTGTATTGTATTTTGGTTCGTTGATTTTTTTTTATTTATCGCTAATTCTAATTTTTGTTCAATTGGCAATTCCTTTTCACTATCGATATTAGTGTCATCATATTTTTCGATAACTGAACCAAATTCTTCTGAATGTGGATAGGTTTGTGGGTAAAAAAATTTAAGAAAATTTACTATAAATTTAATCCGATTTGAATTGCTTATTTTATTTTCTTTTTCATTTTTAAAAACATTATAATTATGTAAATACCATAAAACATTTTATATTTCGGTATGCCTTTCTTCTGTGCGATTTTTCAATGTAATATATAATTCTTCAGATAGTGATGTGTGCTGTTCTTTCAGCGACTGCAACATGAAATTTGTTGTTGCATTAGCAGTTAATAAATTAAAATCTCTCCGACATAATTAATGCTTCTGTAGTCAGTTTTATTGCAAGCAGAGATTATATAGTTATGGATATTAAGTCGAATTCACTATCTGAAAAAGTAATTTACAGGTTTATGTCGATTATTGCTTTTTGGATTGGAATTCTAAATTTCAAAAATCGTTCCATCATTAGAAATAAACTGTTCCAACGTGTCTTAGAATCTATTATTAACATATATTCTGTTTTATTTTCCATATTACATAAAATGCCATATTATATATTTTTATAATATGGCATTTTTTGTAGGAGAACGTTTAAATATCTTAACAATTTTTCGAACTTTATAAATTATAGGAAGCAATTCTTGATGGGTTAATATTTCATCCTCATTAGCAATATCTTCTTCAACAATTACATTGCCGTTATCTTCATTATGAATATCACTCTCACTCTTACTCTCTTCAATGTCGGAATTCGAAGTTTTTATATCCACAGTATTTGGATTCTTCTGTTCTTTATTTTTTTAGTATAATACATCTATTACTTCTAATTGAATTCCATGAGCATAGCACAATAGCTGATTTGCACCAAACAACTTTCCAACTTTTTTCATAACTCTTGCTCCATTAGTCGTTATGGATACAACAGCTTCTTTCAGGGATGATCCTTGTTTCGCTAATTTAGATTTAAGCAATTAATTAAGTCATTAATTAGCTAATTAATTTCGCCCATTAGGGAGACATAAAAACAAAAACGTATACTGTTTTGCTATGTTGGCAATCCCTGAACATATAGTGGAGACAATTTAAAAAATTTCTAGCAAATACCGAAAAACCGGTATTTTAACTTGTGAATACCGGTATTACAAAATTGTACAAATGGCTCAAAATACCGGTATTCGGTATCCCGGTATTGCAATCCCTAGAAGTAAGTATAGGTAGTAAGCTATAAGCTACCAGTTATAATCTTGCTATACAAGCTAAATTTACTATATATGTTTCCAAAATATTGTATGCCATTGTTGTATGTTGTCACAGAGTGACGATATTGAAGCTAGTGATTCCAATAGTTATTTCAAAAATTTCGTATGTTTTGCAATATGTGGTTGATATCTACTTTTTCTTGCAATATAAAATGTATTAACTTGTAATTAATAAAATGAACTAAATAAAAGAACAAAAACAGACACTGGAGAGTTTGAATACTTTATTTCTCTCTAATTCAACATTTCAATTATACTCTTTTCTTTACAAACAGTATTTACATCAAAAAAAAGGTTAAGTGAATCATTTTTCTTTATAAGGAATGTTTGCATTTTGGACTTATCACAACTGTTATTACCCCGATGTTTTTTAAACCTACAGGGGAAACAAATCGTGTCACATACCCCCGTCTGGGTGACCCTCCCGGCTACGTTAGAATTTTCGACTGAAAACAAAAAGAGGGGTGGATTTCTCCCATTTTTCTTTTAAATATAATAACGATAACTATCGTATTGGCCCGTCCATCTCATGATATGCAGACTTTAACTAGAGAAGCATGTCGCTTCGATGTTTTAATGTGGAGTACTATGATATTATGCCTCGTGGCCATCAATCTAAAAAAAAAAAAAAAAAAAAAAATCAAAAATGGCCATCAAGAATTGATGCAAAATGAGTATCAATTTTAACCTGCTGATGATTAGTTCTAAATCGTTACCAGTTGAGGGTCACTTGGTGAGAGGCCTTAGCGAACGATTGGTTAAGGCAAGGTCAGTAAAGATACAATCACTTTTGGAAAAATGAATGAAATAGAACAGTGAATAACGAAAAATAAAAAGTTTTGAACGCTTAAGGCCGCTTGTAACCGGGTACTTTTTCTTTAACTCTTTCTTTCAAAGTCGTTTGGCATTTCCTGGGATTGGTGTTAGAGTTATTACAAATGCACAGTTACAATACACTGAGATATTTTCAGGTATTCTTCCTAAAGGTCATGTACATATAGGCAGGCCTAGATGAAGAGTTACCCGGATCTAATTACTAACAAAAATAAAGAGTGTCTTAAATCGTTTTATAAAATTAAAGACCCAACATTAAATTTAAAAAATAATTTAGCTAACTAGCACCAATTATTATATAACTTCGGATTACTAAATTGGAACATACTATATTACATAAAAAAACTCGAAGAAAGTAGTATAGAGGGTAGCATACCAACACAAACGCTAGTATATACATAATAAAAAAAGAAAACAAATTCCTTAACATAAATTCATGCTATACTATCCTAAGCAATACACAATATAATCACAGACACTAAATTCAAAAAAGAATTCCAAATATAATTTAACACATTCATTTTTTTTTGTAACATTTTATCCAAAATGTTAAGTCAAGACATTTTCGTTGACACTACAAAATCAAATTCTAAAGCTTCGTGCCCGGTTTTCGACGCGGTCCTTATAGCGACTCTCCACGCCACAGTAACAGATCTAGAAGTGTGACTAGACAGTGAGTCCATTTGACACTAGACAAATCAAAAAAAGAATTGGCCCGTCAGACGCTACTGAGTTGGGGTAGAGAACTTGTTTTACACACACGAAGCGATTTTAGAACATATTTGCAGTAAACGTATGTCTATTTTCTTCAGAGAAAGGACTCGGGGTGCTCCATTTCATTCTTGCCGAAAAACTGGCATTGATGATGCTCGATTTTTTTCGCGCCACTTCGAACAGAATATAACAAGTAGTTGGGTAATCTAGAGCCCCCTCCTTTACACAGATGACAATTGTGCGCAGATAAAGTTTCGTTCACAAGCCGCCAGGACGGAAATTCACAAGTGGTCGTGGAACCTTTCGTTTGTGAGGATGACATTTCCAGAGTTGAGTGTTTTAAAAAAAATAAACCATCATATAATCAATTCCACGATCCAGAAGATGCTTAGATGGATATCATTCTTTGATCCCCACCTCCATGGCGGCGAGTTGATTTATCTAGTTTTGAGTAAGCACGGCGTCCGACTTCGGATATAAGATTTCATTTAATTTTTTTTTACACGGCGTCCGACTTTACATATAAGATTTCATTTATTTTAATTTAGAGAGTCGCAGAATGCATTGTATAAGAAGGTGCCGCCCGGACCGAGTGTAAGAAAGAAAGGAAAAAAAAAAATTAAATACAACAACTTAGGAAATAAAAAATAAATCACGACGGAACACAAACCGGGAAGAGATTTTTCGTTTTTTTTGTGTGTGTTTCTTTTTTTTGTTGGTTTTTTGTTTTTTTACAATATCTTCCTTAGCGCTTCAGCAGAAGAAAACAAAAAAAGGTTTTAAAATGTCCCGGATAGTTGGCACGGAGAGCGTGAACCGCAACTTGGTCATGTGCAAGGCATCCATGAGCAGGAGCATGGGTAAGGTGCGTAGGGAGTGAAGAAGAATCCACCACCGAAGACAATGTGCGGATGAGGCTGGAACAAGTCTTTTGCTTGATGTTCAAAGTAGTAGGTGCGACACGCTAGTTCTTCTATCAGCGCCAGCGACTGCCGGCGTTCGTGGCCCATTAAACATACCGTGCTCTCGTCGACCACACGATGTAGGACCAAGAGGTATTCGTATTTGTTCTGTTCCTCACCCATGAAATGGTTGGCCAGGTAACTCTCGAGTTTGGCTCTTTGCTGGTTGATGTCGCCAAAGTCGATAAAGAACCGCGAGCACATATACCTCTCCAGGTGCTTTATCTTCTCTGGCCTGGCAGGCTTGTAATCCCTCACCAGAAGGTTGCAATACTTGAGCAGACCACCCCCACGGATTTCTTCAGGGTTTCGGGTAGCTATTAGCTTTTTGTGCAAGTGGTAGAGTGCTTCTTGGAAGTCTCCATAAACAGATTCTGCTACTACAGTGGGGTAAAAGTTCTCACTCATGGCCATCTGGGAGCAGCCATAGAAGAGAAGTAGGGAGTCGAGGATGATTTGGAAAGAGTCGACGCTGAATTCGAACTGTCGACGCATCGTGTCGACGAATTTCAACTCGATATTTCGGCCTCGGTTGTTGCTCAAGCTGATCAAACTCCACCGATCGCCGTTCGTCACCTGCAAATAAAATGATGAAATTTTCAATAAAAGTTTAAAATATGGTACAGAAACAAATTAAGGCTACAAAAATTAGCAATTAGTAGAGATTTTAAATAGCAATTAAAGATGAAAATTTATCAATCATCATGTAAATTTCGCTTGAAGTTAGCTGCCACTAATGTTAAAGGTATAAAGCAATTTCTAACAAGATAGGAGAATGGCACGAATGTTGTGCAACTTTCCTGTTACCATTAGTTGTTACATAAAACGAATCTCGAACACACTGACATTACTTTTACAAATCTTACATTTTCTCATTACTTAATGTAATACAGAGACCTGCAGTATAAGGGTTTGATTTTAGGTTATTCGTTAAAAAATGGTAATATAAATAGTTTTCCCAAAATGAAAGTTCTTGGGGGGGGGGACAATTTTCATTTCGATCCCAGGTCCTTTGTAGTCAAAAACTTCTGCCTAGCACCTAGACATAAATCATAGCTTGATACTAATCACAATTTTATAAGATCAACAAAATATTACATAGAGATACTGACCTTGACCATTTTGTGGACGTAGGCTTCTTTCAGACTGCAAGTGCTGATACGCTTCTTGACCACTCCTTCCGGCAGGAAGTCCAGCAAGGAGTCCAGAACAGCAGTCTTTACCCTATCGAAGTTGCGCTGGTTCGAGAGGTCCACCGCAAAGATGAGATCAAGGTCGTTATAAGTCGACGCTTCTGGGGCCAGAACATGACTCGCTGCACCCCCGTTGAGCCGGATATCTCGGACTTGAACGGACTGTTCGCTTTCCAGTTTTCCCCGGACTACTCGGACAAGATCTTTCAATCGCACCTCCAGGGTTGGGAAGTTGCCCCGCCCATGGATGGGCATCACTTCTTCCATGACCGCGTCCAGCTTGCTCACCTGCTCATAACTGAGGACTGCGAACCGCTGCCCATCGGCCAACTGGCTCCCGTCTTTGTTGCCCCCCATCTCCAGCCGCTGCCGAAGCCGCTCTGGCGTTGCTTCTTCTGATCGGTCAGACTGAAAAGAGAAAAAGAAATTACTTTTTACTGAAAAAAATATGAAAAACGTTAGAAACAGTACGAAATATCTATGATTGAACACAATTTTACATTTATATGGTCAATTATTGATTTCTGTGTATGATATTTCTACCAGTCCCACAAACATGATTGAAAAAAGCTTAAAATCCAGTTGCAACTAGTTGAGACCATGCTATAACCCCGTTCCGGCGGCCTGTTGCCTTTGCAGATATGGTCGTAAATCCGCCATCGGACCCACTTTAGGACCACTCTGGCCTATGAACGTTGATCGGGAGCTTTCCACAAACTGTCAGTAAAATATACGAAGGACTTTGTGAAATGAGTCTTAATGTTATAACCGTTGCGAGAAAAGTATAATTCCTCGACTGGGAACTATACCAGCCAACTTCCATACCACTGTGGGAGGAAGCTGGATTCTGACAATTAAATGAATATCCCACCATATGGAGTAGATAATGCGGAACTCTGCAATAAGGTTCAAAACACATTTTGAAAAAAAAAATAATAATGATGAAAAATATTTAAATATGCAAAAGAAGACGAATCTGTTAGCTATTGCTATCTCAGATAATCTCATAAGATTATTTAAATGATTAATAACTTTACATTAAAAAAAAACAGGAAATAGGGCAGCTAATAGAATTATAAAGTGCAAGATACTTTTATAAACATCAAAATAAATTGTAGATATTAAGCATTCTTTTTTTTTCTTTTCGATATTTCATTACATTTAAACATCTTATTCATTCGTCCTAATTAAGTAGATGTTAGATATTTGTCCAACTTCTGCCCAAATTATATTAATTACTTGACTTCTGTCTATATTTTTGCACCAGCTTCTTGATAGAAAGGCATAGAAAATCGTTTTATTACATATAAAATGGCGAACTATAATTGAAATTTAAATATGACAGTCAAGCAAATCATTTAGTTACATAAAAGTACATTACACTGAATAAAAACATTATGATTTAATAAATATTTTTTTTAAATAAATCTTAGGGATAACCTAAGAATGGGGTCACAAAGATTGGTATAACTTGAATTTTTTTATTGCACATTATTAAAACTTAAACATCATACCAATTTTATTAAAATTAATCCAATAGTAATGTTTTTGTTTCGCATCAATCGGGTGAAGAGGGTTAGTTACCATTTTGTGGATTTAGTTTCCCCATTGGTAACTATACTTAAGAGTAATATGTTAATGTATAAATTAAAACAAGTCCAACCAAAATGAGATATTTATAATATAATGCAATCAATATTAATATTTCCGTAGTGTATCTTTCCTAATGCTAGTTATACAAGTGATGATATAAGATGAGCTTAGCATCGAAATAGCATCGGAAAAATGTGGTCGTCTCAGGATACTGAAATGAACAGTAAAAGCCTTTATTTTACCCATACAGAAAAAAAATCGATTCAAACAACTATTCAAATTCCAAGTACACCTCGACAACTTTCTTCAAACTCGTCTGCAGCTAAACAATGCTTCTAGTTGCAAATTTTCACCAGAAATATATATATTTATATATATCCTAGTTGCCTACATAACAATTATAGTGCGCAAAAGTTTCGAAGAAGTGCGTTAAATGCTTCCGCAGAGTAGTTGTAAATAAGGAATCAATAAAAGGGAATAAAGAATAAATCTAATGCCGTTACACACCCGCATCTGACACAGCATCAGGTGGCATCATTTACTTCAGGTGAAAAGCTAACCCGCTGGGTACGCATGTTTTTCTGCATCGACACGGTCCCGATTCGCATTCGAATTCAGAACATGCATGGTTTGGTAATTTCCCCTTTGAGAAATGTAGAGAAAGTGTATTAGATATGATTTCCTCCGTGGCGTAAACAAAGGATTAAAACGTTATTTTCCTCAAATTTGTAGATTTATTTATTTTTCTATCCGATCAGCCATCAGTGGACTTGGTTTATATAACCTACTTTGGTTACCACGTGCTGTAGGTATTTCGGAACATTTGGGAAAGGAATCGAATGTTAATTAGCAGGATGATTTAGGAATTTATTTAGTAAGCTAAATTAAAAATAAGACGGATGTAAAAACATTTCAATCTGCATTAAGGAGTTAAGCCAGCAAAATAAAAATTTCATATAAACAAGAGAAATGACGATGAAGGTTGTTTACATTTCCAAGCATGCGAGTTCCGGTTTAGAAATATTTATTTGCTGAAACAGCATATTAATTATTCTCTTGCTATTCTATATATGTAGAAATAATTTATAGTTGGTTTCTCAACATCAACGTTTGCCGTATTAAATGAAAATTTAATTCATCAAATTTTAAAACGTCGCTGGATATAGCATACATTCTTAAGTAGATGTTATTTTATATAGCGAGCATTAAAAATTATTTTTTTATATTTAATACGCATATATCTTAATATAAGAATTACTATACAAGAATAATTATGATTAAAAATATTAAATTAAATTAAAAAATAGATACTAAACTATTCAATATTACGTTAAATTATGCCAATTATTATTAGCATTTTAAATATTACCAAACTAATGTTCAGTTATGTTAAAGGTAACTGCGCATGCTCCAAGACGTCACGTTGTCATAAGCTGTGCTATGACGTCCAATATTATTTTTCAAAATAAAATTTAATATAAATAAGAGAAATTACGATGAAGGTTATTTACATTTTCAAGCGTGGATATAATTAAAAATTAAATTGATTGGTACAATTAAAATGATTGTATAACTATGAACTGACTCCGTTGTTTTACATACATTTCTATTACAATGTTTAGAAAGAAACTCAATGCAAACATTACCACATTCAAGTTAAAAAATAAATATTAAATTTGAATAAACAAATATTTTTTGAAATGTTTAAATATTGCTATCCGACGGACTTTCATCACATATGTCGGCCATTAGCGTGATTTCTATTTTCCTAAAATATTCAGACACTGAGACATTAAAACAAAAGCAAATGCTCACGCACGAACTAGATCACTCATTCGTGTGAAATGCACACGCATAAAAATAAAACGTAACTAAAAACGTGACATAATACACCGATCCGCACTCTTCACTGACTTAGAAGAACCGACTTGAGCAATATTGATGCTAAATGAAAAATATTAATTATGTTAAATTAGAGCTGACACTTGCATTTCGTAAGTGTGTCATTTTACATTTTTTTAATGTATAAATTATGGTACCGGAAAATTTTTAAAATTTAAGAGTGGTATAATATAATGTTTCAAAAAATTGTATAAAACGAATTGGATTCAATAAACGCATTAAATTGAATAAAACGAAAAAAAAGAAACGAATAAAACAAAACAAAAAAAAAACAATTTGACCTGATCAATTAATGTAATAAAATAATAAATATGTCGAAAATGAATTATATTTTAATAAAATTACTTGGAAATAAGATTAAAATTTCTGCTTTTCAACACCAAGGAATCATCTCGATAATAAATTTACTTTCAATAAAAAAATTCGTTGAAGTATTCATTATTAATTATCTTAATGTAATAAAATAATTCAATATTAAAAATAAAATGCATATAATTTTATAAATTTGAATACGGACTAAACATATGTTATTGTTAAATGAATTTACTATTTTCTAGAACACAATCTGTCATTTTCTGAAATAACTAGAAATTCTATAAAATAACCGATACACAAATTTTAACGGTAATATATATAACATTTCACATTTTCTGCGATTGTTACTTTTAGAAGTCTCTTAATGACAAAAATGAAGCATTTACCAAATATCAAAAGTACATTATTCAAAATAATCCCAAAAAAATCGTCTGCGAAATCAAGAGACCGATAAACCACTGCAATACGAGAACAAGACTGAATGTTAAAATTGGTTTACATACAAAAATAATCCCAAAATTCGATCTTCACAAACATTCGAAAGAAACAACAGCACCATAAAGTAAAATTTGCAGATTATTAATTCAAAACAAGAAATACACAACATAAAGTTATTTTTCAACACTATTAAGAAACAATCTGAAATTTAACGATGATAATCAAAACATTGCCTTAACGATCATTAAATCAAATGTAGTATTATATGACAATCTTTAAAAAGAAACTTTACCTTTCGCCCTCGAATTACAAGCAATATATCCATTGCTCATACATATTTGTAGTAATGATTTTCAACAATATGCTAGGTAAAGTCACCGTAATAGATAACTGGTTCACGAATGCAGAAAAAAGAGAAACTTATCACATGAATAGTTAGTTGCACCTGAATGGAAATCAGATGGTAATTCCAAACATCATGGGTAATAAGAGAAGGTGATAAACAATACCGAACAAAATGAGACATGAAATTTTTTTAAAAATTCGAAATCTGAACAGAGCAAGTGGGGAAATGAAGGGGGGATCCGTTATCATAGATAAGAATTTATCTCTTTTAGGCATTGCATTATCTGGTAGTAATTTCAGAAGAATTAGAAAAGTACCTTGCACTTAAAGAAAAAGCAACATTACCGATATATATTTCATTATATGTATAATTAAGATTTTTAAAAAATTCTCAATGATATTTCGAAAAGCGATTTCTACAGAGAAAAGCTACGCGTTGTTTGATATTCGAAATAGTTTTATAAAGAAACAAAATTATTAAAGATAAAAAAAATCAGTAAAAAATCAGAATAATATATTTGAAATTATCAGTTATATTCCAATTATCGGATAATAATTCCTTTATTGATAATATTGTTCGACAAGAAACAAGATTCGAAACGAAAATAAATTAATTTAGTTGGCCACTAGTAAATATCTAGTAATAGAATCAGTTATATAGATCTGTTTTAAATGTCCGAAATAAAAAATAGCCTTCATATTACCATTCCTTTAAAACTCCAAAAAATCTCAGCATACTAATAGATACAGTAATTGAATTTTAGGAGCAAATTTTAGGAATTAACCTTTAACGGTCAAAAATCACTTCTCGTGTAACAATAGTGCTATGTCAGCTATATCGTGCATAAAAATCTAGCGTTCGATTGCGGTTAATAATCGACTAATCCTCGTGTAGAAATATACAGAATCATTCAAATGTCCGGAATGCTTGAATAAAACTGATACCAAAGCATGAAAATTTCCACAATTCCGAAAAAAAGAAGAATGAGTCTTATAATATTTCAATCTTTGATTACACACCGGATTAGAATCTTTCAGATTAGCGGAAATATTAGAAAACAAACGGAACAAAATCAGTCGTTCGAATACATAATCGTTTAAAATATATTCATGTAAAGGCCCAGAATACGATTCAATGGAGACAACATATAAATTCTTATAAGATAAAATACAAGAAAATCTTGACCAACCAAATTAGATTAACCATTAAAAGCATCCATTTCAAACACATCACTCAGTCTCAAAGAAACACTTTGACAATCCTATGATCTTACTTGAGCACATGTTCATTTCTATAAAAATAAAGACAATGTCAGGTGTAAAACAAATCAAAGATGCGAAAAATGATCTTAAACATTCCAGCATATTTATCACAAATTCACATTTCCGCACACTTCGATGACAATCACGATAAAAAACATCGACACTTCATTAAAGTTATTGTAAACACACCACAACACTTAAAAAAAAAGAATCCTTCTTACCGAAACTTCAGAAGAGCTGTCGGAAAATCGCGTATCTTCTCAAATCACAATTGTCAACAATCTGCCGTAGAGCGAAAGGGGAGAAACTGAAAGGTATAAATCCTCACCTGCCTTCCGCAAGCCTGTCTATCCCTCGGGTTGTTCCGAACGAATCACTTTCTCCAGCCAACACCAGAGGCAAAATGAGGACCACTGGCAAAAGCATTTCGGCCACAGCGCGCTCGACTTTCCTCCGCGACCTAGTTTCGAAGGAACTACTTTCTTCCGCCAGCCCTCTGCCTCCCCTCCTCGCGACCGGTCCGACTACGAGCAGCGAGTCTGGAATGCCCAACAAAACAAACTTAATAAAAAGAAGCGCACATTATTGGACACTGGTTTGTATGTAACGGAATGGAAAGTCAAGTAAAGCCATAACAGCCGAAACGGCGCGGGTTACGTTTGAACGGGTTCGGCACGATAATCCCTCAAGTCAGTCGCAGCAGCACCGAAGGACGTTTTGCTTGCCTTTTTTCTTGTTTTGTTTTTGTTCTTTTGTCCCTTTCGGCGGCCACTGAAGGACAAAAGTGTGTGTGCGCGTATGGCTTACTTTATCCATCGACCAAAACCGTGGCGAAACGCTTCAACTGCCGGAGCCAGCAAAAAGAAAAGCTGAAAACTGACGATGATTAAGTAATGACCGCGCGCGCTTGGCTCAGAATGCTTGATGGCTTTGCTTCTGTTTAGGAGATTATGTGAAGCAATTTTTTGACAAATATCGTTTAGTTAATCAAGCAGAAGAGAAAAACGGATTTTTCGCAAATTAAAGAATCGTTGACGTTTTTGCGGGATTAGCAGATATCAGTCAGTGTCACTGACTTGTCCAAAGAATTAGGAATTCTTTAATAATTGCAGCATGGAAGATTACCTTTCTAGACTGCATTGATTGCTCAGCTTTTAAGGGCGCCAGGGCCATCCACGGCGAAGCCATGCGGATAGTTTGTACAATTACACAAGCGAAGGCACAGGGTCCAAACAAGGTAATTCAAAAATGGTATTTGAGAAAAATCTTTGCTGTTCTTGTTCAAGCAACTATTTAGAATTTTGATTTATCAAAATAAGCCAATGTTACACAAACCACTAATAAATGGCATCCTTAATTAGGGTATCCTTATTTGATGATAATTTATGATTGCAGTTTAAACTACCATCCTCCATTTCATACAAATGTGTAAACATTTAATTCGCCATAAATAAGCTATGATTTTTACAATTTTTAGTTCTCCCTCATCCAGAAATGACAGATCTAACTTAATTTGGGGATCATCGGATTTTGGTTTGACTGACAATGACTATTGTAGTAAAAATACATAACAAGATATGGCAACACTGATGCCGATTAATTTAACACACGCATGTGTCTATGACCTATAGTATAAAGACTCATAGTTAGTAGCTAGAGTTTTCAACATGCTATTCTTCGATACAAGGCGTTGGCCATCAGTTCGCCCGTTTAAAAAGAAATTTTACGATGCAGTAATCTTGAATTTGTATGAAAACAAATACAGAACTCCAGAGTATCCGGCCTAATGTGGCAGAAGAGCAGGCCCGATAACAAAAAAGCTGGATAGGCCGGAGTTCTTTGAACTCATTTATTTGCCATCCAATACCAGAAGACAAATTTTATATCACAACTCAATGTTATAATACGTATTTTGTATTTTCTCGCTTCTTATTGAGTGCTAAGCCTTCCATTTATCCCAAATCACGTAGAATGTCAATGTGGTCGCGGCCCGTTGAATTATAGAAGCGATTGCTGGTAACGTGTTGAGTTAAAATAGAAGGCTCTGTACTGTTATTTTATATATGTTAATATACTGCACTGCATGTTTCAATAATTGATTAGAAAAAAAGTAAAAAGATATTAATTGTTCACATTTTAACAAATTCTGTAATGCCTAATTTAAATGCAAGGAACATAAAACATTAATATAAATCATAAGTCTAATTCTTAAGAAAACTGTCTCAAGCTGATTTAATTTTTCACTAATAAATGGATTACACAGATATAAAAAGGTAACCTTAACATAAGAATCAAAACTTAGTTTTTAGTTTTTGAAAAAGTCTTTAATAGATGACAATGAACAACTAGCAGAACGCTGTTCTTTTCCTGTCACCACTTGTATTTTGCATACGACACGTAGGAGATCTTAGCAGACGATCGTTTCTAATGTATTGGCATTGTTGCCAATGCAACGCCTTGTCTTCCTCAATTACGATTAAAAAACCTAGGCTGGATTGTACAGATGCCGGATAGTCGCGAACCGGATACTCGAGAGTGTACTGTAATTATAATTGCTTCAAAAGTACCAAATTATAATTCAATTTCTACACTGAACAAGACATTATACAATTGAATTAAACCGATAAAATCTGATTGGTTATTCTAATTAATCCCCATGATTTGATCTATTATTGTTAATACATAAATTGATTTACCATATTGCCATATATATGGTCTGAACTCAGCACTAATGGACATAACAGCCGAATATGGCTGAGTTGCACGCCAGTGACTGTATTCAGCAGTTCCAGTACAATCCATAGACCGCAAAAGTGAAATGTCACGAAAAAGGATAATCGCGAAATTTCGAAACAGCGACAGACAATTACGAAACTTGAATAACAAAAGTGCAGATCTTATTCAAAGCATCGGAAATTATTTTTTGCAACTAAATTCAAGCCTAATGGGTTTGCGGGCACAAGTTGCAAAACAAATGTCAAAAAGGGATGTTCACTGAAAAGCAGAGAGCAGGTTTTCGAAATTAACAATGATCTGATATAAGCTAAAATTTGCTTCAAAGTGACGGCGGAAAAACAAAAGCCATCTGCTAGGGTTTTTTTTTCTTTCACATCTTTTTTCGCAGAAACGTCAACTGTTACACAACACGTTTTCCCTCAAATCATCACACAATAAATACGAGCATATATATATATATATATGCAGATTGTTTAATGTCAAAGGTTATTACAAGGAAAGAGGAAATTATTTTTCTTAAATGCTATTTCTGCCACAAGCTACTTTTATTAGCTGACTAAACTATTTTAAAATTAGTTAAAGTGGTTGACTTTTTGAGCTAAAAATCAAATCCAAATAATAATTTAAAAAAAACGCTCGATAAAAAATAAATATTTGGAATTAATGAAAGTTAATATACAAATTCATGACAGAAAATTAAATCAACTAAATTACATAAATTGTTATAAGTTTAAAAATGCATCCTATACTTTTAATTTGATAACCATTTATTGCCTTTATAAGACACTTTACTGTTGGGAGAGATGTTGAAAGAGAGATAAACATAACTGCTCATAGCATGCTATTATTTTATTCCGGATTTCAAACTACGACTTCACATTTCCCCTTTCACTTTTTATATGCAACGGATTTCAAATTCAATGTGTAGTGGTGCACTTAATGTGTATCACGTGAACATGAATTAAGTTGCTTGAGTTCCTCTTGCCCCCTCTACCCGCACGTGATAAGGAAACGAGTTTTTATCAATTACGGTAATCTAAATAACGAACTCCAAAGAAATTATTTTCCCATTCTCAATAGATGATTTTTTTAAAACTTGCTTTTCTATGTTTTATTATTATTTGCTTGTAATATACGAACATACTTGTAAGGGAGAAAAAGAAAAAAGATAATAAAGTCTCCTTATATAAACTCAATACCCACAAAAATCATGATTTCTTTTAAATTTAGGATTAATAAAAGGTTTAAGTTTAGGTTTAAATTTAAGAAAAAGTTTAATAAAAATGATATATATTTATGAAAAATAATAATTTCAGATAAATATGTTAATTATAACAAAGCATTACCCAATAAATTTCATGTATTAATTTATTATACCAATCTAAGCCTAACTTCTTAATGGTAATTTAACTTTCTACAATTTCTGCACCTCAACGATCCTGCCCTTACAAGGTTCGCGAATTTAGAGATGCACTTATCTCCCCTCCCCCCCCCCATCTTTGCAAGAGAATATGAAGACCTGGCCTTTCAGATATTGTGCGTGACAAGGCATTACAGATCTTAAAAGATACACTTGTTTGTGTACATGTTATAAAAATTGCTAAGTCATTGAAATACATGCGCTTTAAATAAGTATTACAGTTTTTGAAACTATCTTTTTTATGCAAGCACTAAGCATGATTTGTTAGATGGCATATTGCTTTTAAAATTATATAAAATATATTAAATAATCAACAAAATATTAATCAAATAAATAGCGAATTTAGATATAATTTGAATATTAAAACCATTTTGACAACATTAATACACGGTATCTTATTAAGATACATTGAAAAATCAGAACTCACTGCCTCTAATGTTTCTTGATAGTAAATCTATAATTTGCCAAAATTTTTATACGAACAAATGAAACTTAATATTGTGAATTAATAAAACTAATTAAAGCCCCATTGATATTTCCTAGAAATACAGACTAGATTTGTAAAATTTAAATCCCAGCATTTGAAATAATTACAAAATAGCATCTCAAAAATTATAAAATAGCAGAACTCACCAAAATGCGCAGTTTACGATATGAATCCAAAATCGAATCGAAAAATTGTAAAAGTTATTTACACAAACACATACGCATATTTTCCTTCAACAACGACAGCTGAACAAACTCCTGTTCGTGCAGTTTAAAAACTGGCTGGACAGCGTTTCACCTGCACAAGATTATATTTATATTGCACCACATTGGGAAAAGTGATCACGTTGCGACGAGCAGCAGGTGCAAAACGAAATTGTCAGGATGGTTTCATAAAAAGATTTGATAATACTGAGAAAAATCATAAAATTGGGAGAATTCCAACAACTGATCCAGAATTAAAAATATTTTTTGAAAGCGAAACAAATAAATTTTCAATTTCATAAGCAGATTTGGCAATACTGCAAAAATCATAAAATTGGGAAAATTCCATCAAATGATACAAAGTGAATAATTAAAAAAAATTTGAAAACGAAACAAATCAAATTTTTAATTTCACAAGATTTGATAATGCTGAGAGAAAATCAAAACTAGGAAAACTCCCTCAACCGATTCAAGATCAAAAATTTGAAATATTTTTTTGAAAAGAAAATAAAATCAAACAAATTTTTAATTTCATAAGAAGATTTGGTAATATTGTGAAAATCATGAAATTAGGAAAATTTCCTCAACTGATTCAAAATCAAAATTTTTTTTAACGGTTAGCAAATCAAATTTTCAATGACAAATACTATCTACAGAGTAGCCTAATATTGCCCAATTTATACTACTATAATTCGAAAGTATATTTTCGAACGACAGATATTCGACCATTAAAATTCTAAACTTCATACAAATATAAGAATTTTTTAATTACATAACTGCACATTTTTTTAGACCATGCGCTGTATCCTTAAATATCATTACTTCGAAATATCAATATAATTGATTTTTAAAGAAGGATATTTTTGAATACTGTTTAATTAATAGCAGATATCAAGTTTATTTAAAGTTGGACAAATCGATAATTGAAAAATATTCTCAAGAAGAGTACCATTTTGAATTATAAACTAAGCCAAAATTGTGAATATTTATTTAAAACCAAAAGAAAGAATTTTAAAAACACTTAGTTTGAAACAAGCATTAAAACGACTAAAATTTTCTAAATTATGTAACAAAGGAAAACAAATATTATAGATTACATTTTATTCTTCTGTTTACAATAATATAAAAGAATTGCATTTTTTAAATTTCGCCTGGAAATCGTTTGCTTAATGCGATATCTTAGCTAAAAAAAATTGTACATAAAAATAAGTTTAAAAAGTCATCAAATCCTCCAGCTGAACAAATCACACAATTAAAAAAATATGATAAAATAGCAATATCATGTAAATATTTAGAAACATGTACCTTCCTACAACTTAGAAAAAAAAAAAACTTTCATTATCGTGGAGTAGAAGCAAGAAGCTGACGTAATTAAATATTTGCTAAACTAATCAATATATTCCACACCAAACTTTACAAAAAATTTTGCATTTATTATCTAGTAAATAAACATCTGATCTGTAAACTGAACCTACATCACGTGGACATAAGAGTTTTGATTTCAACGATCTTAATTGCCCACTTGGAAGACGAAGATTTAACACATGTACACACTAAATAAACAAGCCACTCATGACGTAAGTTGATACCATCTCATCAAAATTAAGAAAGCGATAAAAATACTAGAAATTGTAGATGAAAGAATTCTAAGAGACCCATATTGTGAAAGTATAAAGAGCAAGGGTCGCTCAGTAGCCCACCCTCTACCCCGCCACCGTGCAGAGAAAGCGACCTTTTCGGCATCCGCCCACGCGTAGAAGCTATGAATGAAAAACCAATCAATAAAAAGGCCCAAGAGCGTGAAACGTAGTACGTACGCTACACGCAATTTTGGTGAATGGCCTTTCAGTTTCTGTGTTGCCAACACAACGTAGATTTGATTTTCGCCACATAATCTGAAATATTTCTTAAGTACAAAAATCACTTTTTTTTTATCAGTCAAAAACATTAATACATATACACTATTTTTCCCCCTCCAAATTTTAACATTTCACGCATTTTTTAATCTCTTATATTTAGAATTATCAGTTAAGGAGTACGTTCAAATTTTAAAAAATATTTTTTTAAAGTGATTAAACAGTCATTAACGGATAATTAAGATATTAAAAATGGAAAGTTATGATTTTTAGAAGTTACGCAGAACCAAATGTGATTTAGAAATTTTTTTTTTTATCGTCTTAAAATATAATCGGTCCTGAAGAAAAAATTTTGATTTAATCTCACAATTAAGAAAATTCTATAATTAAAAAACACTAGTTTAGAAGTGTGTTGTCATCTATTTTTCTTGCTATTAATATTTGTCCAAGGAAACAACATGTTTATAAATAGAGCAATCCTAAAAATACATTTTACACAACGAAAATATCTCTACTAGATACAAAAGACGGTATAAAATCTAGAATATATATATAACAGTTCGATGCTTTTACATCATTTTTCATCATAAACTGGAAATAAAGAAAACGATTCCAACAAAAGTCAGTATTAAAACTGCTCATCGGGAATTCTAAAATGTAGAGCAGGCAAAATAAGCATAAAAACATACAAGCTATGACGTCACTTCGAAACGCTCGATCAAACGATTACAATCAAATGAGCAAAACAAACTCGTGTCAGAGCGTTTCCGAAAGAAAAGCGGGAAAAAAGATGGACCAGATGAGTTCGTAATAGGGGCGTTACGTCCCTCCGGGGCGTTGGCAAGATGACAAGGTGTCAATAAAAAAGATAATGGATGATTCCAAAGCACGGTTATAAAAACGGCCAGGCATGTCAACAACCCATACTTAAATCAACAATGCGTTTTTCCGGAATAAGAAAATTACGCCTTTGGTAAAATAAATAAAAAGATTCGAGTAGCTGTTGCATTACAAAACGCAAAATAACATGCCGGAATAAGGTCAAAAATGCTGATTTCATTATGCCAGTTAAGTGAGCATAAAATAGCGCTCTGAAAACATGGGAAAGTAAACTTAAGTCATGAGGGTATTGTTGGCAAAGTTAGAAACACTTTGTTGTTTGCAAAAATTAGTAATTAAATATTTATAAATAAAAAAAATGTTAATTGTCATGATCCTACTTAATTAAATAGTTCTTTATAAATAAATCGATTATCAAATAAAATAAATTATCAATAAAGATAGCCAAATAAAATAAATTCTCAGATTATATACATTTTAATTTAATAATCAAAAATCTTCAGGGGATTTGATTTAAAAACATTTTCAATAAACATTTAAAAATTGTCAATAAAGAATTAAATTCTGATTCTGTAAAATAAAAACCAAACGATTTTTAAAAAGCTATTAAAGATACATTTTAATAAAGTCATCGACAGAATATGTTTGATCGTATAATCATACATTAGATAGTAAATTTTTCAAAACGGAATCCCTTGGCGAAAAACTTTTTTTGACATATAAAATAAAAAATAAAAATGATCTTAGACGATCTAATGACCAAAAATTTTAATTCATTTAATCTAAAAATACTTTTGACACATAAAATATTTAAAAATTAAATTTTTGAAATTTTATTTAAATTGTAGATGAGAGATAGTTTCCAAAAAAGTGAAATAAAAATAAAACACAAAAGAGTTTAAAATATCTGCTAACGAAACATCCCGATACAGTCTTCAGTAGTAACAAGAACAAAAATGTTCGAAAGTTCAGAGTTCAAAAATAAGAAAACTGACGCACACCATATGCGTAAAATCGGGAGTAAACAATACTAACTAAATTCAAGACTTAAAACAAGACAACACTAAAATTTCAATTATAGACTACTAACTGCTAGTAACACTAGAGGATTTTTCAGCTGTCAAAGCCAAGTGACATATGGAAAGAAATAAAAATAGAAACTTACCGGATGTCGCATGTTTTGTGTCCGTAGTAGTTAGGGTCCGGTAACGGAATGCAAGTCCAAAATAGCCTGGAATGTTCTAAGGGGCAATCGATTGCGGAGGAGGCCCTTCCACTATATTTAGAGCGTCAAATGACGTAGGTGGTTGCTAGGCAACCGATAGCTACGCCATTATCGGCCACTCACGTAAAAACAAATAGCGATCGAAACAGTTAGCGATTCTGCGCGCGCGAGCAGGTGAATTACGTCATCGGTTGCGCTTCATGCGCTTTTTTTTCCTTTTCTTTTACAACTAAAAGAAAGTTGATACCGATAAAAGCTCGGAGGGAATATGAAAATTGGTTCATCCCCCACCCCCAACTCCTAATCTCGAAACAAAAATGATTCTATTAACTTTTTGAGAGGAGAAAAATAAAATGGATTTATAATGAAAAAACTAAAGGCAGTTATTTTTCTCCTTTTTGCCTAAATAACTACTTTTTTTTTTTCTGGATATTGTTTTTACACATTGTTATAGTAAAAATAAAGAATGAGAAATTGTATTAATTCTGTCATATGTATATAATGTTTGTTTTTAAAATTAGATGAAATATATAAACCATAATTTCAATATTTCCTTTAAAAAAATCTAGCAATCAATCGCATACGTCAAAGCGATAAACTAATAAAAAGTAACAGTTTTAAGTACACTACAAACCATTCCTTTTCTCACGAATAATTTAATGCGTAACGGTTACATAATTCTCAACCTTTTCTTTTAATACAACAGATGGCGTTACTTTATTAAAATTAGGGTAAATTTCCCATGATCCTTCTTGGGGATCATTATTAGATTGTAATCTGAGTGAGTGCCGTGTTTTGGCTTGTAAAATGTGTTACTTATTATAATGGCGACATACAGAGATGATACAAATATTTTTTTAAGCAGTTCTAAAAAAAATCCTAAAATTTTGAAAATGATTTCTCGGTCTGGATTACTTTATTAACATAACTGTTACTATGATAATATAGTAAAATTTGTATAAAAAAAAGAACTTTTTAAAACATGGAGTTCGTTTGTTTCATATCAAATATTCACACATATATTATGTACACAATTTTTTTGTGGACGAAAAATGAATGAAAAAAAACAAAAACAAAAATGAATATGAATAAAAAAAGAAACAGTATTTTTTAAACGTCAAAACATTTTTTTTTTCTTACATGGTATGGCGTATTCAGATACTGAACAAATTCCTGAACAGTGCACACGATATATTTATTGTAATTGATATCCAAGCACAAAATCGTCAGAAAAGTACATTGAAATCCTTCCTGCCCCCCCCCCCCCCCCAATTAAAAATGGAGGGAAGAAAACACTGTCGATGCTTCCACAGTCAAGTAAAGCCCCTCCAAGGGGTGAAAAGGACCCTTCTAGCGTCATCTTTAAATGCGCGTTAGGCGATTGGTCAAATTTGTTGCACGACTACTCGTAAAATTCTTTAGGCAGAATGGGAATCCTGCCACTAACAATACTAAAAGTTTTCTACACTAAATAATAATAGTTTTTTCTTACTAAAATACACTATTAAAAGTTTTTACCATTTATAACTACTATTCCAAAATTGGTGGGGAGGGGGTCTACGACATATACATCACGAGAAAACGTTTCTTCAATTCTCGGATATCTAAAAATTTAGTAAATTACTTTTGTTAGTAAAAATAATAAAAAGTTATTTTAAAAGTTAAAATGAAATGCTTTACATCAAAAGATCTGCCATTTTTATCTATAGCATTTGAATACTTTAAAGTCATGCGATTTCAAAATTTTCACTCCTATTGAATTAAATTAAGGTTTTTTAAAATCATAAGATTATAAGGATGCCATGTAAATAATCAACGGTATCTCAAATTCCTTTCGTATCGCAAATTCATGCAAACTCGGCCGAAAAAAATATTTTATCGTTTGATAATCGTTTAAGCAGATTTTAAATAGTCTAACAATAGATGCCGTTCCATTATCACAGTTTTTTTTTTTTTTTTTTTGATAAGGTGAAAGACATTTCAGTATTCGTAAGCATCCATTTTTAAATTACGTCAATTCCATTATTATGGTATTGATCAACTTGCTAATTACGTCTCTACTACATCAATTAAATGATATTTTTGAAAACAGTTTTGTGAAGGAGGACTTTGTTGATCGGCTTTTCACTCACTTAATGATCTCTATTTTTAAAATTTTGCACCCTAGCATATCTTGGACAATAAGAAATTTAATGATGTAAATAAATTAATAAGATATTTAAAGATAATTTTAAAATATCCAAGATTTATATTAATTTATGTAATTTAATTCTGATACTAAACACGTGGTACCACCATGCCCTGAACATTAATTATGTTTACTTCTCATTCTAAAACACACTAGGGCTATTTTTGGATAGATGTCTCAATTTTAAATCGCAGTCAGAAGACGAAGGCGATAACTGAACTGGCACTTTTTTTTTTACAAATTTCTCTACCGTACCAGCAAGACGATATATAATTCTATCGAATTAACTTACATGGCGGTTCTCTAATGGAATTGTGTTTCAAACCTTGTTTACTACAACTACGAAGTCGAGGCCTTACTATTGAAGCCCCAGAATTGATTGACTGAAGAAACTCTGCATATCAATATGTATGCATTATAAATTATATGTAGACTAAACAATCATATGCAGGATTTTTTTTTCTCTTACAGATATCACATTTGAAACACAACGAATGTATTAACTTTTTTTTTATCATGTGAGAACAGGATGTTTTGGTTTGGGGTTTCCGAAGTCTCAAAATGCACGGGAAGAAAACTGGCGATTTATCGCTTCCGAGGCATCGATTTTTCGCTCTTAGGGTTATTAGAGAATGATAAAGGATGTCACTTTTGGCACTTATCAACAACAAAAAGTTACAACTTGAGAAGAATGTCGGCCATGTACCCGATTCTCCTATATGGCCAATAAAAGGCAGAGCCGCAAGAAGTTATCGCCCGAAGAAGCACAGAAGAAAATGGGAACGCCCGCGAAACAGCGAGGAGAGGTATCGAAGGTTTATATAATTATCAATGCATGCGCAATTTAATAGTCGCATGATTGTTTAAAACAGGTTTTTCACGAAAAAAGTTCTGGCCTCAAGAAAAAAAAAATTTAGAACTCGATTAATTTTGATCGATTAAAAACCATCACTTTTCTAAATATCGGTAATTGCGAAATATGTCATATGAGCATATTTTTCTGTCGGATTGATACCACATGACTTAAAAAGAAATAATGTTCTCATAAGATGACTTGAAATCTGCGATAACAGATTATTTTTTTTAGTTACTTTTCAATTGACCATATTTAGTAGTATAAATAAGACATTCACAATTTTTTTTTTCTGAAAATAGATAAAAGCAAAATTGGAAGATTTATATTACATTAAAATATTCCAAGTTTAATTAGAGTAATTTTGTTTGCCATCATGCATATAAAAATGAGCTATTTTGACAACGATTCAGGGGAAGTCATTCGAATCCACTCTCGAAAAATAAACTCGCAGAGACAAATAGATTTAATCTTGAGGCTTCACTGCACCTTGACTTTGGAGGATCAGTTCCAGAAAAAGTCGGTGCCAATAACCAACGAGCTAAAATTAACCTCTTTTCGAACGAGGCGCTTATTTGATGCACGTGCCTCATCTATTATGGCAAACAAGCTCAACGGACGATTGATTGATAAAAAAAGTCAAAATTGGTACTAATATATGTCATTAGCACCAATATAGCCATCTCGCTTCCTGAACTGATTGTTTTAAGGTAGATTCCTATAGGAAGACTACCTATTGCAAAGGTTCTAATGACAAGACTACGAGAAAATTTCTTCAGTTTTTCACCAATCATGGTCCCTAGAATGAAAACCACCCTTCGTTCAAAAGTTTATATTATATAAGCGTTAATGCTTTGCCTATGTTATCTTATGAACAAGATAGATAGAACAAGATTGCTCTAGTTATCTTATGACAACATAACTAGAATAATTTTTGTTTGGATTTTAACCAAAGTGGAATATGCTGTAAGAAATGTAAAAACCTCGGATGAGTTCGTAAATGACCCAACTAGCTCAAAAGGGATAAAAATGGCGGTGTATGTAAAATTCATTAAGCTATAATATTGAAGATAGAAAAATAAGTCCAATAAGCCAAATTAGCGTCACATTAAGACGAACAACTTCTGTATTTAACCTTCCAGCTGGCATCCAGCGATTTCCGCGGGCTGGCAATCGGTCCATTTCCTATTGCAGCTTGCGTTTTTCGAAGTTTAGAATGCTTATTTTAACGATTACAGATTTTTATTATTTCCTATTATTGTCGCGAAACATATAGTATCAGTTCACTTTGTGTGGAATATATTTGAACTTATTTTCAAACATCGGATCTAAATAGTAATTAAAAAATTACTCAGTCAGAGGGTTAACATTTTTCGATAACTGCATCTTAGAAGATAGGGCGTTGAAAATCACTTTTCAGCTCCTAATTGACTGTTTCTAACATCAATTTATATTGCCAGATAATAACTCAGATGTAAAGAAATCTGCTATTGCCTTCCAAGTTATCGAGAGGATTTTTTGACAAACCAATTCTCTGACCAATTAATCACTTGTGGTGGCAAGAAATTAACAGATATTCATGCCAAAATAGTCAATCCACTGCAACTCCCAATGAGGCCATACCAAGTATGCGCTACCTTATAGAAATCAGAAAAAGATTATGTTTTAAATGAATTAATTGTCGAACTATAAGACTGTGCTCCTTTTGACAAGAAATCTTAGTCGACGAGTCGCGAACATCACTTTTACTTCTGTGCCAGTTGCCTAATGACGAGTGTAGCAAGTTGTTGGTGATTCTGTGACAAAAGAATTAAAATTTAATCTTTAAATTTATTTAACCTCTTAATTACATACATTTGATCTAACTATATATCAAATTTGGGACATTTATTTCAGTCTATATAATCCTCATTTCAACGGGTAATCGGAATTCTAGAACTAAAGAGTTTTTAACTTACGAAAACTGTTCCTGATAGGGGAAAATTTGGTATTCAAATACAATTACTTAAATAAAAAGTACTATTTTAATCTTAATGCTAATCATCCACTTTAAGCCTAAAAATAACAAATTTAATCTCGATTTTTTTTATTTGACAACTCAGTTTAACGTTACAGTTTAAAAGAGGAAAGACAACTAAGTGATTTGTTCAATATTGTTTTGTATTTTTATAATGGCGAAATCTTGGAAAGTCATTTATTCACAAGTCTACTTGGACTTTTGTTCTTGGGTTTATTTGGAATTGCAGATACCTATTTCCTTATGAGCTTCGGTGTTGTTAACGAACAGATTCTCAAAGAAAATTTTGGGGAATTCTTTGAGGAAATCGTTAACTGATGTTAGCTGGATATCCTTTTGGATATCACGACTTCAGACATAACATAGCAGGTGATCGATTTAGTGTGTTGTTTTATCTTGTAAAGTTTTTTTTTATTATATGTTTCTGTAGATGTTGCACAGACGAGGGATACGTAATGGATAATGAGTCGGAGAATGGTTTAAATTCACATAAGAATGTAAAAGAAAGTTGTGAAATTTTACTCTTTGCAGTCGGATGGCCCCTTCTCAGACACCATTCAAGACGATACATTATTTTGACACTTTTTAATTTTGATTGTTAAAAATATCTATACGGAGATAAAGAGATTATATATATATATTCTTTGGGGAAATTCAACATTTCATTTATATATTTGTAAACATATTTAGGAGATGCACGATCGAATCGAAGGGACATTTTAAAATTTTATAATTTCGATTTATTCTTTCCTGGGATGCATAATTTGTACAAGAAACGATCATGAAAAATGCGTCAGTCTACATCGCGACACAAGAGCAGAAGAGACAAATTTTTCCCCTTCGATCATTTTACTATGATATTTGGATAATGATTTCTTTGACACGTGTCGATTTAGGAAAGGGAGTTTTAATTATTTTTAAAAGAATGTTGTAGGCATTAAGGATTTTTTTTTTTATCTCTTCATTTGAAGCGTGAGAACATGCTGAGACCATCAGTTTTTTTAGAGTGCGTATAGAATGAAAAAAAAAATGGAATTGGATTAGGAAATAAGAGACCATTTTAGAATGAAGTTAATATGGGATAAATTAAGATAAAATTAGGAAGCTAAATTTTAATATATACATACATATATTTCGGTGCAATAAACAAGTCTTTGTATTTGGTAAATAATGCATCGAATTACTTTTCCCAACACAAAGATAATTCCTTAATCGTCACACCAGCACCGAATTGTATGCTTCAATTTTATAAGTTGATATGAAATAGCTCAAAGGAACAATAATTCGATACAAAAAGAACACAAACTTCATTAAATTAGACTATGAAAAGAAGCAAAACAGATAAAAGATTAAATGTGTTCATATGATATGTTTTTCCATTACTTCCTTGAATTAGATTCAAAATGAATTTAATGAGGAGTTAAACACATTTTTATATGCGAAATTCCTAAGCCAGCTAAGGAAGATCGCTTTACATTTTACGAATAATATCCATATAAACTCCAAAAAGTTTTAAAAAGTCTTTTAAGCAATATTGTATCTTTTTTATCAAGTGATTTAATTCTATATACATATAACAAAGTTGCTCAAAAGGCAAGCAATGTAATAATAAAGGGGGTGCTCTGAACTTCGTTTTAAATAAACATCACTTTATTTTTGATTCATGAAACGCACCATATGCGCCCATCTAACGACGGAAGCCCTTCCGTGACCCACAATGGCGTCCCCGCGTGGGCGTCTGTCGCCTCAGCTGGCACCCATTGTGCCCGAAAGGAGGGCGGGGAGAGGAGCCGTTCTTTTAATTCCGATTCCAACTCCACATTGTGAGGAGCGCATCTGCTCAAACAGAGGATGACGTAGGATTCCCTCGCGCCCTACCACTACCCGTGACGTGCGAAGTGGAGCGCCCGGACGTGCACTGTCAACGTGAGACGTGAAACAAGAGGAACTTTTCCCAGCTGCGAAAGGATTCTGTCATAGTGACGATCCAGAGGATACGCGATTGAGACCACTTGTTGGTATGAGGAGAATCCAGATGGGATGTACAGGGTTCAGAAGGATGAGAATGAATGAAAGAGAACACAGAGGCATTTATAGACACCAGCCACTCTATATGCATATGGATTTTTATCCATTATAGAAGCCAGCCATACTATATCCATATTAATTTTTTATCATTTATAGACAGCCATACAATATCCATATTAATTTTTATTATTTACAGAAATCAGCCATACAATATCCGTATTAATTTTTATCATTTATAGACGCCAGCCATACTATATCCATATTAATTTTTATCATTTATAGACATCAGCCATACTATATCCGTATTAATTTTTATCATTTATAGACGCCAGCCCTACAATATCCATATTAATTTTTATCCATTATAGACGTTAGCCCTACAATATCCTTATAAATTTTTATCCATTATAGACGCCAGCCCTACAATATCCATATTAATTTTTATCCATTTTTGACGCCAGCCCTACAATATCCATATTAATTTTTATCTATTTTTGACGCCAGTCATACAATATCCATATTATCGATTATAGATGGCATAGAGGTTTGATAAAGTTGCATTACAAATTAGGACGCACTTCCTATTCAGATTTGAACTTTTTTTAAATTACGATCCATCTTCGAAGCAATATTAAAGTAATTAAGTAAGCATCTCAAATAACATGCACAAAAATCAAAACTAATCAAAGAAGAAGAAACTAAAGAAATCAAAACTAATAAAGTCTTTGTATCATCGCAAATCAAATTAGCATATTTATTTTATATGAATACATACGAGCAGGATACCGGTTCATTCACCATTTGCATGAAAATGCTTTGCAGTTTACATATTCCTGAAGTTTTAATTTCTAATCTAAAAATTACGTCAAAAACAATATAAAATTATATATCAGCAGGAGTAGCACAAGTCTACAAATCAAATAGGAAAAAGTTTTTTTGAGCACTATATAATCCGAGTTGATGTTCTAATTCTAATAATTCATATTCTAATATCTAATGTCTATATTTTTTCCCCACGAGTGCATACCTTTTTCATACAAAATTCATAAAATTCTGAAACCCATTTCGGTTCGCAATAGCTTTTCCTTTTTTTAAAAAAATTTAATAGAATTCTTTAAATTTCGAAGATAAAAGAAAATAAATCGTACGAATATACATAATGGTGAAAATGATTGAATAGCGAAAACCAACGAAGAAATTTAATACGTGCAAACGATTTTTAAAGTTAACATTTCATTTTCCAAATGAGAGATCTCATTAAAAAAAATAACACTTTTGAATGATAGAATCATATAAATGGAATAAAGATTGAAATAAATATTTGCAAAGAAATTTATAGTTGATTCGGAAAGAATTTTATTTAATTGCTACAATCTGCATCTTTACTGGCAACTAATTACACTGGATATTTGCCATACACTTGGCAACTTTCTTAACTCATTAAAATGTAATAGAACATTTCCTAAAAATAAATTTACATTGAATTCAGTTAGCTTTCATTTATAATTGACTGAAAATAAATAAAAAACGCTGATCTACAAGGAACAAGAATTTGATTCATGTATAAAATCAATTTTTTTAGAAGTACACACTTACCGCAATGATTTTGTATCACTAATTAGTAAATAAGCAATCGTTCCAATGCTATTAAATGAACATCTTATACGTTGGTACACTGATACATTTTGCATTAAAATAAAGAGGAAAATTTAGATCATTCTGTTTACCAAGAATTGCAAAATATATCCCATTGTATTTATGATGTCAATGACTATCATAGGTGGCGCGCATCAATAATTATACTCACCAAAGCAAACTTTTCGATAGTTTACAGTAAAATACAAAGATTGTGAAATCAGTTGCAATTCTGTCACGTATGCCAGTATGAATACAATATCCTTTATTTATTTTAAACGCGGGAAAACCGCCGTTTCAGTGAATCACAAATGGTTCGACAATATTTTTTATGATCAACCGGATGTTTAATTTTACCACTACCAAAATATACTTTCCAAATGTCAATTTTTCACCGCAAAAGTACAAACTACAAATAAATACATTTAAGTATCTTAGTTGGATCAGGAATGCCTTAAAATCCAGGCAGGTTAAGTTTTGTTTTAGTTTGGTTTATTTCGTAGATCAGTTAAATATATTCAGAAATATTTAATTGGATGCAGTGAAGAAAATATACAGATTGCCCTCCGCAAGCAAATACTTTTTCCAATGATCGCCCGTATATAATCAAAATTTATAATTTTGCTTTTGATTCTGGAAAGTACGGTATTCTCTAATACATCCACAGGCAGACCAGATTAGGTGGTAGACAACTGCCTAAGACACCTGCAAGAAGGGAAGGGGTGGGACAAGATTTTTTAAAAATTGTTTTTTAAGGAAATTTTATTTTGTGATTTAAACTACAAAGACCGTGCATTCGACCGCATTCAAATTAAAATCAAATATCGTTTACATTTTTAATTATCTTGAAATTCTTAACTACTTTTTGGGTATTTTAAATCAGGTCATTTCAAAATTCTAAAGAATATCTTGCTTTAAAATTTAAAAAAAATAAGTCATCATGTAGTAAATGTTTAGCTTTAATAATTATTTAAAAAAATAAAGCAATTATTTTGTTTAAAACTATTTTATATCTATTTTCGAAATTTTCTGAATTTGTCGAGATTTTGACAATTTTATTAAAGATGACCTACAATTGTTATTGTTTTTCATAGGCTTTTTATTTTAGTTTATCTGCCTTTTTGTTTCAGTTCCTTCAGTTTATTAGTTAACTTATTACTTCAGTTTATAAGAAAAAGCACAAATTTTAAATAGATTAAATTAAAATCATTAAAAATATTTAGTTTTAGATGCTGAAAATAGGAAGATCCAAGACTCGTTTTGCCCAAGGATCCTTGCTTAATTTACAGGAATCCTCACACGGATTCTTAAGGCCAGTTCTTATGGCCCGTTGCCTTTACGAATATGGTAATAAATCTGCCATTTGAGTCATTGTAGGACCACTCGTCTGTGGACGTCGGTCGGGAGCTTCCCACAAAATGTCGGTAAAATGAATAGACATCGAAGAGCCCGGATAACCACAAATGAAGGGAAAGGGGGCAAAATGTGCCAGAAGAAAGACGCGCTCGGCCCACAGGAACGGGGCTTAAATAAGAATTGTCCAATGTTCCTTAATTTCGTTTCGCCCATTAGATCTACAATCAAAGATGCAGACAATTGTACCTTGCAAATGATCTAAGCAAAAGCATACAGGATATATCCATAACTTGAAACGGTCATCTATTATTACAGGCCTTACTAACCTAGAAAACCTTACTTTTACATGCCTCATAAACCAGCCATCTCTTAGATATCACCCATAAAATTCTTTAAATTAATTCATACTTTCTTCATTAAAAATTTATCAATGTATAAGCTTCAACTATAAAGCAATGCAGACACAGAAGCAACTAGTAACGATTAGTAGATGTCCCAAATAGAACACTGATAGGGACATATCCGTAAGCAAACATCGATCATTTATTATCACAAGCCTCACTAACTGAATTTTTGCTTTCCACATTGATCAGTCACTCCCAGAAATTACTGCCCAAAAATGTTCACTGTAGAAATCCATAGATCTTTTATAAATATATGTATCAAAATGTATATGTTTAAAGCTACCGCTACAGCAACCAATCAATGTAGACGGAGACAACCTGTTAGAATTCAGAAGTAGAACAGTAGCCGGGATGTATCCAGCAGTTGGTGTGATCATCTATTCTCGCAGTCCATATAAACCTTATTCTTACTTTGAAAATCGATCAGCTGCTGCCGCCGCTAGTCCAGACGGCGGCAATGGGTCAGACTTCCGACCTAGGATAGAAAGTTCATCGCCATAAGGATTTTCCATTAGGGGTGTATAACGTTTCGAAAATAAAGATTGAAACAATTCTTGTCAGGAACGAAAATTCGGTTAATAGAAGCAGCTCTTATGTGTGGGGACAAAAACCTTTGGATTATTAGATGCAGAATGGAATAATCCTACTGTAACAACGGTGAGAATAATCGGATTACTTAACTCTGGTTCTAAGAATTTAATAGTAGACATTTCTTCGGGGATATTTATTATTTCAACCCGTATATTGGCGAGAAAGTTTCGGAGAGATCTTTTCCACTGATAAAACTATGGATTATCCACTTTCTGAAATCACAGAACTCGAATAAGATACATTTCTTTTAAATTCCCTCACTCATATTTGAAATATTTCATGAATATTATAGCCATTAATTGGCAGATATTTCATTTTAGGCTACAATCAACCATTGCTTTCATTTTAAAGCATATCATTCAAAGAATTATTAAATATATTAGTTCAGTAAATTTTGTAAAATAAATGGCAGCCTTTTTAATTTCTAATGCCGCAATATTTTTAAAGCTCTGTACATTTAAAAAGTTGGAATCTTTTTTTCAACAAGGTATGCCAATTATTATGCTTTATTAAATTATAATTCCTATTACAATCTGTTGTTTAAACGAAATTTATATTTCCGAATAGAATTTAGTTTGATACAGATAGTTTAAAATCGAAACCACCTGCAGTTTCTTACTCTCGAAAATAGCATCATTTACCAATTTACTGCTTTCTAATATTCGTCAGTTTGAATGTCACTGACTAAAGTCAAAATCGTTTGGATCGTCTTTAAAGAATATTTAATTCCGGCCTTTTAAATTTGGAACGAATGAATTCTTTATTTATACAGAAACCGCATAACAGGAATTTATCATGCATAGATGGAAGTGGATTATTTTTAGTCTCAAAATGGGAAACTTGAATATAGTACTTTCTTTTATTTATAATTTTAATCAATGGTAATAAACGTCAGCCGAAAATGTCAAAGTCAGAACAGTTCGACTAATCCAATGATTATTCCTCTATTCCAATGTCAAAATAGAGCTTCAAGGTCTTTAGAACTGCACATGTTTAAATTCAGTTAATCTTGATTTCGAGACTAGTCTCGTAAGGATTTTAGATCTTGAAATCTCAACAACATCCGTTTATTCGGAGGAGATTCAGATCAGATTCTAATCTGTATTCTAGGTTGTTTGTAATAAGTTATCTGGCAGCCATAATAAAGTGATCATGACGGTAGCGTAAATAAAGAATTTAGAACATCATATTTAGATTTAAATTGAAATTAATAATGATTTTCTAAAAAAATTACAGAATTGCATTGATTATAAATTATGGGATTAAATGTCTTGGCCAGGATATATTAATAATCTGTTCCACTCTTGCTGTTTTTGCTGGAAGATGATGAAAATAAACCATTGGCCGATATAAGAAATGCTAAATTTTAAATACCAGTCAGTAAAATGAATGAAACATTTTGCATGCATATGATTTTAAAGATTCGAATTTTAAATAATTAACTCACAAATAAAAATTCAAAAGATTGCTTTTTGGAATTTTCTTTAATAAACCTATTGTTGAAGAAGTTTTGAATAAGACCATGATAAATGAACTAGAATAGCAGATAAATTATAATAAGACAAGTTTACAAAATATTAGTCAAGTGTAGAAATATTTTTCCCTTTATCTACCGTCCTATAGAATTAGAATTTATGAAATATAAGTGATCAGATTTCTTGAAATATCTAGGATAAACCAGATTTTGAATAAAATTTTCTTTTTAGATTCCAAACTAATTTTTGATATTAAACAACTTTAAGAAGCTTACTTTAAAAGTGTGCTTTTGTAGAGCTCCCCCTTCCACATTTTATTATAAACAGTATACACTAGCAGAAAAATCCTAATTCCAATTTACACAATTTTTATGTATCACATTTACACAGTAGTACCAATTTACACAATTTTTATGTATCACATTTACACAGTAGTACCAATTTACACAATTTTTATGTATCACATTTACACAGTAGTACCAATTTACACAATTTTTATGTATCACATTTACACAGTAGTACCAATTTACACAATTTTTATGTATCACATTTACACAGTAGTACCAATTTACACAATTTTTATGTATCACATTTACACAGTAGTACCAATTTACACAATTTTTATGTATCGCACATGCACACAGTAGTACCAATTTACACAATTTTTATGTATCGCACATGCACACAGTAGTACCAATTTACACAATTTTTATGTATCGCATGTACACAGTAGTACCAGTTTACACAACTTATGTATCGCATGTACACAGTAGTACCAGTTTACACAACTTATGTATCGCATGTACACAGAATGTACCAGTTTACACAACTTATGTATCGCATGCACACAGAATGTACCAGTTTACACAACTTATGTATCGCATGCACACAGAATGTACCAGTTTACACAACTTATGTATCGCATGTACACAGAATGTACCAGTTTACACAACTTATGTATCGCATGCACACAGAATGTACCAGTTTACACAACTTATGTATCGCATGCACACAGAATGTACCAGAAATACTACATTTTTCATTTTTAATACAAATGGGGGTAATAAGATTTTACAATTTTAACGCGATAAGAAATAAAAATCAATTTTTTTTAAATAAATCCGAATAGACCTTCAACTCATCACATCAAATGTGATATACAACATACATTCCAAGATTACCAGACGCTTAATTGCTTAGGTTTTATTATCCATCAGCAGAAGAAAGATTATCCCGCACGTTCTAGAAATTCACGATTTTCTGGCTTCAAAAATGGCTTCATGAGATTCTCGAACCTCCAAATCGAAAATAAATGATATGCACGGGTTTGCATCTGCGCTGCAACCTTCATGTCCTACTGAATGATAAACGGTTTTGACTCGCTCAGGAATTAAGCAGCTTTATTGATCGGAAACGTATCGAAACCACCGATGCATTCAAATCGTTATGAGCATGAGCCTGCTAGTATGCCGCTGAGTTAAATGCACCTTGGCAACTAGCGAAGCAGTTTATAGAATTAAATTCCTTTTCTAAAGGCAGTAGGACGCATAAGTTATCAGGGAATTCAGAGAAGCTAAGATATCCAGATTAAGACTCTTGAGAATTTACGTAAACAAGAAAATGTTTTCAATGGAAATGCAGTGTCACTCCGTTGTTCAAACTTTACAACTGAAACTGAGCTGGATAATGGAAAATCGGGAATGTAGAATAATTGCCAATTTTTTTTCCTTGGGGGGGGGGGGTTATGAAATGTATTACGTATTACTTTAATAACTACAAAGACATTCTATAGGATTTAAAATAATTAGGAAACCAAGGACTTATTTTCCATTATTAATTACATGTCTATTTCATAAATTAATTTCATACAAAAACTTGTTACTTATAGATACATCTTCAATGGATCTAGATACACCTTCTAGGCACCACTTCAACAGTCTACACAAAATAAATCATTGACAGAGGCCTCAGTTTTAACAACTGCGTCGATTTTGCAAATTTTTAGAAATTGACAACAAATCAGAATGAGGCAAATACTTATTAAGTTCAGTTAGTTAAGCTCAAGTTTTGTTTAAAATAGCATTTTCTTTTATTGTGATAAAATAAATTTCACTGCAGTTGGTTGGCCTGACTAAAATAATACTAATTATAAAATTGGAAAACAGCTAGTCACTAAAGGCAGTGTATTTTGCATATTTACATACGGTTCATTCATATCAACAAATAAAGGCATCAAAATTAGTTATTTCTCTGTATTCGCTAAGTTTCTTCATTAATAAAGATTTTGTTTGCGGATTTCTTTATTATATATTATTTTTCCTCCCCAAAAAGATCCGGATAATTCGAGTTCGGATAATCGGCGTTCTACTGCATCTTTATTTCATTGCAAATGCAAGAAAAGCTGAATCATGCATTTAAATTTAATTATCTGTGCAATTCCAATGTAAAGTTATTTTAAGCGTTATTTGTACTGTAAGTTGAATCCTTATCAGAATGTTGAAGGCGAGGTCCAAACTGGCACCTCTTAAACTTTCATATCACATCCAAGTCGGACGTTTGAATGCATTGTTGAACATGTTCGTTGTAATTATTTATACTTCTGATTCGGATCTTCAATTAAACGGTCTCTTCTTTGCTATTTCTTAACTATAATGGTGAAGGTCATCTAATTACATAAATGAGAACAAATTAGGTAGAAAGTGTGAATCGCAGAAAAGTCACGCAGCAGCCAAAGTGTTAATCGTGCATCAGACCAACGTATGCAGTAGATCTTCGATGCATAGGAATTTTGAATAGGGTTTGAATTTTCAATCTTCAAGTTTAACCCTTTCTAGGGCCGTGAGAAATATGCGTCCCACCAAATTTATCAATCTTTGTATGAAATTATGTAGGTTGGCTTAAGTTCTGACAAATTTTTTCAGTAAGTCAGAAACTTGGATGCTTCAGTTCTTTATTTCAGACAAAATGATGCGTCTTGATTTGTTACTTAATTATTAATTAACCAAATTAATTAAAATTAAATTTATCTAATAAGCTAATTGAATCCATTTTCTTATTCTAATTTCAAGCCTAAAATATTTTAACATAATATGACTAGAAAAAAAATTGCCCTTTAAAGGGTTATTTTTTTTAGATCGGATTTTTATCAGATCATGGCTGATACCAATGTTTTATTACTAACTGAAAAAAAAAATATGCAACTTAATATTAAAATAAGACCTGTTTTATGTGAAAGGTGCGTTTCTAAAAATAAATCATTCGCAAATTCTTCTACCAGGAAGTAGTCCAAAACTAAGTTTGTCTGCAACTGACAATAAGTATAAAAAAAGAGGAAAAAATGAAATAAGTTACATTTTCAAATACTATTTATAAATTTCTAGCACTCATTTATGGATGATGAATGCTATTTTTCTTTATAATTTGCAAATTTTAAAATACTGACAACACAAATTCTGCAAAAAAATACATTAAACTCTTAAAATAAAATTTTAAATAAAATTCGGGATAATATCCATAAAAACGCAGCAGTCTCCGGCACATCTTTATTTGCAGAAAGCAGATTATAAGGCCTTTTTGGATAATTTTCTATTCCATTTTTTTTTAAAAGTCCACCGATTAGATCAGGATTCAAGATTATTTCTCTTTTCCAAAATACTTCTACCATAAACATTTACCACATTTCTTCAATTCCAATTCCTCTACTCGTTTTCTTAAACCAAATGATTTCCAATTACTCAACAGGAAAACGCCATAACCAGAATTTTCAAATTAACTGATACAAAACTTTTCATTCACAGTTCTTCAACAGATGTTTCAGAGAAGTACATGTACACCGTCAGAGAAATACTTTGATATTTCCCTATTTCCTGACACTGGATTTAAAAAGAAAACACCTGGTAGACGAATTTAAATAATCTCGTAAAATATTAAAAAGAAGAATTGAAGAACCAATTATAACAGGAAGAAAAAAAACTGGGTGACAATTATTCGCTCGTCAAGTGATCAAGGAAATCCGAGTGAAAAAAATAACTCAGAAGAAAGTTCAGAAGTCAAATACATACATCATGCACAAAATTCCAATAGTTTTGAATATTTCTCCATAAGAATACAAAAATATATGTAGGGATTTTTTCTCTCTACTATTTTATTAAAGCGTGACGCAATATTTCGAAAATAACAATTCCAAGAAATGTTTTGTTAAAATTTATTCGAACACAGACTTGTTTGAACCTAAGTATACTTCATCAAAAGGAAAGGCAGGAACTTCATTTTATAATGCATTATGTTTTTCTAGTTATCTTAACATGATAGCTTCTAATGTTTTGCAATTGAATAATCATCTTTTACAATCACTAAAACTTGCTGAATCACGAGTTTTAACAGCAATGCTATTTCTAAATCTGCAATCAGAATAAGATCAGTAAAATTAAAAAGCTGGATCCAAGAATTTCTCCGATCCAGAAGATACCGAATAGAGCAAGCACAAGTTTCAAAGAAAATGAACTCTTAATTAAAAATCGAACATTTATGGTTTTTAAGGCAAGTGTTTGTATTTGTAAATGCAGGAAATAATGTGCACATTTAATAGTAAGCATAATTTAAAATTCTAGTAAAGACTTGGAATTCGAACGAAAGAAAAATAAGTTCAAGGATTTCAAGATTTTCTTCCAGCCAACAACCTTGAATTTATAATGAAAAAGACACGCTAGTGGAACGGTACGAAACGCTCGATTATTTACTCAAAATAGAAAGGAGTAGGAAGACCATGTTTGATAGAGACTGATTTAAATTATGACAAAGGAAGACCTAGTTCACGACTATTGTCTCTTCACGCGGCAAGCTTTGATGGAAATGGATTCGCCCAGAACATTTAAATGACATAGCTGAATATGTACCGATATAAAGCTAGTTTCGCATTTTCTTTTTCAATTCCAAGTTTCTTACATTTTTCTAATGCTTATTCAAAAAAGAACTGCACCAATGTATTCACAAAACAACCAAAAACAGAATATTTTCGAAACTATGCTTTATTTGTAATGATTATTCTTTATTTAAAAATTTGCCATTCAAAGTGAATTATTTGCAAAATTGTCGTTTGTAAAGTTTTCTATAAATTGACTTTGAGCGCCAAGTTTTCAATAAATTGACTTTGAGCGCCAAGTTTTCAATAAATTGACTTTGAGCGCCAAGTTTTCAATAAATTGACTTTGAGCGCCAAGTTTTCAATAAATTGACTTTGAGCGCCAAGTTTTCAATAAATTGACTTTGAGCGCCAAGTTTTCAATAAATTGACTTTGAGCGCCAAGTTTTCAATAAATTGACTTTGATCGGTAAATTTACATTTAAGCGATAAAAGTCAATTTCTAGAAAATTTACTGAGCAAAAGTAATTACTGTAAAAACACATGACGTACTTTCTAAAGTTGTATTTAATGTTTGTTCTTATTCAATTGAAAGGCATCCATCCAACAAGCTCCTACTACTCTTAAATACACCAAACAAAATATCCAAAAACAATTCATTAAAAAGGCCAACAGAAATTTTATTTTAATAGTAAAAAAATCCAGTAATAATATAGAATCCTTTAGTGATTTCTGATTTTTCATAAATATTCTACATTAGCATAATTCTAGTTTAATAGTTTTATAATATTTCCTTATTCCATAAAATATTTTCCTTATGTTCAAATAGGGAAAATATTTTATGAAAACGTCGAATCTTAGAGAAGCAATATCGCCTTTAACCTAAAAGAAAATTCAAACTCAAGATTAATTTTGGAACTCATTCTTTTTCTAATCTTATAAAGAAATAAGTAAACTAAAGGTATTTAGATTGAAACAAACAAATATGTGAGATATATAAAATGTTTTTAAAAAATAAACGATTCGCAGTTTTATACGAATGATTTTAAATTTTAATTTATTCAACTGAATTGAACGCTATAAGGAAATAAATGAAAAAAAAAAAAAAAGATATGAGAACTATCAGCAAAACTTTTTGCAAGTGTTCTAAATACCAAACCATTTACAAACCTCAAGGTCACCAAAAACATCGAATTACTCCACTTTCCTCTTAGGAAAATAACGGTTCATTCTTCCGCAAATAGCTTTAGGGGAAAAAAATGAAAAAGCAACTCTGAAAGTATGTGTGTATATGTGTATATGTACGTAATACAGTATCGATCCATCTGGAAAAAGGTAGACCCATTCCTCCAAATTTCTTACCATCCATGCACCCTCCCCTCCCTCTCTCTCTCTCCCATGACGTCACGAGGCCTCACAGCTGTTCGAAGAAGAGACGCAGGTGTCAACCTCTCACCTGAAACGATGGAGGAAGGCAGAATTGGATTTCTAGACTTCTCATCTGACAGTTGATTCGAAAACTGATTAGAATTTTATTTCTCAGACGATAAAATTCGCGTGAAGAACGAAATTGTTACATTTTTTTTCTTTTTATCTTTTCGAACGTCAACGATGAAATTCTGACGCAGGCATACGAGAAGTTGTATGTATACTTGATACAATGATTCATTTTTTTTTTATTTTTGTCTATTCATTTTTTAAAACGAAGACGAAGGAAAAAAAATATGACGGTAACAAATAATCGATTGAATATTTTTTAAACTTCAATAAAGAAATGATTTTTAACTCAAGAAAGTTTTTTTTTAAACTTCATCCAAGAAGGTGTTCAAGATGTTTGATGAGTGGGGAGGGGTGGCCAAGTCTCAATAAGCGGATAATCGGGCTATTCTAATTTACGATGCCTGTTATTTATTATTTCGAAACACTATTTGCAAGGGAAAGTTATTAAAATCCAAAGTAACTAGATATAATATAGAATTATTTATAGAAAGAAGTGATTATTTATGCAAAGTAAATTTTGGGAAGTAGAGTTTCAAAGTTAATTATTTCAAGTTAAAGAAAAGGAACTATTTATTTATGTAAGTGAAAAACGGAACAAATTGTTATGATCTGGACAAATCGAATGTTTTTCAATTCGATAACAAAAAAGTTATCATTCCAAGTAGTCAAATATCTGGACATTTTTTTCTTTTTTTTTCCAACTAGACTGATAATAATCAGAACAAATTAAAAAAAATTATGAAGTTTGTAAAAAAAATTTCAGAGCTTAGGATATTCTCAATAATTTTACATTCATATTTTTTAATGATTATTTATTAATTATTTTTAAATGACTGATGTAACAAATCAATATAAGGAATTAACGAAATATAACAAATTAACTTTGCCGTCCGAATGTCTTGTAAAAATTTCTTCGATTGTCGCCGGCAGTTTTTGAGGTTATCAGGAGATTGTCAACTTTATAAATTGTATACTTTACGTACAACACCACTGTGGTGTCGCCGGTCGTTGAGCGACGCCTTACGTACGACACCACTTTAGTGTCGCCGGCCGCTGAACTATACTTTACGTACGACACCACTGTAGTGTCGCCGGGTGGCATAACGTTAAGCATAATTGAAATAATTCTTAAAAAAATGCACAAACATTTATTAACTGAATTTTTTTTATGTCTTATCTACAGTGAAATAATTCACGGAATGCAAAGTTGTGCAACACTGAACTCAAAATCTATGTTTTGAGAAAGGGAGAGAATGTTTTACAATTTTATTTTAGGGACTTAAGAATATTTTCTAAGGAATAATTCTTTGCCTAGAAGTAAATTGGTAAAAAAAAGGGAAAAATAAATAAAAACAGTTTAAAAAGTTATTCACTTTTAAAAATTCTACCAAAAAATATATAATTATATAAAATATTTAAGAGCAAACGTTATTTGACTGAAAAACTAGAATACCCCCCCCCCCCAAAAAAAAGAAGTTCCGAAGTTATCAAACAAAGGATGGATCACGTTTTAAATACATTCGAAACACGACGAATGAATGAAAAAAAAATAATAATAAATAAATAAAAAACTTATAAAATCAAGAATTCCCATTACAAATTTTGACCTAATATATTCAAACTAAACCGATTGGTTGAACTATTTGAAGAATTAATATTGTGATACAGCTATATTCTAATTTAAGAACTATAATCAAAGAGTACTTCGATAACAAAAGTTTTAGATTGTTCAACAAACGGGCACATCATTATGGCATTAAACCCCCTATTCCTTTTTTAGTCTTATTTTATATGCAAAATATTTCTTCGGAGAACCAGAACCATCATTTGAATTCCCAAACGATCTAGCTTCCCGTTACACCAACGTTCTATTTTTAGTTCAATTTGATTAAACCAAATCCTTATATCATAAAGTAAAACTTCCGGAGAAAAGAGAGGAGGGAACGGAACAAGGAAATGCAACTCCCCCCCCCCCTCCGCACCCAGAGTCAAAGGTCATTTTTCCAAATGTCAAACAGACGACGCAGTCCCCTCCCACGCGCTTCAAAGGTCGAAGGTCAGAAATGGAAGTGAAGGGGTTGTCCACAGGGAGAGAGAAAGAAGATGAAGGATTCAGGTTCGATTAATCGATTCAAAAAGAAAAATCGCACGCCTTCACACAGACAGACATTTTGGAAGAACTTTTCCTTTCGGCAACATTAAGAATCATTCGGCTGAAGCAATTTTCTTTTCAGGCAGAGGACAGGCAGAAAGAATATCCATGAAGAATAATATTTTTGCAATGGTTTGGCACCGAGTTTTAATCGCTTTTCTACAGCGAAGTAATATTTATTTTCTGAAGCAAAAGGCTTCCTTTGATTTAATTCATTCTTTCTTTCGCAGTTTTCGAGTAATTCGAAATACGAGCATTTGCAACGATTCAACAATAAAGACCTTCTCAGAAAATATATTAAGAATTACCATTTGACTTAGACATTTTAAGGAACTAACTTTTGAAAAGGTATACTTGAGCCGCGTAACTTTTCTTTCATACAAATTGCAATTAATTGCACATTCCAATTATTTAATGTTTTAAATATCGAATAAAGAGCCCTTTCAGTAATATGAAAGATCTTCAAAGTAAAGAGAAAAGCATTAAAGAATTAAGATTTGCAAATGCAAACCTCCGTTGGAGCATGCACTTGTTTTGAAAAAGCGCATTAAAATTTGAAGTTTTTTACTGCGACTGTAAAATTTTCGAACCCTTTAACGGATTCATTTATTAGCATTATTCAAGGCGGCTTCTGTAATGAGAATAAAAACACTTAAACTAAATTTTTCAATGTTTTACGATATTGCAATTTTATAACAGAGGGGAAAATGCATAGGCACTCTAATAAGTTAATTAAGCTTATTTAAGGCATATGACAATAACAACCCTAGTTGAGGATTATCGACTAAGCACGTGCCTAGAGCTGTTAGATAGACAAAGGAAAACAAATTGTTCAATTAAAAACTTCATTTCTCTAACTACCAAACAAATAAGTTAGTAAAAAAATACAAATTTAATGTATTATAAAATTTATGAATAATTTTAATACTTCGTCAAATATATTTGATATTTTTATATATTTCATTACGGCCACTTATTGACATATTTATAGACGTCAATTGATTTAATTATTTCGCGCTCAAATATGGATACCTTGGAATCTGTAGTGAAAAACGAAAACATTCTCCAATCTGTGCAACAAGTCCAATCTGTGCATTGCCAAAGGTGACAATATACATAAATCCAACATTACTGAAACCTCTAAAACATGAAACTAATTGAATACGAAAAAGTTATTATATGAACTTTAGCAGTAATATATAAAAAGGTAGTTAGGATCATAATATTTCTAACAATTATATCTTTTACAAGTATAAAGAACACAGGAATAACAATTGAAACATAATTACGAGTTTAAATACTCAGAAATTTGTTATTCTAAATATCATCCATAAATTTTAAAACCTGTACATACATATTTCCGAATTATGTTAAAGCAAATTTGTAAAAACTGGTGCAAGAATTTTCATATTAAATACAGCATATCAACTGTATATGAATTTCTGTACAATGATAAACAATTATATTTCATCAAGTATTTTACTTACACAGAAATTTGAATTTTCACTATCCAAATGCGAAATTTGTTGTACAGACAATTTTCAAACGATTTTTTTTATACGCCATCAGGATAAACTTGAACATCTGCATTTTGAAAGACCAAATGGAACTTGTTCCATCTGCAAATCGCTCATGTTTCGACACAAATTCACATTAATTCTGCGGAGTTAAGCAGCAAACAACAATTTTCATACTAAGTTAATCAATCAGAAATTTGCGATTAGAAAAATAGGAAAGACTTTTAAAAAAACCCAACTACAGGACAATGATACGTTTATAAAACAAATATTTGCACAAAATCCACCATAAACTCCAGTAGTTATTGCGAAAGCAACCAGGATATCATTTAAGCAAAATAAATCAATAATTTTCCAAAGCATTCCAAGAACGCATCTGATACAACGGATAATTTTTCTTTCGGTTACCTACATTAATGGAAAGCGGAAAAATGTTCAGAAGCGGATTTAGGACCGTCAAATGTCCATGCAGTGCACATTAAGAGCCTCCCCTTCGCCATTTTATCAACTTAGTTTCAAATTTAAATATATTTTTAACTTAGATATTGTTAGATATTTTTTTAAACTTAGATTTTTTTTCAGAATTTTTATACAAATAACTGAAAAAAAAAAACTTGTTTTGAGCTTTTATAATGATTTGCGGTAACATCCTCGTTTGTACCCAATTTTATTTAACTATATGTTATTGCATACTAAATAATGTACTAAATGAAAGGTGCAAAACAGATTGGTAACCTAGTTAATCATATTTGACAAATTGGTAATACTATTCTAATATTTTACAATTCATAAAATTCCTGTTAATTTGGCAACTAACTTTTTTTAAATTTATTTGTATGCAGTTGCCCATCAGACAAGTGGCCCTGAGCAATTTCCTAGTCTGCTTAGTTGGTAATATGCTACTGCCTATGCTTCATGTTTATAGTGCCATGGGCAAAAGAAAACAAAATTGCAATCGCAAGAAACAAATTCTGTGCAAACCGATAAACACTACATTTTTGTTTACTTAAACTTATAACCTTTTCAGCTGCGGTGAATGAAACATTCTCTAACAGCTCTTTTAGTTGCGACAAAAATGCTAGGAAAATTATTCACATGTTCTTGTTTACCTAGAGAAACAACATGAAAGCTTCCTGAAGTTCTTACTTTTTTTTTTTTAAACCTATTCGTTTTGATTAGTCAGTAATGAATCATCAAGCTATAAGTAAACACAGGACCCTTTTTCCTTCACTAAAAGCGGGTGTGACTGCAAATATTATTTTGGCATAAGATGTTTTTCGCGTTTTGTAGAAATAAATGCGCCAAAACTTACAGCACTCTATAAAGCTGCTCCAGACAATTTTCTCACTCTGTAGGCGTCATTGTACAAATATTACAAATGTAGAACTTGTACATTACGTTTTGCGTATGAAGAAATGCATTAAAAAAGACGAAACGAATTTCGTTTTCAAGAGCTATTTGAAATAAATTATGCCAAGTACTTGAGCACCAGTGGCTCGAACCACAAGAAAGTCAAAGGATTAAGAACCACTGTCCTACATTATTTGTGTGACCCAGATGAAGATTACCATGTGTCAAAAAAAGAAAAATGGTGAGGGGAAAAAAAAAGAAAGGGACTGACTCAGTCTCCTCCTATCAAGTGGGAAGAGCATCGAGATCATACATCGCAGACGTAGAACAGAAGGTCTTCCCTCTGGCTTCTTGCCACAAGTTCTAAAGATAGAGACGTCGGAGCTGAAAATCGGTAGTCCCACCGGCAGACTGACTCACCCGCAAATGCATGGGATGGAGTAGCCACGTGGTAAGATGATCCGCTACACGGCGTTCCGGCATGGATGCTGATTTGCACAATTATTTCAAATACGCCGACTTCAGATAGTGAAGATTCCTTTTGATTAGAAACCGCAAAGGTTACGTATTCTGAATTGAAAAGCCTTTTGCCAACCATCTTACGTGTGAATCTTGGTATTCGTTTTCAAAAAGGTTTAAATTTGATGCGTTCAATCTTTTGCCAATCATTTTGCATATGAATCTTGGTATTCGTTTTCAAAAAGTTTAAAGAGGTGTTCAGACTTTTACCAACTATCTTGTGTATGAATCTTGATTTTCGTTTTCAAAAAGGTTTTTACTTGATGCATTTAGTTCTACAGCATAGTAACGAATTCACTGAATTTCAAAAACACTATTGCATTAACAAAATGCCCTCTGAAGATGTCATGCCTAAAAAGCGAATTATAGATATTTCTAATAAAATGCATTCAGTTCTACAGCATATTCACGAATTCAGACTTTCGAAAATATTTAACCCCTTGGCAAACAATGATGCATCTCACACGTGCATCGAATTACTGAATGTTTAGTTTAAGTATGCAATTAATCAACAGAATTAAAATTTAAAAATCACTTAGAAAAGCTTCAATATCTCAAACGCTCCTTATATTAGTATAAGAATCAAAATAACAAAAGTCCAAAACAATGGATGTGTCGTCTAATTAGGAAGTTAATGCATTACTGAATTCTCTCTGAAGATGTAATAATTCTAAATAATCATATCCTAAAAATTCTAAAAGAATAAAAAAAATATCTTCAATGAATAGCAACTTCCAAATTTCTTCTAGACAATATTAAACCTTGCAATCAAAATAGTATTCTTTAGAATTTCTGTTGATAAGAGCATGGTTTCTCTTAAGAAACTTCGGTGATTTCATAAAAGGTTTCTGAAAATGGGTAATACTATTAATACTGCCAGTAGCAACAGCAGTAATATTAGTCAAGATTATTTTCAACTGAAACTGCTGTACTTGAAAGCTGAATTTTCTTTGCTTCAAGATATAGGTACAATGTACAGGTGTTCTTGAGCTACTAAATGTGTTCAGATACATCTGTTGTTCATTCAGATATTAATATATTGCTGCTGAATGAAAGCAGTTTTCCCATAATGAAATGACGCAGTGATGAAAACTTAGAAGCAGAAACAGGTTAGTAAAAATATAGTTAAAATTACAATTTGGCTTATGTTTTTCAAAATAAATTTGAAACAATTTTTCGTTTTGATAAATTTACTTTCATGAAAATATATAGTAAATTAAAAATTCCTCTTAAAAATTTACATATTTTTAAAACTAAATTTGAAATTTAGTTTCAAATAAATGTATGTTAACATGTAATTAGATGACTTGTAGACATGACTTAATACAAATATGTAGAACTGAATGCATAGAACTTCAATTCCATTATTGATTTCAAAACAGTGATTGAAGAGAAAAAGCTATTAGACACCTTATTAGATTGAATTTTGATGCAAAACTAAGACTTTTATTTCATAAAGATTAGAAGAAAAAATTAGCCTTCACTTTAAAAAGACCTGTTATAAATTATTATTTTCTTACAAAGTTGTATATTTGTACAAAGTTGTATATTTGTACAAAGTTGTATATTTGTACAAAGTTGTATATTTGTACAAAGTTGTATATTTGTACAAAGTTGTATATTTGTACAAAGTTGTATATTTGTACAAAGTTGTATATTTGTACAAAGTTGTATATTTGTACAAAGTTGTATATTTGTACAAAGTTGTATATTTGTACAAAGTTGTATATTTGTACAAAGTTGTATATTTGTACAAAGTTGTATATTTGTACAAAGTTGTATATTTGTACAAAGTTGTATATTTGTACAAAGTTGTATATTTGTACAAAGTTGTATATTTGTACAAAGTTGTATATTTGTACAAAGTTGTATATTTGTACAAAGTTGTATATTTGTACAAAGTTGTATATTTGTACAAAGTTGTATATTTGTACAAAGTTGTATATTTGTACAAAGTTGTATATTTGTACAAAGTTGTATATTTGTACAAAGTTGTATATTTGTACAAAGTTGTATATTTGTACAAAGTTGTATATTTGTACAAAGTTGTATATTTGTACAAAGTTGTATATTTGTACAAAGTTGTATATTTGTACAAAGTTGTATATTTGTACAAAGTTGTATATTTGTACAAAGTTGTATATTTGTACAAAGTTGTATATTTGTACAAAGTTGTATATTTGTACAAAGTTGTATATTTGTGTAATCGAAAATGTAACAAAAAAAAGACATGAAATAGGATATCAGATACACATAGTTTTTTTTTTTTTAACAGACTCGATGTAACTAAAATAGTAAGAGCGATTATACATTGGTATAACATGCAGTGAATGCCAGTAAAAAAATCTCAATCGATTCTTGACAGCAAAGTTTTTTTTTTTTTGTTGTTGTTGTTAAAACAACCAGATCGACATAATTCACAGATACAGATTAATTATTCTTGATAAAAAAAATAACTGGAAATAAATTTTTAGTATATTCATGAAGTTTAAAGCGTTAACACATCCCAAATTTAAAAACTCAAACGATGGTACCGACACTGATACAAAGTATTTAGGTAACTGAACTATGACTTACAAAGGAAGAGAATTCCAGAAGATTCGTTCATTTTCCGATTTCGATTATTCATTTCTATAAATTCAAGCATGCATTGTTAATTCCATTGATAAAATTCCTATCAGAAACTCATTTTTTTACAAATAACTATTTTCTTTTTGACACCGCGTACAGACAAACTGGGTTGCGGGTTATCTTTAGGAAAGATAACTAATCGCGTTTGACATTTTGAAATGAAATGCCGCAATTCGCTTTACATAAGGTTTTATGATGAATCTGCATTTTATTGATTGATGCATTTTTAAAACTACTATCCTAACTACAAAAAATTATGGATTAAATTGTAAAAAAATGGCTTCGTTACAGTTAAAAGTTTCATTCCATAGATTGCAGTGTTCAATATTTTGATTTCTTTTAAATTTGAAAAATATATAAGAGTCATTCTGAAAAACATATGTAATTTAATTTAACCAGACTTGGTGAAGATCACTCCTTTAAAATACAAATAAAAAGTAATAAATATTCACACATTATGAGATTAAGTGTAATAAAGTATTTTTTTAAAGATATGCGACTACGTTCAGGACGAAGTTTTTGAAAAAAATTATTTAAATAGTTATATTTTTGAATTTTTGTAATAAAAAAAACATCCATGAAACCAAGATATACTATTTGACAAAAGTTTTTTAAAAATTGGAGAAAAAGATACTTTGTCAGCTAAAAAAAGTGGTATAAAGCAAAAAAAAAAAAAAAAAAAAAAAAAAAAAAAATCTTATTTAGAGAGTTACCAAACGATTAGCTAAAATTTATGGAACTAGCTGAAGATGTATATTACTAAGTTCCAGAAATAAAAAATAAAATAAAAAAATAAGCTGTATTTCTATTCACTGTTTAAACATTAGAGTTCAACTGATAAAAAAATAAAGTTTCATGTTACTTATCACACCGTGAAGCACTAAAACAAATATTAAATATTTGTAAAAGAATTAATTACTCATTCTCTAGTTCAGAAACTGCAGAATGTAGAGAAATTGGTACACTAAATTTGAACAAAAAATATGCATTCGATTTTAATTTATGAGGTTTTTGGTCAGAAAATTCTCTCGGACATTACAATTTGAGCAAATAACATCTAAAGATGTAAAATCTTTAAATAGTTATATTTATATAACTAATAGTTAATCAAAAATATCACTATTAAAAACGTCTGTAAATACTAATATAAAAATTAGTTAACTTCTCCCCCCCAAAAAAAATCGACTTAGAAGCATAATTTAAACAATTTTATAAAGAAACTTGTTCAAATAAAAAATATTAAATATTTTTTTCAAAATTTCGGAAATAATTTTTTTTACAGTAGTTATTTACTTTAATGGATCACTATATTGATGTTTTTTTTTTTAAATATTAGCAAACAGAATGAGAGATAAGTTGAACTATATGTACAAGAATCTAACTAGGTAATTTATAGCATTTAAATAACTGAAATAAAAATTTAAAAATTCTCTTAGTTCAATTGAGTTTAAAAAAGCTATTCGATATGAACTACCTATAGACAAAGGAAGGTAATATGGAGCATTTTATTCAATACAGGGACACTTTTTCCAAGCTGGAATGACGACTCGAAAATTGTTGCTATATCGAGTAATTCAGAAAGAGAATATATTTTGGCATTCAACACATCTATGCATTAACAATGACTTCAATAAAAAGGCATTTTAAAATTGTTTGCAAACCCTAATTTATAACTAATCATACTATTAGTACATTGACCTCGAAGGGTTAAAAAACTTTAAAGAAAAATATAGTTAAAAAATCAAAATGTCAAGACCAAAAATAATAATGAAAGGATGTTCATCCATTCTTCCTAATTGACAAACTCAAAGAATAAAACGTTAAACATTCAGGCAATAAAACAACACGACTCCGTATCTGTTCCTTGAACAGACCAACCAGGAACTGTAATATTTTTGCATGGATTTCTCCAGCAGACAAAGGAAATAAATGCATAATCGAGTGACATTTTAAGAAATGGAAGTCACTGAGTAGAGAAACGATTACGATAATTCAGATCCGGCTTTTTTATTTTTTATTTCCAAGTCAAGGGCATCGATAATGAAAAGTGATAAAGCGACTTTATCGCAAACGTCATGCGATGCAATAACTGTATCGCAGGTCTGCAGTAAGCACGTTTCCTTGCGTCAAAAAAATATTAAGCGATAAAGAGCAATGAAAGAGAGCGCGAGGAAAAATCGGAATTAAAAAAAAAAAAAAAAATCAACCCCATATTGAGGAGAAAAATCGCTGTTTTCCGAAGTCTAGGAGGAAAGTTTTAATTTGCTTAATTCTCTATTGACGTGTTTTGGTGAGTCAAATTTGTGCATCGAATTTTCATGATTCGTTAACTTGAATCGTTCGATAACGAATGGCATGCATTTTCATGATTCGTTAACTTGAATCGTTCGATAACGAATGGCATGCATTTTCATGATTCGTTAACTTGAATCGCTCGATAACGAATGGCATGCATTTTCATGATTCGTTAACTTGAATCGTTCGATAACGAATGGCATGCATTTTCATGATTCGTTAACTTGAATCGTTCGATAACGAATGGCATGCATTTTCATGATTCGTTAACTTGAATCGTTCGATAACGAATGGCATGCATTTTCATGATTCGTTAACTTGAATCGTTCGATAACGAATGGCATGCATTTTCATGATTCGTTAACTTGAATCGTTCGATAACGAATGGCATGCATTTTCATGATTCGTTAACTTGAATCGTTCGATAACGAATGGCATGCATTTTCATGATTCGTTAACTTGAATCGTTCGATAATGAATAAAATGAATTTTCATGATTCGTTAACTTGAATCGTTCGATAATGAATAAAATGAATTTTCATGATTCGTTAACTTGAATCGTTCGATAATGAATAAAATGAATTTCCATGATTCGTTAACTTGAATCGTTCGATAATGAATAAAATGAATTTTCGAATTTCGTTTTGGCATATAGATTCTTCGTAATATCAAAATTTATTCTCAAAATAAGATGCCATCTAAATAAAAGACAAAAATGGACCTCCACAGTTATGGCCATTTGCAGGTTTAAATATTTTGCGGCCCTAGTATATTAACGTGCCATCTGAGAGCAACACTAGGGTAATTTTGGGACTGATCTCATTTTGAATCGCGATCGGATGTCGAGGATGACACCTGAGCTAGTACTCTTCTCTCCAAACGCATCACATCATGAAGTGAGATTTAACGAGTACCAGGCCTGCGTACACAATGGATCTTGAATGGAATCGAGTTTCGAACCTGGAGCCCTCCGGCCATAAAGCCAAGATTTTACATTTAGGCCATTGTGGCCCTAGGCAGTGCACTTTACTAGACCCCTCTTTTAAAAAACGCAATTTAGTCTTTCATTTCAACGCATTTTTAATTTACTCAATGATAAATTCATTTTAGGTTATTTTAGACATTTTGTGAAAATGTACATATTTATTTGGATTCAATTGGATCTAAGCAGAAGCTTGGTGTAGATAAATATTGTAATAACTAAATGAATGTAATAAAACGCAAAGAATCTCCATTACAAAATATACTAGCAATTCATCAAATATAATTCATAAAAATCTATTCATTCCTGTCGCAAAATCAAGGGATTCATACGCTGATAATCACAATTTGAAGCATTCTCCTAGAGTCCAGACCATCTTGATTTCTGGCAAAAAACAACATTCTACAAACATTTAAGAATAAAAATAGTTCAGATCTATTATTTATGAAATAAAAGTCGGCGTATCTGAATGCCTATTTATACAATAATATTTTGCCATGAAACTAACGCGAGTAAATCCAGAATTAAGGAAAATAAGGTGAAATGATTTACAAACATAAAAGGGCAAAACGCCATGAACTACGTTAATTATACAACAACAACCGCTCCTCGTCATTTTTCAAGAATTTCAACAAGGAAATTAAATATCGCCATATTAATGAAAAGCGCATCATATCGAACTCGTATTTAGGTATTCTCAAGGCCTAGTAATGATTTACGATTTTCAAATAAGACGCTGAAATATTTTATGTAATTCAATCAAGGTTAAATCTCACACATTTGACAATTAAAAGGCTAAAGAAAACTAGTTACGGCGAGAGGATCAAAGTTCAGCATACAAAAAACCAAGCAAGATGCCAAATAAATCGTAAAGAAAGCTATTATATTGATTCGTTAATTTGGTATGCTTAATTCAAGTGTTCTAAAGCGTCAAATGAATTTCATTGTAGCAATACCATTTTATTACCGAAGTTGTAACTAAAAGCATAGAAAGATTGACAGAACGATAAAAATAACGTTTTGTTTAAGCAAATGCAAGGACTCTGAAACAGGAGAAAAATTATCACTTTCGAAAAGAAAAGAAAAATGCACTCGTCTCAAACTTGCGTCATTTTTTCGTTTAGTTCGATAAGCAGGAAAAAGTGCAATCTCCATATTGAATATATATAGATTGGAATATACACAGAATATCGATAAAAAAAATTAATATTGATTGCAACAAGGATGAATATTGCTCATTCAAAATTCTTCAATTTTTTTTTTTTTTTTTTCGATTTTAAACGTTAATTTAACTAAACGTTGTCGACGTTTAATTAATTTAACATTAACGTCAGTTTAGCTAAATGTCTCCTAACATATTTCAAAACGTTTTTACAAAAACTTTATTGCTAACTAATTTTTAACATAAACGATAAATTTAACAAAGAATTAAAGAGCAGATAGCAAAAATCTTCGCTTACTATTCGATTCGAAAAACTTGTTTGAACCAGCAATTCTCAATTACTTATTATCTTTAGTATAGAATTAATCCACATAATCACTAAAAAAATATTGCATCGCATATGCTATTTACTTAAGGTGGATTGTCGTATGGAATAAATTTTAAAATTGTCCTCTCTTCTCTTTCTTTTTCCCAGACATTACAACTTTTTCCATTCTAAATATCCACGCAAAAAAGCTGCAAATTTTTTTTAAAATCATAAATGTCCAATCAAATTAGACCTTAATAGCAGTGAAATTATTTTGCATGTTTCGTTGTTGCGTAGCATAAAAACTCTTACAAAAAAAATTACAAATTTGTCATAATCCAACTGTAAAAGTCAATTTTCCCTCGGATGGATTCCTGTATTAATTGACCAAAATTTAAGTAACGAAATGTGGATTTTAAGCTGTTCCTAGAATATTCTTTAATGTGCAATAGACTGTAATGCTTATATCTAGGATTAATTTAGCAGAGCATATTATTAGGTTCCTACTTTCAATAAGCCGGCAGAAGCATTAGCAATTGGGAGGGGTGGGGGTATATAGACGGGCCTGGCTACATGAAAACTACACGTAACTATCAATATGTCACTGTTTAAAGAAAGATTATGAAAAGACATACTATATTCTGGCAACAGCTGACTCTTGCAAAGAAACTGATGGTGCCAGGAGGCGGAAAAAAGTATTATAAAACAAGTGCCACACGCCCCCCCCCCCGTTAAGCCCCTGTAAGCTTTACAATTTAGCCTTACACTGCATTTTTAATATGTTGATTTATTTTAGATCAGTATTTTATATTTTATCCGGCATCGTGTTTGTATACATACTATTGAAGTAAATGTTCGGTTTTATAAATTAAGTTAAAGTTAAGTTCGGTTTTATATATTCTAATAATTGAAGTAATGCAACCTGTAGGAACCTAGCCAATTATACTTGATAAGATGTTAATATTATTCTAATTATAATTAATTGAACTCGTATTTTTACAAATATTTATTGAGCAATTAAGGAAATAATTTTTAATCGACCTGCTTGCAGTCCCCTTCTTAACCTAGCGGCCTAAAAGCAGCTGTCTAGTCGGAAATCCACCACTGTTCATATCGAAGGGAAGAACATTCGAAGTGTTCCAAAACCCCAAAGAAAAAGAAAAAAAGTTACTGAATTCACCAATACTCTTTTTCTGGCTTCCGATCAAGATATTTCGTGTAGGTCGTTTTTCATACAGCAGTTGGCTTTCTGGCACAATTCCGGGCCCTTTTCCTCTTCTAATAATTTAATTGAAATTTTATTTTTTTTTTCTTTACGCAGGGTACTTCCCTTGATTTAAAGAACTCTCTAGACTTGTTCATTTCACCATTTCGATGTCGGAAGTTCCGGCGCATCTTCATTAACAATGATTACGAATTCTTTTTGATGGATTTTATGAATGTTCCGCAGAGGGGGATGCCGTGAGTGAAGTTCATTCTCCCCCCCCCCTTCTCTTCACTCCACATCGCTACCTCACTTCTATCGGAGAAAATTTTTGTCTAGGCGGAAGTTATTTTTAAACTACTTAGGAGTTAGAAATAGGGTAACGTAAGCGAAGTATTCCATGACGTAGTTCCAGTCTCATTGTTAAATGGAAAACCATAAATTGTAACGTTTCAACTGGATGGATTTTGTTCAAGCGATGTTGAATCGTTTGTTTTCAACGGTTTATTTCAACTAAAACGAATAAAATTCGTAAAAATGCTTAGAAATAAGTGCATGCTTTCTTAAAGTGTAAAGAAAGTAGTATCTTCTCGATAAAAAACATTTAGATTACTTGTTCGTGTGCAAGATTTTAGCTTCTTCATTTTAATTCTTTATTGTTAAACATCGTTTGGTATGTTAAAAATTATTTAGCAATAAAGTTTTAGTAAAAGCGTTTTGAAATATTTAAGGAGATGCTTAACTAAAATTAACGCGTTAATTCGAAAACAAAAAATATAATTTTGAATGAACTATTCATCCTTGTTGCAATCAATATGGATTTTTTAATCTATATTCTCTCTATATTCAATATGGAGATCGACAATAAGTAGGAAAAAGTGCAATCCATAAAAATCTATTCAGTTTGGAAAAAAGGATAACTTATTTATTTATTATTTATAAGCATTTATTTGACCTGGCAAATTCAGATTTGATAATTTTTCAAATCAAACATAGCGAGTTTAGTTAATTTCTCTTCTATAGAATTATATACCGCATTTATCTGCAGTATGTACGCCGAATGCAATATTATGAACTCACATTACACCTATCCTTGACATCGCCGATACAACGTGACTGTTAAATGACTTAAAACATAAAACTGAAACAACAAGAAAAAAATGTCATTACAAACAATTTCCATTATGCTGTTACAGCTAAAAAGTTCATTTTACTTGTTTCGATTGCTATTTCAAATTATCATTAAATGTCAAGAAAAAAAATTTTTGACGACTATAAAATCATGATTTAAAAAATTCTTCATAACTTGTACGCAATAAATAATTTTTGGTAAATATTTGGTCAGAGGTTTCAAATCGAGACAACTGGACTGGAACTCCGTTTTTTTTAGATCGGCACTTCAAAGGAGAAAAAAATCACATTAAAATGTTTAGAATAAATGTCTAAAATATGCAACTGGATTTCAATACAACGTCGGGTAACGGGTTTTTAAATGCTTTTAATTTTTTTTTCAATAGCTGTCTATTTCTATTATAAATTGGTGAATATATAACATTCTAAAACACCCAAATTCCACGAAGTTTCTTGCAACAAGGCTTTTTAAATTGGGATCACTAATGATTTCTTTCAGGCAGCGCCGGGTTTAATCCTCTAGGGGAACCCTTAAATATCCCAAATTTTGGACCGATCCCTTTTTTTCATTCCTACCTATGAAAAGCAGATATTTTTTTCAATGAATTTTAATCTATATAAGATTTAAGTAGCAAATTTTTAAAAACTGAAATAGCAAAACATTTAATTGTGGATCACTTTCTAGAAAGTTGATTTCAGTATGTTGATATAAAAAAAATACAAAATTAGAATTTAAAAGTAATTTTATACAGAAAAGAGAACATTTTCAGCGATCTACATACTATTTAACGATGAAATATTATTTTACTTGATATAGGCATTCACATATAAAATGTTAAACATTGTGTAATACGAACTCAAGTTAAAAATATTACCTTTTCTTGGTCTATCGTAAGGTAATTTTTAATAACCAATCTTTTCAAAAAAATACAATAATTATGTTATTTTGAACGAGTCCCAAAATATAGTGCAATATTGCAATTCTAATGCAAGAGAAAACTATTCAATTGGCGCAATTTGTAAAGTATTCTCTCTTATCTATTACAGATGTTACAATGTTGCGACAGACGATATAACAATACTGTGGCAATACCAGATGTATTGACACGATTGCAATACTAGATGTGCCATGATGTCAAGTAATGTTGTAAAGACATCACAAAAATTGCATATTATGCTTCAATATTGCTTACTTTTGCAATGTTGCAATAATCAAAACTATTAACGCGCTAGCTGTTGCTTGAATCACATGTGATTCACGTCTATTTTCTAATTAGATGTCGCTTTCTCTTACAATTAAGACTGCAAAAAAAAGGATAATCTAATTAGATGGACCAAATAACATGCTTGAATCGTGACAGCGAAAGTTTTAAATTTAAATTTTTTAAAAAGATAACAAAAGAAACAAAATTTTGTTAGACAAAAAAAAAAAGTTGAATTATATGCTATCATTTAAATGTGAATAATTTAAAGTTAGTGATTGATATGAAGTTTTATAGTAGTGTTTTAAAACATTTCATGCCTTTACAATAAATAGGTATTCAATTTTGTTATACATTACAAGAAACTTGCAAGGGAAAATAATGTGGTCTTATTCAAAATGCTCAGTTAATCGATGTCTGAATGCAAGTAAATTTATTTCATGACAGTACTCTAGTTCAGAACTAACCAGGAATCTACAGAGCACATGAAATTCTTAGAGTTACACAATATTTTTAAAGAATTCAACTTATTTTATGGATATCGGGTATTGTTGAAAGTGCCGCAAATTGAGTTATTTGATATACGAAAATAAAATCGACTGCAAAACGTTGAGAAACTGACCCTTAATAACGTAATAATTTTCGAAAAATACTCGAATTTTTTCTGTATTTTTGTATGGAAATCACTATTAAAATGTCACACTTCTAATTAAGTCCTATATGTCTAATTATTTTCAATGAACCGATTTAAACAATTTTGAAATTCAAAAACTAATTAGATGAATAAGCTCGACCAGGGATTATCAATTTCTAAAATTTTACAACATAAATAAGAATAAAAAATATATACACACATCCTAAAAAACTTAGATCAAGAATCTGTGCTATCCTTAAAAAGTTTAATACCATTTTAATATTTGATTATAAATTTCATAAGGAAAAATTGCATATCATTAAAAATATTGTTTATAAATAGTAGAATATTGAAATATTAATTTAAATAATTTATGTAGCACTTGTATAATCAAAATTAATATAATGTACCGTTAGTCATATATTAATTTTGGAAAATCGAATCTCAAACTTCGCGTTAGAATTATATAAGCAAACCGAATTTTTAGAATATGTACTGTACGTGTTTTCATTGAACGAATTGAAAAAGTTTACTGTGTACTTTCTGCGGTACTTTTCCCAGAAGTTTATCAATTTTGCGGCTAAAATCAACTTTCGATTAAGCTAAACAAAAGCATACATTTGCTGAACAGTGCTCACGATAGTTTTATCAATTTGCCTTTTATCAGTAGCTACGTAGAGGCACAAATTTCATGGTCATAAAAGGTTCAATTGATAAGAGGAGAAAATGATTTGGCTGGATTTTGTTGTGATTAGAGAATTGTAAATGTTTTAACAAGTTTAGGCAAATAGGAAAAACTGATCAAAACATTGTGACGTTAATATTTAATTCATTTCTTTAAATATTGATGCTTAACTGAGAAACGAGACAGATGACTTTCCAAATATGGTTCGTATTGCATTTTATTACTATTTAGATGACGCTTTTTAAAATTAAAGATAATAGAATTTAACCTTTTGCACTTGAATGTCTTCTCTCAATCACCATTCAAAACGGTGCATCATTTTGACATTTCATTTTTTTTAAAATTGTAATAATACTTACAGAATCTTAAAAAGATGCAGATTTCTTTTTCGGGGAAACTCAACTTAAAACAGTTGTGTATTTCTTGCTGTAATAAACAGGTCCATGTATTAAGTGGATAATTATGCATAAAATTATATTTCCAAGTGCAGTGGGTTAAATTATTCATTGGAAGAAAATGAAGCAAAAAGAACCTCACAGAATTTCAAATGAAAAAAAATAATGCAAGTTGTTAAAATTTATTATCTTCTATAACTACCTTCACTTTACAACAATACATTTATTTTTATAAACTAAGATTATCTTTTTCAAACACAGTTCTAATAAAGTAGAATTTCGAAGTTAAAAAGTACCTTTGAATTAAAATTCCATATGCTCTATGCATTTTAAAATTTTCCGAAAAATTCAAAAACCCATGGGTACGGATATTTTTTCCTTGTTTAATTAAATGACCATTCTATTTGAAGCATTTGTTCTGTGACCCTTACAATTTAAAGAAATCGTGTGGACAGAATTGTTTCTATAATTTAAATTAAGCTTTAGATTTTTTTTAAATCTATATAATGTAGATATTTTCTACAATAATTAGTCAATGCATGTGAAAACATCAATTTTATATGTAATGAATTTTGTTTCCACACATGTGGGATCAATCAACACAAATGTAAAAAATATAAGAACATAAGCAATTTTAAGTAGCTATTTTTTTCATTCTAAAATAGTCGCAATATATCTCGTAAATATAAAATCTAACACGTTCACTAAGTATTTATAGGCTTTTTTTTCTCTTGAGAGCTACAAAAATCAGACCTAGTAAAAATATAGCTAAATTAATAAAAATAAATAAACTATTAATAAAAAAAGAATCCTGTATAGATAGAATTTGAAAGAAAAATTCCAATTTTAACGTATCAAAAATAGCAAACAGATACAGACTGCATGCAACTTCTTTATTAGATATTGCGACTAAAAGAGTTAAATTCAATTTTTATATATAAATTTCTTTACAGAACTTCCAAATAAAAATAACTATTAATAAATTATTAAACTTTTTTTAAAAAAAGGAAATGACATGGCAGTAGTCCTTTTATGAACCTATGAACAGTTGGTTAAAAAAACATAACAGGATCTACCCAATATAATTCAAGAAGCAATTATAAAAAAACGTCTTACGTTTTCATAACGGTTACAATTCGTAGAATAAAAAACAATTTAAAATAATCTTGATCAATCACTCCATGATAAACTAGAATTTTGAAACTAGGGAACGAGTTTCATTCGGACAAGTAAAAAAGATACTGGGCATTTTGATGAAGGTCTAGAAAGGTCAGCTGCCTAACTACTTCTGAAAGATTTGGGTTAACCTGCATTTTGAACAAGTTCACCGATCCATCAGCACATGTAATTAACACTTCGAACTTAGAGACACTTTTGAAACATCTTCGAAGCTTTATGATCATGCTGTAGGATATAATTACCTAATGAACTTTGGCCCATCGTAACAGTTCTGAACAAATAAAGAAAACCAACAGAATAGAGAAAGTGAATATGCTGTAGTTAATTTGCTGATTGGAATTCTTTTTTTATTACTGCTTAACTGCCATTTTGGACGATGAGATGTCTATGGCAAGCTATAAAAAAGCGAAAGCTGAACATTTCTGAAACAAACGCGTTAATACAGACTAAATTTTGCATCTCATCTAAAAGGAAGAGACCAATTGAAATGACAGAAGACGGAAGCAATTTATCTTAATGAAGCGCTGGCGGAAACTTCTCAAATTATTGTGCAAACTTGCAGGATATACTGTAACTATAAATGAATTGACTTCAAAAACCGAATCACGATTTTTACCGGGAGCGTGACAAAAACTTTGAAACTCAAAAATAGAACAATTTTTGTTCATGTTTTGAATGCCCGGATACTAGTACACCACGTGGTTATGAACGGAAGTTAGAATAATTGGAAGGCTAATCTTAGATTGAAGAACAGGAACTCTTAATGTTTGAAAACTGGTAATTGTTTTGAAGCATGAAAAAGATTCGTTGAAAATTAAGTTTATTCCTGTGAATGATAAGACACTTAATAAATTCTCAAAGAAAAAGTTAAACATTTTAATATGTTTACATTTTAAAAAGCATTAAATGGTAAATAATCGCCTGTATGATCAAAATATTTTGCTGAATTTAGTATCACCTAGATATGCAAAATATTTACCAAGAACCATATTGGAGACAATAAAAAACATTTTTCTTAATAAAATCAGCAAATCTATCAAACAGTTTTGGAGTTAGGAGAGATTTCATGATATTTAAAGAAAAAAAAAAACACTCGACTGAAATAAAAGCAAAATGTGTCGATGATATAGAATGTGGAACGCGATGTTCATAAAAAGACTGGCTTATTATTACAATCTGGAGTAAATATTAAAATATGCTTTATATGCTTCAAAGTACAGAATATTTTTGCATCAGAGGAAAAAAAAAATAGAGCATTAACAATCACAGTGAATTCATTGATTCATCAGTTGCTTAACCATCGACTTACGTGGTTTGGATGTTTATTTTGGAGAATCCTGCGATTTGAGGTTACAAAAGGCTTAGTTCAATTTAAGCCTATTTTTCGGGCCCTGTTCTTTATTTAGATTTGTGGTGTGAAATATTTCAATTTATTTGGTTTACATGACAAATTTTACAGTAAAATAATTGAATGTAGATTCTATGCATGCAAGAATGAAATTGTAATAATGTGAAAAATATCATTAATGATTAACTTATACGTTAAAAAAATAAATTTTTATGAAAAATAACCCTGTTAGAGGATTAAATAACTTGATCACAAATAATTGGATTTGTTTTCACTTTAATCCAATCCAGTGATTTCTGCAGTACCATATTTCAAAGAAATTTCGGTCAGCAATAATTTTTACTGTAGAATAATTGAATACAGATTCTATACACGATTGAAATCGTTAGAAGAATATGAAAAATGCCATTAATGGCCAATGTATGCATTAAAAAATACTTTTTAATGGAAAATAACCTAGTATTAAGAAATAACTATATGACAAATAACTGGATTTATTTTCACTTTAATCCAATCCAGTGATTTTTGCAGGACCATGTTTCAAAGAAACTTTCGGTCAGCAATATTTTTTACTGTAGAATAATTGAATACAGATTCTATACACGATTGAAATCGTTAGAAGAATATGAAAAATGCCATTAATGGCCAATGTATGCATTAAAAAATACTTTTTAATGGAAAATAACTTAGTATTAAGAAATAACTATATGACAAATAACTGGATTTATTTTCACTTTAATCCAATCCAGTGATTTTTGCAGGACCATGTTTCAAAGAAATTTTCGGTCAGCAATAATTTTCTTTCGGACCATTTCGAATAGCGAAACCGAGTCTAGACAGTTCCTCTCATCGATTGTTTAGGAGCGGCGTTTCGTCTCGTCTCGCTTGGCAGCACTGCTAACCAAAGCAAAATGACATGTAACCCGACATATGTTTAGAAAGCAGTCCTGTCAGCTGCTTGCACGGTACACAAAAGCGCATGCACATATAAACCGATCTCCAAAGATAAATCCATAAAAAACGTTTTTGTAATAACTCTGCTGTCAGATAAAAAGGTACATAAAAACTGTTTTGAAAAATCATTGTTTTTTTCCCAAAATAGAGAATTTTGTAAAAAAAACATAAGTGATATTTCTGAAAGTAAGGTAAATGAAAAATTAACGCAAGCTAAATGTTATTAATTAAAAGACTAAAATAACAGCAGAAATATGGCAGCTGTTAAATATTAATAGTTTAGATACTGATATCTTGCGAGAACAGCTAAGTAATCACAATCCAATTTCGTAACTTTATTTCTATGAGCAGTGTTCCAGCGTTCAAGGTTTTAAGAATTTCTTGTTATGTCAGCCCTTTAATGACTGTTTTGAAATATATGTTACAGAATCATTCAGTTGCAGATTCTAACAAAGCACAGTCATTTTCCAAGAAAATGCAAAATCGATGAAGTGCTGAAAGATCAAGATATAGAAAATTTCAGCAATTTTTTCCCCTATAAAATATGACTTGCATCTTTTACCACGTGATTTATCGAATGTGGAATTTTATATTAGATAATAAAATCAAATCCTTTAATTTGAGTAACTGGACACTTTAAAATAACAAAATCTAAAAACATGCATTAAAGTTAAAAATTTGCTAACATTTTTTTTTTTTTTTTTTGACTAAATTGGGGCATTAACAAAAGAATTTCAGAAATTCTAAGTCAATGGACTAACGAAGTGGTGAGAAAGTGCAAAAGGTGGTATAAGTACACCAAACGAAGAGCAAAGAAAATATTAGTCTTTCTTTCATGTTTTTAAAACCACGCAACCAAAGGAAAAATTATAATACTCATTGCGTCATTTATCCTTGCTCCGAGATTGGCATTAGTAAAATTCAAATTACAAAATACAATAAAAACTTTTTTTTTTTTTTTTTGTAATTAAAATAACTGGTATGTTACAAAATTGACTCTAGCAAATTGAAAATGAATTAACAGGCTCTCAAAAGACGATATAAATATTCAAAAATATAATTTTAACAACCATTCATTAATTCTACAAAAGCAACCTTGATTACTTACTAAAAAAACATTGACAGATCATAAGGCTGCAGAAAGCATAAGGCCTTTAATTGAGAAGGTTATGATTAACATTACAAAATACGTCCCAACTCTAATTACGAAATATAACCCCACATTGATCATGTATTCGAAGGTTCGGATAAAGCAGTAGCTATATTCAAAGAAAATCTTCCACTCAAACGAAATAGATTTCTGATAAAAGGAACATTTCAAGGCGTTCGAAACTACGGCATTACGGTAACGATGCAGCAGCAACAGTGCAATTGCATTGCGTAGCCGACGTGAATTCCTTCACCGTGGCCTTCACCTGTGGTTGTGGTAAAGTTCGCTTCTGTTCTAGGTTCGCATAAGATTCTAGTCCAATTCCATCATTTCAAACGGTTTTCCATACAATCGGCCGATGAAAGAAGCTATTCTGAGGTCGTTTGCTACAACAGGTGGGGAGGTTCTTTCCCTTCTTGGGGTCCTTGTGCCTCGAGAAACCTTGGCAGGATTTTCGAGTGAAGTAGGCTTTAAATTAGCGGATGGATGAAGGAATTTAAGATTCGGGAAAAAAAAGAAAACTTGGCAAGATTAAAAGGCTATTGAAAGTTAAGATCTAGAGATCAGCGGAAATGTTGTGAGGATTTGTTTCCGGGTTTGGCTCTTCTGCAAGAACATTTTTAAAATTGAATCATGGCAAGATTCAAATCCTAGACATTTAAATCTCTTATGTATGTTGTGTCTCAATGCCGTTTGTGTAATTACAATTTGACTGGCAATAATTAAAGCTGACTGTGCAAGGAAAGTTACGCGATGTGTGATTACCCTAATTAAATAACTCCGAATAAGATCAATGTATTCGAAACTAGAAAAAAAATACTTCAGCAAATTAAAAAAAATATATATCAGCTTTTAATCGTTTAGAAACAGAAAATGCGAATCAACAATGATTGGGTCTTTCGTAGCATTCTACGAGTTTGTGATGATAAATGACCAATCCTATTTTTAATCTTTGGAGCTTTAGTTTGCGTTTTATGGCACAAAAGCAATCTTTGGCTAAGCTGCGTTAAACTCGTGGAATTAAAATATTTGTATTATTTATAATAAAATCAAAACTTGGAATTCTACAAAATCCAGATGTGTCAAAGTGTAAAAATGGGAGTCATGAAAAAGTGCAACAATGATGTAAGGTATGGAACAGTTCTAAAATTTAATCCATGGAAGATCCAAATGATTAATGCAATAATTATCCATGTTGCAACTGATATGATTGAAGCATCGAAATTATAATTTTTTAAATGAATGTATGCAATTATTTTCTATATGGGATTAGTTTCCACACAGACACACAAACACCAAATTTGTCACTAAGCTACTTTAAATCAGGCTAATTAGTTCTTATATAAAAATTAATACCAATTCGAGAACAAAAATTTTTATTTCACATTTTTATTTATTTATTTAGTAGCACTCTGGGGCAATCTTCGGATGAACTTTCGACTAGTCATTTAGTAAGTTGAACCAATCATTAAACATTAATTTTTTATACCGAAATATTTACTCTCGCAATTGCCGAATTAAACAATTCTTTGGTGTCAAAGAATTTAAAAACATTGCCAAAAAAATTATAAAATGCTTGTGTAACTGAACTTTTACTTTAAAAAAAATTTAAGAACTATTCCATCTGAATACATGCTCCACGAAACTAGACAGGGAAGATAAGCATCGCAAAACGTTTGCAATTATTCTGTCAATTACACTGTTCAAGCTGTGTTGTCACAGACGACAGCAGTTTCCAATCTTGCAACAGCTGATTGTATTCTTTGTGCAGATTAAAAAAGCAATTATTATAATAAAACAAGTTATTCATATCAGACATGGAATTTTAATGTTTGATATTAGCAAGTTCTAGTTAATTTATGATAAATTTAGTAACATTTATTCTATTCTATAGCATAGCCAGTGAAAAATTGATTGAATTGTTTAAGATGCACAACATGCTATCAAAAAATTGCTTATTATATGCAAGGATATAAAACAATAATTTATAAAAACCTCAAATATTTCTTATTTTTGATAATTTATATTTTTTTTTGAAATAGGAAAAGGAATAAAAAATTGCATTAGATTAATTACTATAGCAATTACATTTATTTCTTCTGCAAATATCAGTAAGGAATTTGAAATAAAAAATATATCTTAAATAGCATTTAGCAGTTATGATGTAATGCTACACATATGCAGAATATTTTTAATGTAAGAATAAAATTATTTTTCAAGATTTTTAACCAATCTTAAATTTGCCATATTTATTAAAATTATCGCAGATATTCTTAAACGTAATTTAAAATTAAACAGATATTCTTAATCAAAGAATTTGCACATAATCTAAAATAGTCAATTTTTCTAATTAAGAGTCAGCCAAATTTATAAGTACTACAGTAAAATGGTGCATTTCACTTCTTTTGAAAAATAAGGCACCTGTAGAATACCCGCAACACAACTAACATTTCCTGAATGCAAAATAGTTACGTGAAGGGGAAAATGGTAAACGACTTTGATTTATTGAGATTCGAATGCAGGTTTAAGTAATTCTTTTTTTTTTTTTCCAGCCATCAAGGTGATTTTTCCTCAATGTTTTAATTCCATACGACCGTTTGCCGTACTCTTGACTACTGGATTTATAAATTTATATTACTACACACAAAAAATAAGTGATACTGATTGTATAATTTCAAAAACATTCAAAGGAACATTCTGAAATGAAAGACGATAAATCTTCTAAATACATTTAATTTTCCCGTGTTCTCTTTGCACTTAAGCGTTGTCTTCATTCATAAAGCACCAATTGAATTTGTCTGCCTCAAAATACAAACAATAAAAATTTAATTAGTCTTAATTCGATTAAGATAAATTTATTACAAACGCGAATTTGACTAGCACTTTGGCGACACCTTCTGTTAAACACGCGCCAAGATGCAAATCTGTCGCCAATGAAATATATTACATTTCTTACGAAACTCATTGCAAAACGAGGACGCATTCTTTACCTACTCGATGTAAAAACGAAGTAAAAAGTAGCCAAAAATGTTTTCTTACAAAATCGTCCTCCGATGCGCGGAATTCCCAGAAAAACAAGTCTCCACCCGCGAATGCGCTTTTTTTGGAGCTCTGCGAATCAGACGGGAAAAGAACACCAATAATTTTTCACGCTTCGCACGCAGTTAGAGAAAAAGAAAATCCTAAGCCTTGCCGAGTTAGGAATTTGAATGATATGGATATTTCTTTCATTTTTTTTTTTTTTGGCGAATTTTGGCGACTTTTCCTAGCGATGAAACTAAAATTTAACAGCAACTTTAGCAAAATAATTTTTCCTCCACACTATTAAAGAAAAAATTCCTCAATGCAGTCATTAAAGTAAAATCACAAAATGTGTTTATGCTATCATAAATATTTTCAGCTGATATATTGGAACGTTAATTTATTTAAATCGGATTAACCTAATTCGTTAACTAAAATTTATAAAGCTAATTTAAAGTAAAGAAAATATGTAATTTTAATTAAACTGAACTAAAATAATATTAAAATAATTATTTAAACATAGCTGCATTTTATGATAAAAATGAAAAGCATGCATTCGATTAGAAAAGAGCAGGGAATTCTAAACGTAATGAACGATATTGCAAATTAATCGTTTCCCGATTTAAAAATATATAAAATACTAAACATAAGTATTAATATAGCGTTAATCATTTATATTGTTATCTATATCTGAAAGAAACTTAAATTTTATAAAATATTAAATGCATTCGAAATATAGTAAGAGTTCCTCACAAAAACTCGTAATTAAAATAAAATTTTAAAACTCTTAAACTGTACAATATGATGAATTGCACGCAACTGGATATGTTAGCAAAATTTATTTAGTAAATTACAATAATTAATTCAGCAAAAAATCCAAACTCAAATATGAAGGACATTAGATATTTTGCATAATCAGATTTTTAGAATTCTGAATATTGCAAGTAAGCTTCAATACTACAAAAAGGCAGACTTTTCGATATTTAAAAATAAATTTTTAGTTAAAAGTTAATTAAATTAGTCTTCGTAGCTCAATCAATATTCTTTAACAATTACTTAGAACCAAGACAAAATTTAAAATATAATAACCATCTACCTGTATAAGCAAATAAAAGACAGTTAAACATTTATTTTTTATTAAATGATAGAAAGTACACAAAAAGTTCTACAAAATCAATCTTTTAAAAATCAGCCTTCATTTAAAACAGCAAAGTACATTGAATGCTACCATTAGAATAGCCATAAGATGAAACACACTATAAAATATTTAAAATAAAATACAAATTAATTAATAATTTAGTATACATTTAACTTCCAATATTCTATAGCATTATGAAAAAACACGATTTCATTTTCGTTCTGCAGGCTTCTTCTCTATTCTTATATTTTCTTAATAATTTAATTTAAAAAAATTACTTTATCCCTATTAGGTAAAATATAGAATATAATACTATGAATAAAATTAAACTCATTTATATTCTTAGCAATGAGTAACAGCTCATATGCGGATATGCAAATTTTTTCTTGCTCATAAAATATACAAAAATGTAACCCAGTTATTTCGACAATAAAGAATTCTATGCTAAATATTTTTTTTTTCAAAAGGAAAATTAGCGAGCATTATTTTATGCTCCACAAAAATTATCCATATGCATACAAAGGGCAGCTAAAAATTTCCAGCTCTCACTTTCAAACCCAAAATCACCATGAATGACCCCCCGCAAAGGGTCCATATGGTTACGGGGTTCTGGAATTTTCGGTTAGTATGAAAAAAATTTGCACAAAGTTCAAGAAATTTTAGAAAACTTACCTGCACAAGGGGCAGCTGATTAAGGTCGATGTCACGACGTGGCTCATTCCCGCAGACGATCATAGTTTTTTTATTGCAGACGATATTTTTTTTTTGTTGGTTGCAGACGATAACTTGATGCGAGAGCGGAAAGCGCGTTTGAAGTGTGAAGGGGAACACGGGGCGTTCCGCGAACGAAAGGAACTCCGCAGGCCCGGTGCACTGAGACGGACGGATTCTTTCTGACTATAGGTGGCGCTGTAATCGGTGACGCAATGCCCTACTCGGCGCCATGTCCGTCACCATGGTAACCACGTGCGCATGGCTGTGACGTAAGGGAAACTCATTCAAAACTTCCGCCGCACCAAAACCACTTAGAACGAGGAAGAGCGTTTTCTCATTCCCATCTTCTATTTCTCGATTATTTTTTTAAAACAAATTCTCTCCCACTGTTCCGGAAGTAAAGAGAGAAACGTTTGATCTTTGATTTAAACTTAAATTATTCGTTTGCCAATATACTTCAATGGATGCGATTTTAAAAATATTAAAAAGCAACTTACCAAAATGTAAATCAGTGATGGGATAGACGTAAATATGAAAGTACACGAAAAAAAAAATATTAGGTAGGATACTTTTATTAATATTTTTGCCTTCATAATAAAATAAATTTATTTATTTATAATTTAGAAAATCTTTTAACTTTGTTATCTTTAACTTATTTTTTCGCTGCTGCTTATTTGCCTCAGTGTTTTGATATTATTCAGTCAAATAAAATCAAAATATTTGCGGATTTAATGTAATTTTTTTTAAAAAAATCTATTAAGCATAATTTTATAAAATCAATAAAACTTATTTTTGCTTCTGAAAATCAGACGAAAATTTAAGTATTAACTTGGTAGTAATTAAAACTTCGTGCTTCAAAGCAATTGTGAAAATACTAGAAAGCTCTTTTATTATAATACTAAAATCAGAAGATGTTTTTAATTTTTTTTATTTTTTACCTTATAAATTCCAAATTTTTAAAAACTAACAGAAAATATGCTTATTTTTTTACCAATTGCACTTGCAATAAAAATTATTTAAAAACATTATTTCATATTTTATCTCATGGAAGTTCTTTTTTTTTTAAAAAAATTGGAACTCTCAAAATTCGGATATAAAATTACTTATCAAATCGTGCACACTAATTTCTTTTAAACATTTCTAATTTTTTTAATTTCTTTCAATCTAATTTCTTTTAAAGCACACCATATATGGAAATTTATGAATGAGTGACTAACATAGAATTAAAATTCATTATTAGGAAACTATAATTTATCAGCTGATAAAAAATAAATCAAGATAATTTTCTCCCCTCAATTTTCCTGTTGAAAAAGTAAATCTGAATGTTATTTAACACTTTTATTTACTATGCTCTCCCCCCTCTCCCAAAGAAGAACTAATTATTTTTCTGTTTTCATACGAGCACAACATTCAAAAAAGAGAGTACTGTATTCGACTTCATTAGTGGATTTCCAAATAGGCAGAATGGGCTGCAGGACCAATGGGGGGGGGGGGAGGGGGTGCTGTCAGATTTATTAAAAATTGTTATCATTTTAGCTGCCAAATAAATTTGCTAAAAATACAATGAATTTTAAGCTATTAAAGCTACAATATCCGCTTACATTTAATAATTAAGATCACTATTAAATAAATTTGAGTATAATTATTATTTGCTCATAATATAGTAGAATGTCAAATATTCTATTAACATTATGTTATATTCTAGTACATAGCTTCAATAAAATAATAATTTTTAATGTTACACGAGCTAATGTTAATCGCTGTCAAGTATAAAAAGATATTCGAATAAAAAAAGGCTTATATAAAAAAATTTAAAAAGATCCAAACAAAATGCTATGTAAACAACGCATTCATATTATTTTCACATTCTTTTTTTTTTCACTGAATATTTTATTTCCAATGCTTTGTTTAAAGAAAATAATCAACATTTAGAAAATAAATTACTTCAATTTATTTTCTATTATCTCTCTTTATCTTGAGATCATTAATATTTATTTTCTCTGCTGTTGCCATTCAACAAATTTCATTAATAATATGCAAATCATAGATAAAATATTTATGCAATTCATCCTCAAAATATTTCCTTTGTTATGTTCTAGAGATGGAATTTAACTAAATTCCAACTAAAAGTATTTTGTAGAATAACAAACAGTTAACCATTCTTACCACGAATAGTTTACGAGACATTTTTCTTCAAGGTAAGCGAATAGAATTACACACAATGTATTGAATAACTGACTGATGCACTTCAGTCAATGCCTGTTGGAGTTATTTATTAGAATGTGGGACATTTCGTCTGCGGGTCGACATTCTAAAATACTTGGCTTTCTGAAGATTAGCATTTGAAAATAAGTTACTATAGACAGCTAGCTGAAGTGTGATTGCTTATTGCAAATTTTAAATCTTTCAGTTTCAGTTCATTGTTTAAAAAAATCGTTTTCTTGAAACGAATTATTTTTTAAAAGATATTTTGATAATTTTATATATAACTATTACTGAACAACTTAAATTCAATTTGTAGTAAAATAACTTTTATCCCTTTTTTTATTGACTTGCACATTTACAAAAAAGTGGCTATAATTTTTTCACCGAAATGTTTACACACACACACAAAAAAAAGCAACGCTTTATTCTAAAAAAATATGCGAATGTCTATGATTACTTTTTTTTTTGTTGACATAATAGCAACAAAGAAATATCTTAAGTATTTTCACAAAAATCTTTGAGAAAAACTGAGAAAAATCTTGTTTATCTTTTGTTAGAATTGTATATCTAAAGAGAAATCTCAATGTTTTCAGATAAAACTTTGTATGAAAAGAAAAAGAGTAAAATTTTGATTGAACATCGTTTAGCTTTGGTGTTACCTCCTTTATTTCATATAAATCATGTAGTGAAATAAATATTAAACTATCTAACTAAACTAAAATTTAAAAAAAATCGAAATCAGCTGTTGCAAATTTCAAGTTATCGTGTGAGAATATTTTTTTTTAAAGTCACATGGTATCAATCCATAACGAGAATATATGAGTCATGTGAGAACAGAAAATTAAGTTCTCAGATATTTCACAATTACCAACATTTAGAAAAGACTTTAGACTTTTTACCACCTCAAAATCAATCGAGTTTCAAATTTTTTTTCTTGAGGCCAGAATCTTTTTCGTGAAAAATCAGTTTAAATCCGTTTGAAACAACCACGTGACTATCAGATTATGCCTGCTTCGATATTTAAAAAACGATGGTTTTTTTTCCCATCTCAGTCTCAAAATCGTTCAAGCTCCGAAACCTTTTTTGCCAGCTAGAAAAATTAAAATATATACATATATATATATATATATATATATATATATATATATAATTTTTGATATTCGATACGTTTCCTCGCTGTTTCCCATTCATTCCTATTTCTTCTCTGTGCTTCTTCGTACGATAAATTCTTACAATCCTACCCTTTATTGGCCAGACAGTAGAATCAGATACATGGTGGACATTCGTGCCAAGGTGTGTTCTTTATCAATTTCTAATAACCCTAAAAGCGAAAAATTTATGCCTCAAAAGCGATAAATCGCCAATTTTCTGCCCGTGCTTTTTGAAACTTCAAAAATCCCCAAACCAAATCAACATCATGTTCTCACGTGATAAACAACTGATAAAAAATGATCGGTAATTTCTTGTTGCAAACACTCTGAGACACTTAGAATACAAAACTAATATTAATATTTTAGAAAATGGATTCAAATATAATGTCTCTTTTGGATATCCTTTGACCTGTTTTCTTCTCTGAATCAAGCAAGGAACAACAAAGCTCATATTATGCTAAATTTCAATAAATGTGTTGAGAAAGAAAATTAAATAAAATCTGGGAACCGAGCATTCTTTAGATATGTTTTGTTTTTAGAATGAAAGGGGTAGGTACAGGATGCCAGCGACTAAGCATCCATGTGGAAACCACCTGCAGTTCACGCCGCCGTCAGCGAGTTAAAGATTATTATTGATAAGCGTTCTCTTTTTCAGCTGCATCCTTTATTCTGCATAAAATTACCATTTTTATCTCGTTTTCTTTTTTTCTTTTTTAAACAGTAGGTACTGTTAATCGGTAATATAAATATAAAATTTTGATATTTAATTCCAGAATGCTTTGAATTTCTATGACAAATAATTTGATGATTGAATGATGCCAATCGCTTTTCAAAAACTAATATTGTAACATCATTATTTTTTACCTATTTAACTAGTCGTTATACTTACCATTATTTTTAACCGCTTTAATTCCTTTTTCAATCTTTACATTATTCCTTTGCCTCCTTTAACTTGCTAATTAATAAATATACACATAAGCTAATTTTTAGTTATTTCAGACGCTTTGAAAACTAGAGGGAGCAGTCACCTGAAATTTTCTCGCATATTCCCTATTAAAAATATTATTTCCTTCCTCCTAGCATAGAAATTATTGGCCATGAAGAAATTCATAAACTTTCCATAACTCGGATTTTTATTTTAAAAGCCCTGAAAATGCGGTTTAGACTTTGTAGTATTGTAAAGAAAAGGGAGTATGCTAAGGGAGTTTGATCGAATGGAATCAAAATTTGACCTAGAATTACTATTTTATTAGTAAGACCACATACAAATTTCATATATCTAAATCATTCCGTTTTTGAGTTACCATTTTTACAGGCATGTAAGTGTATGGACCGACAGGAAATCAAGCTTTTTACGGGTTTAGAGGCCACGGTGGTAAGGTCTCGGCTTCGAAACCGGAGGGTTTCTGGCTCGAGACCCGATTCCACCGAAAAACCGTCGTGTAAGTTGGTTTGATGCACGTTAAATTCGTCGAGTCCAAACGTCCTTTCGCTGGTGTGGTGCGGAACTTTGGAGAGGGGAGATGCCATCTCAAATGTTGTCCTTGTCATCTGATCATGGTCCAAAATGACGTGGTACGTCCCAAAATAGCCTTAGTGTTGCTTTAAAAAAACGGGACATTAATATACCTAAATTAAACTAAACTTTTGATGGATTTTGTATAAAACCTGATAAAAAATCTATATTATATGCTTTACAAATATGTACCAAATTTTATTCTTCTCATTCTTTATGTTTTATAATTATCACATTTACTTACTCTCAGACAGACAGGCAAATTTCCTTTGAATAGATTTTCTCAAAATTTGATAAATATCTACAAATTTAGTGTAAAGACCACATACTAAATTTAATCCATTTAGCTCAATGCATGTTTGAGTTCTCTTGTTCGCAAAGGGACAGAAAAATTCCTAAAAGGTTCTTTCCGAACTCAGTGAAATCTGAAACGTGGAGATTTGTCAAAATCTTGCTATCGAATTCTTGCCGGCTATAGTATTTTCTCTGCATATTTTGCCTAAAGAAAATAAAAATTTATTGCATAACTTTCAAAAGATTAAATGTTAATAGAGTTTTATCGAAAAGCGTTTCATTCATTTCATGGATGAAATTACACAAGATAATGATATAAAATGATTATAGATTATTGTGCTACAAAAAGGAAATTTTTATCATTATATTATAGGGATCAAATTTTCAGAAAAACAATTACATTTATGAAATTTAAAAAGATATTTAGTGGATTATAGGGATTATAAGAAATATTTAATACATAAATATTTGTTAGTTTTTTTTATTTTATTGAATCCATAAAAAAACTCCATTAATTTGCTTTTTCATTTGAATATTTATATTATTTTTGAATAGTAATCGAGTTAAATAATTTTCATTTATCTAATAAATTTATTTGATATTTTAAAATCGCTTGATTTGATAGATATCCTTACTTGACTGAAAATGCCTTATTTTGGAGCTAAAAAGAATGAACTATTCTAAAATAAAAATCTGAACAAACAAATTTTTAAGCTCACCATTTCGAGTTGCTTTTTATTTATATTTATTTCAAACAGTTCTAAATTACTCAATTATTTAAAACAATTCACGAATTATATTTTTTCCTCGAATAATGATAGTAAAATCTCCAGAACATTGCAATTAAATTGCTAAATAAGCAGACATCTCGTACACGAGCGGTAGTAGCCAATAAAAAAAACCCAATTCATTACAATTCCGATCTGGGGCAATGATATTTTTTAACCACATATGCCACTTAATGTAATTCATTAAAATTATTTTTCGTCCTATTTCACCTCTTGCACGTGTGTGGTCACCAGTGGGTGCGCCAGTTTAATTACAAATTCTACTCATTTCCATCTAAAGGTGTTAATAAAAGTTTCAAATGGCCTTCATTAGAATAGTTTTATTTTGAATAATGGGTGGGAATGGGTGACAGCAGATTTAAATAAGATAAACATCGAAACTTTTAAGGTAGTTAACTAGGATGCGGTTATAAATATCTTCAACAATTAATTTACTTATTAGTTTTTAAAAAAAATCTATTTTGTTTGATTAACATACTTCTCATTTTTCTTTTCTTTTATATGAAGTATAAAAAGAGAATATATTGCAAGATATTCTTGTTTCCTTGAATTTCCCTCTTTAACTTCGAAAAACATTTTTCTTTACTATTATTTCTGTCTGTCGTTTCTGAACAGCATAAGTCAAAAATTTATTGAGCTAAAGCAATGAAATTTTGTTTGTAATCTTAGAGCCAAACACATAGATTTCGATGAAAATCTGAACAACAGTCAGCCTGTCTGATTTCTGTTTGTATGTGTTTGAACACGTGATTACGATGGGGACAATGTTTTTTGAAAAACGTTTGTAAATAGTTATATTTTTATGTATTTGCATTAGAAAAAAATTGAAAAAAAAATCTTTATGAAAATAGAATATACCCGTTCAAAAGTTTTTAAAAATTGGAAAAAAGAACTTTTTTTTTAATGATTAAAAAGAGGTATAAAGCAAAAATCTTCTAGTTTTAGGTTTATCAAATGATTTGCTTAAAATTTTACAGATAGTTTATATATATATATATATATATATAGCCTGACATATTCATTTACTATTAGAATTGTAAACCCGAATGGAATTTTGGATCTTATCCGTCAACGCATTGATCCTCTGCCAGTTCGACTCTAAAACTCAACAACTCAGACAAATTAAATTTAGTGTTAAGTGTTGTCATCAACTGTGTAGATCTGATTCAACTTTCGGACTTAGTTGATAAAAAGGAAGTCACCCTAAATCCATACTCATTTTTTTTCGCTGCATTATAAATCACAATGCGTGGCAAAATATATGAAAAAGTCGAAACATACAAAAAAAAAAATCTTAGTATACGAAAAAGTCAAAAAAAGTCGTGTATAAAAGGTTGGAAAAAAAGTCGTATACGATAAATTCGAAAAGAGAACACTCACTTTGATTTTTGTTTTATCACTATGACTTAGAGTGACAGATGTCTTTTTCCCTTCCTTAGAAAAGATCCTAGATTTTTTTTTAGCAGTAAAAGATTAAATATTTTGATACAAAATACATGATATATAATACAAACTTTTCAAAGTCATTCAGAAATATTTCCTGTTTTAAAATGTTCAGCTTGTCACACAAAAGGCGAATAACATTGTTTCTCTCAAAAGTATCTAAAGGAAGGTTATTATTTGTCAGATTGAGCTATCAAAATATCCATCATTTCTTGGGAATAAAAGGTTTATACGATCGTTTGGAGAACAGCAGTAAATTGTTCTAGAAATATTTTTCAGAAAAACATTTACAGAAGCAGCTTTTTGTTTATCATATAAAGTTTATCGCTATATATTCTCTCGAAATTGGTTTCTTTCAAGAACTTTGCGTTTGCAGAAAAGGTGACCCGACAAGAATAAAATAATTTAAAAAAGAATGCAAAAGCAGGTTTATAAAATCTGGTTCTTTCGTATAATAAGCGTTTTCAATGTTTACTATTGACAAAAAATAATATTTAGATATAAAATATTTCTATTTTCTATGTTTTAAAATTGAGAGCTTTAAGTATAAACAACAAAGAGGAAGAAAGGCATAAACGGAAGAAAGCGAAAACTTCATATTTAAAATATAAACATCGCAATGAATTTATTTGCTCATTTAATATTTTTATTATCGTTTGCCCATAGATTACCAGAACAACTTTTATTCGAATTTGTGTGTAAATTTATACGGAAGAAACATGCAAATATTTTCTTTTAATAAGTCATGGAATTTCATAATGAATAAAATCTATAATTTTCTTATATTGATTGCGATGATTAATTTTTTTATAGTGGAAAAATAAAGGCTCTTTTGCATTTTAAAAAACAACTTTTAAAGGCTTTACTTAAACAGAAAACCGTTGAAATAAAGTTTATCTTATCTGAAATGTTCGAAGCAAACTATTACGTAAACATATTTACGCAGCTTTACACAAAAAAAAAAGAGAATGATGAAAAAATTTAAAATAAATACCATTTTTATTTTTTACGTAAGAAATAAATTTTGTTGGGAGTTTTGTAATTTGAATTTGTTGTACTTATAAAAAACAACTATTTATTTTTGTTCAATTCTATTTTTTTTTTCCTTTAAATAATTTTTTTAATTAGCCAATCTGGAAAGTTGAGATCGGTATGATTGATTTTTTTATTTTATATATAATTTTTTATTGATAAAATGGGATTTATACATTTCGAACAATAGAGAAAAAGTTATAATTCTTTATTATCGAACATTTATCAATTATCTTATTAATTATAATTCATTACTTTTTAATTACAAAATTGTTGAAACTTTTTTTTAACTTTAAAACGAACTGACTCATGCGAATTCAAGTTTGAATAGATCAAAGAAAAGAGATAAATTAAGTAATAAAAAGCAATAATAAAACATTTAGACCCACAAGCATTTCTTAATTACTTAATATTATTCGCATTACAATATTCACAATTATATAATTTAAAACAAATATTTTTTGCACAAGAGAGAGAAATGCATTATGCAAAATATTATTGCTGCTATACGTATGAATTAACAGTCGCTTCAAATGCACAGTTGACAACAGAGCGAAAGTCTATTGCCAATCATCTTTTAAGAAAGCTATCGGATGCTGATATGAACCTAACATCTTACTAAAGAAAAAGAGAGCTCCAAGACCTTTATTATTTTTCGTGAAATAACAATGTAGGATTAAAACTACTTGCTGATATTTGTCTGTTATCATAAAATTCAAATCAATTTATCAGTTTAGCGTGGTTTGCATGGATTTAGCTCTCCATTTCATCTCTTTTCTTTTTTGTCGTTTTAAGTTTAGTTTCGAGCCATCACTTCTTTGTACATTATTTTCAAACTTCTTCTGTCTACACTTGCCGGGATAGCCTGGTTGGTAGAGCGTCGGATTCGCGTCCCTTAGGTTGCGAGTTCGAGCCCCACCGGCCGAAGATTCCCCGCGTGCTTGGTGGCTGACGCGCGTTAAATCTGTCATGGTCACAAAGTCCTCCATGTCGAGAGTAATACCACTGGGGGTACTGGATCAGGGGTGATCGTTCTCTGATTCAGGTCTAAATTACGATCTGTGAATGAAATGCGTGAATGATGTCCGCCCCGTAAAAAGGGTTGTGACGTGTGTGTAGCTAAGTCGTTCTCTTGGCCCTTGATGGCGCTACTATAAAAACAAGAGGCGCTCCCCCCCCCTCAGACTTAAATCGGCTGTCTTCGAACAGCGAGCTTGCCCATGGCAAGTGCCATAAGAAACAACAAACACTTCTTCTACAAGGAATCGAGAAAAATGGGGATAAAGCGGCCGAATGGCAAGCATAAATCTTAAAATATTACTGAACTGAATTCTACGTATTTTCTTCTGAAAAACTGTAGTCTTTATTGAAGCTCTGAGGAATCAATCCATATTTCCCCAGATGCATCAAATTATGATTTGTAAATCGAATTAAATTTGATTTAAATTAATTAATTAAATTTTTATAAAGATTCTCTGTTATATCATATTTACTCACTACTAAAACACAGTGGCACAATAGCCCATGTGGGCTAAGGCCTACAATGCCCGTACCTGATTTCTCGACCAAAGGACCTGGGATGCAAGATATATGTCCCAGCCAGGTGGTCGGCCCAACGCCGAACCCCCAGTGTTTAGTTTCTAAGCAAGCTAGGTCCTCAATTTTATCGACCCACTGAAGGGATGAGTCGACCTTGCTAGCACGAGGATCGAACCTCGGACCTGTGCGTTGGTAGCGCGAAGTGCCATCGGGCTTCGTCATATTCACTGATTAAGCATGTTTAAATTCTTTCTGCTTTTTAGTTTTGATTATGCAGAATTACAAAACAAAAAATTAGTTCTGCATGATAATACGTTTCTCTATAAAGTTTAGTTTATAGAGTAACTAAACTTTATAGAGTAACATATTATCATGCAGAACTATTTTTAGGGATTTAGTTTCTAACTAATTAAAAAAAAATTAACTTTAATAAACAGAAATATTATATTTATAGACTGACATATTATCCGTAAGTTGTCATGGGATATGACATGATTAACCAGCGGGAGTGGTTTCCTTAAAAATTTCTCGCATACTCTTTAATAAACTTGTCATGCCAGAGAACGAATAGTTACAAAATATTAATCTTTGGCGTGAATTTAGTCATCCTTGGCAAGTAGTTTGGCGATTAATCCCTGGCATGCGGTTAATAGTATCCGAAAATGGAATTTGTGTTTTAAACATGTTTTTCTGGACCGATTGAAACAAAAATTTGTTACAAAACTGCACTTGTAGTAATAAAATGCCATACTAAATTTGGTATATTTAAGTCATTTCATTTTTGAATTATCGAGTTGATATATTTCTGAAAATATAAACAGACAGACCTGTAGTTGGATTTGGCTCAAAATTTGATAAGTGTTTACACTAACGATATTAAATATATGTATCGGATTTTACCTATATAGTTCTCTTCGTTTTATAATTATCATTATTCTTTGTAATTATCTGTTTTATTATAACTTATATTAAAACAGCAAGACTTCCTCTAAACGGATTTTACACAAAATTTGATAGAAATCTGCAAATTTGGTGTAAAGACCGTATACCAAATTTCAACTGTCAAGCGCAAAGCGTTTTTGAGTTATCTTTGTCACAGACATACAGACAGGCCGACATTTTTCAAAAAGTATATTTTTCGAACTCAGTAAGGTCTGGAATATGGAAATTCGTCAAAATCTCGAATTCAAATTTTTTCTATACTACTTATAACTTTTACTTACTTACTTTCTCTATACTACTTATAACTTTTACTTACTTACTTTCTCTATACTACTTATAACTTTTACTTACTTACTTTCTCTATACTACTTATACGAGAAAGTAAAAATTGTGCAAAATGCTCTACAGAGCAGACAAATCGGCTTAGAAGTACTAAAACCAGCCATTTCGAAAGTGACCCGCTATTAACTATCTTATTACTACAATATGTAATACAATTTATTACTTAAAAACTGTCTTTAGACATACCGAAAGCCATATAGATATACTCATATAGATAGAAAAATCTATACCCCCCCTTTGTTTTTGAAAGTTTGAGTGAGGAATTAATTCCGATTCGCCTTCATTGTCTAAGATCCCGAACAAATATTAATCTGATCCTGGCTGCACTACAAAATGTAATACTCTTTCCTATATAGGTAGCAGCAGAGCCGAATTATTAAATAAGCAAAGTAGGCAATTGCCTAAGGTCTCCGCAACTTATGGGGTCTCGGAGCATTCTTGCAGTATTTTAAGACTAATTTGATTTTGCGCTTTTAGTGAATTTACGAAGTCTGTATACTCAAGCTTATTCAAATTAAAATTAAATATCATTTAAATTTTGGTGCATTGTTTCAAACTTTTTTAATTAATTATAAATTATAAATTTTATATTACGTTGTATTGCAATTCTAAAAATATATATTGCTTTATGATTAAAAAAAGCCCTATCGTATAGTTAAATAGATGTTTAATTATAATAATTATATCTATTATAATAGTTATAATAAATGTTAGTAAATTTTGTCTTCTTTTTTTTTACTATTTTGCATAGAATTACTTACAACTTTTTAGTTTGCTATTGTCTTTCATATGCGATGTATTAATACCAAATTTCTCAAAAACGATCCGCAATTTAATATTTTACTATTTCAGTTTGTCAAAATTTGCAATTTAGAACTGTTTATATAGGAATTAAATAAAAATCGATAAAAGTACATCTGACTTTTAAAGTAGAGAGCTTAATCAGGCCCTGGGAACAGCAGTTAAGTGGTCAGTTATGGGAAACCAAAAAAAACTTCTTTCCGAAAAGAAAATACAAAGGAAGCATTTCGGAAAGAATATATCTCTGCACCCTATGAGAAGAGGTAGTTAAACTGCGTTATTGTCATGAAAAAAGGGGAGATTTCATGAAAGAGCAAATAGACGCCATTTACTTTTATCTGTTTCTTTAAAGCGACGTTTTTATGGTTATTGTTTTCTTTTCTGTGAGATAAGCAGATGGGACGATAAGAGGAACCTCACATGCAGCTGAATCATAAAAGAAACAAATTATTTTACAATATTTAGATCCTGGATCTTCAAATGCCTGGATCTCAAATGGATCTCAAAACACGAGGCAGATTCGAATTCGATTCTTATCGCCCGCTCGAGTCGAGAAGAGTTGGAAAAAAAAAAGTCAGAAAAATCGTCTGCCTGGAACATTTCTGGACTCATTTAGTTTTAAATCGAGAAAAGAAGAATTCCGAAGAATTACTTTTTTTAATGACCTTGTTTAGCTCTCTCTCTTTGTGTGAAATCACGCACATAGCTTTGACACGCACCTTCTCCTACGACTGGTTATATAAAGTGCCATATTTCAACAATCTAATAATTCTTTTGTTGAATGTGGCGATGAAATCTCTGTCTATTAAATGGAACGGTAATATCACGATGCTTTGGTGCTGTGTGAAGCTTTATTTCGCAATGCATTCTGGGAACACGACAGCTTTCCGATGCGACCCAATTATTCATACAGTTTAATGTGGTTTATTAAGTTTTAATGTGTATTAATAACAGTTTAACCTCGAACTATTATATTTCTGAGTGGCATCATGGAATCTAATGCATGAATTGGGTAATCCTTTTATTTCGATAGCATAGCGATTGTGGAAATAAGACAATGACTGCAATTTATGCTGGAATTTCCAACTCGTTTGTTTTCTTTTCATTTTTTCTTAGTGCAGATCAAAGTTTAATAAGACGGTTTTATGATATTCATTGCTTTCGTACATAGTAAAGTGTTTTGAAAGCCATAACATAGGAGCAAGATTCCAAAAAATTGCGTTATATTAGCAGGATTAAAATGACCCAAAGTGCCTTTTGAAAAAGTCAAAAGAATCGAATTGTAGGTTAATAATAATCAGGCCAAAATAAGTAAAAAAATACTCTAACAATTCCAGTTCTTAGAAAAATTATCACATGCAATTTCTTTTTACATGATAATGTTCATATGCCGGAATACTATCTACATATTGCATCATGCATGATGAGGCATATATAATAAAAAAATTCGTTCTTTAAGCATGAAATAAATCGTTCTCCGCTGCACAAATCTTTGGATGTTGATTTATCAAATTTGGTAACTAGTTATTTCTTGGGTAGTAAGTTCCAACAACCAAAATAGTTTTAAAATTTTGTTTGAATTTTTCATTAAAAATTGTTCAAAATCTTAAAGTTTTTACACAATAATTTCGAAGTATATTATTGCGTAACATCCATTTTTACACCGATTTAAATTTTTTTTTTTAAGAACTTTTCGATAATATTGATTTTATTTCACTAGAATATTTTTTAAGTTTTAATAATACACTTTCTTGCTTGTATATTATTGTTGATATAATATATGTTATGCTTTTCTTTATGTAAATAAATTTTTATTGTTAATAACTACAGATGTACCTGTCTAGAGGGATTTTTACCTTGTTAGCATATTCTCTTGGATATGATTGTTACAAATTAACATAACGAAAGCTGTATTAGAAAATATCATACACATCCCTTGTAGTAGAAAAAAAATATTCATATTTGGATTAAATTCAAATACTTTGTTTTCCATGAAGATGGGTTTTCTCTATCCATTCGCGAACACTCAAATTAAAACTAATCACTAAAATCGATTGAAACAAATAATGATCTATAAATTATAAAAATATAATTCCAAATAAAATATTAGAAATTACCTCAAATGAATCAGTATAAAGATAAAAATACAAGAAATGCAGATCTCATTGATCTTTGCTACAATCCAACAATGTAAAAAAAAAAAAAATGTAAATAAAATATGAAGTTTTTAATCTCGTAATTCAGTTTTGTTCATAGTTTTATTCTCACATCGATAAATTCAATTTAAACATTAAAAAAATTGTCTCGCTTCTAAAGATCGAAACAGAAATTGAGGTTTCGTGACGATGAAAATGACGCTGACCAAATTTGAGGATATATTTTTAATCCCACCCAAAATTACAAATGGGGATGGACGACCTGAAGTAGGAAAGCGAAACATTAAATTGTCATAAGTAATTGGGGACCGTCTTCTTAATATAAGTTTTGATATATAGAAATATTTGCGGAATCTCGCAGAAAATATTCTATGTTATATTTTGCCAAAGTAAATTTATTGTATTATAATAATATACTAGTAAGGTAGTAATGACCCACTTGTATATTGCTTGCTTTTCCAGTTTGACAAATACATTTTTCAAACCTTATGAGTTAAACTGAAACTGAGGAAAATGTTCAACGTCCGAAAGTTTGCCAGTAAAATATTTCATTAAATTTTAAAAAAATAAATAAAGAGCTTCTTCAAAATTATTTGGTTCAGCCTTTCTTCATACTATCGCTTACAAATATTATTTAGCTATATAGAGTTTTCGAACACGACTCCGAGGGATTGAAAAAGAGACTTTAAAGCCTATAATCAGCGAGATTTTATCCGTTTTTAAAATTATGAGGCTAGAGATAGATAGCAACGAAATCGATAAAGAACATAGCCAGAATTACCGAAAAGCCAACTTCATTCTGTGTCACAGTAGAAAGCTGCGGAGGAGATTTTGTCAGGAAGGGAACAGATGCAACGGAGCAATAATCTTGCAATGAAAGAAGAGAGATGCAGAGAAATCATAGAAAATCATTGCATTGCATATCGAGAAGCATAACTCTGATAAGGCAATATCTATGAATGCTACAGTCTCGTTTACGATAATGTTGTGCTCCGTTTTCGCCAAATTTTGAAGTGTAGTCAAAAACAAGCAAAGAGTACATACAGAGTCAACTGTCAACGTCATCAAACAATTTACAAAGTTTTTTTTTTTTTTTTTTTTGACAATTTGCTTGTTAGAAAGCATACATTAAATTTATAATAATCACATTATTATAAATTTTCTCGAGTATTTTCTTTCCAGATTGGGATGCATTGTCCTATTTTACATAGATTCCTATGGTTTCGCATAGGAATCTGGTCAATCATTGGTCAACGAGTCTGACCAATTATAAGTCAAAGAAATTTTCTCCTTAAGATTTGGGAACGAAGAGTAAGATTTGGGAACGAATTATGCTCGCATCAAGCGGTACTCTGTATTCGAATCCTAAGAAGAGTATTCGAATCCTAGTCCTAGTATTCGAATCCCCCAAAAATTATCTCGAGATTTTCATTCCATAAACATGACGCAATGAAGATTAATGTGATGTTACAATCACAATACAAACAGACCTCTGGATGTTATTTTAACACCACACTGTGATTTGTCCTAAGCTCACCATTTTCTTTTTTACTTTTTTGCATCTAAAAACAAATAGAAAAGAAGCATATTATTCATCCAGAAAATAAACCAGGATTTAGCTGACTCCACGTTTTAAAACCTCCGAAAAAAGACAATAACCGAATTTTTGAATGCTTTCTCTCTCTCTGTCTGTGAACAAAGCAACACAAACCAGGGAGCATGGTGTCCCAGATACTTTCTAGCATACTCTGCAGTTGTATTCCGTACTCACCGCATAAAATTGTAGGTCGAGAATGGCATTAGTGAACAATAGTCACAAAATATAAATCTTTGGCTTGAATCTAACCTTTTTGCAGAGTCTATTACTGAATATGTATTTCGAACGTCCTTTTGTTGACCGAATAAAACAAAATTAGACACGGAACTACAGTTATACTGATAAGTCAACCTTCTAACTCTCCGACCCGCCCTAAGGCACACGGATTTAAACCATAAAACTGAATGACCGGACCGCCGCAACAGCAATTGGCGGGAACTGTGGTTGAGTCCTAAGGGCCGTCACCGGCCACGGTACAACCCTCCCCGAAGGAAGTACGTCCCGTCATCGATGGGGGGAGTCAGATCCCCCACCTATTAGTGTACCCTCCAGGGTGGCGAGATCCAACCACCATGTCGGAAGCATCTCATCCTCATTTCGAGGTGCCCCCCGAGGGTCAGTTATACTGATAAGATCACATACTGAATTTCATTAATTTAAGTCATTGTGTTTATGAGTTATCGAATCTGCATCCATGCGAAAGTACAGACTGACAGACAGGCAACACTTTGAAAAATTTGATCCAAGATTTGAAAAGAATCTGTACTTTAAATGCTAAATCAGTTACCAAATTTTATTTATCTAGCTTTGCGTTTCAGAGTTATTGAGTTCATTTGCACTCCATGAAAGAGACTCCCTGTGAATGAATTTCATTCAAAATTTGAAAGGAAAAAAAGTACAAATGTCATTTATCTAGCTCAGAGTCTTTTCGAGTTGTCTTGTTCACACATAGACAGACATAATGCTGAAAATGTGTTCAGAAATATCCGAATATACGTATTTTGAACCCTCTCCTTTTTTTTTTTTTTTAATATATTGAAACTGAAATTTAACAAGTCAATATAATAGTCATAAGGTAATTGTAATGACTCAGCTTCTTCCTGGGTGACCACTGTGACATTCTTTTTTCCCACACTCGATAATTTACATTCCGGGCCATTCTTCATCAACGAAACTCCCACAGTGTTAAGTGCCTCCAGATTGCCAAATGGAAGACCCTTCTTTTAAGTACGGTCATCTGGCCAATTAGTGCTAATCCAGATAAGGAACCACACGTGCGTTTCCCAGGGAAATAAACCGTGTCTTCGAAAGGCGAGAGTGTCAAACACTCCAGATGTCCTTCATTTTTCCCATTGTGGGGGGTGGATCATCAATGAACATTTCCCACGGGCGACCAGAGACGATTCAGGTTGTTCTGAACGGTGATTGGGTAACAGGGAGTCTGAGAGGAAAATAAAAGGTGAGATTTTTCGGAAGAAGAGAAGAGAGAAGCTTCGTGTGAATCGGACTTCTGAGTAAAATTCTACCCGAAGCAAATTCGGTGGATTCCGAGAGCTACCCCTGGAGTAGCCTAAGACGCCAACAGCCTGTTAGCTGTTCTTATAAAGTTGTTTCCTTCAAAATTGTTCAAGGAACTATTCTTGTTTAATTTTCGTGTTGTAAATAGCATCATTCATTTAACCTAGATTAGAAAGAGTTGTTTTTATGTAATAAAGCTGTAAATAAAGAATTTGATCATAACGCTACCTGTTATTGGATCGAGACTTTACATAATGTACCATATACTCTCCCAACACTTTCTCACATTTTCCCTAATAAAGATGCTATCCCAGAGAACGCCTTGATTGGCATTGGTGTAAAATAGTTAAGAAATACTAGCTTTTGGCGTTATGTAAGCCTCGGCGAGTTATTTGGCAATTCATTCTTGGCATGCGGCTGAAAGTACCCCAAAATGGAATTTGTGATTTAGATTCGTTTTTAACACCGATTAGAATAAAAATTTGTCTCACCACTACAGTTCTAGTCACAAAATTCCATACCAAATTTGTCATTGTGATTTTGAGTTATCGCGTTTGCACATTTCTTAAAGTACAGACCGACAAACGGTCAATTCCTTGTTAGATTTGGCTCAAAATTTGAAAGGCATTTAGATTATAGATGTTAATCCTGTATATCGGACTTTATCTGTTTAACTCTCTTCATTTTGTTGTTGTTTCTAATGGCTATTGTCATAGACAAGCCCACTGACTTTAGAAGTCAGAGATTTAAGCCAAGGGCATGTCTCTTGTTTTTTCAGTAGCGCCATCTAGGTCGAAGAGCACGACTTAGCTACACACACGTCACAAACCTTTTTACGGGGCGGACTTCCTTCATGCATTTCATTCATAGATCGTAATTTAGACCTAAGTCAGAGAACGATCACCCCTGATCCAATACCCCCAGTCGTATTACTCTTGACATAGAGAACTTTGTGACCACGGCAGATTTATACGTGCGCCAGCCATCACCACACACGGAGAGTCTTCGGCCGGCGGGGTTTAAACTCGCAAACCCAATGAACGCGAATCCAACACCCTACCAACCAGGCTATCCCAGACCCCTCTTCGTTTTGTAATTATCGTGATAAAATATATACGAACAGCCGGACAGCAGGTTTTGCAGATTTTTCTCTATGCAGATTTTGTTCAAAATTTGATAGAAATCTATAATTTTGGTATAAAGATCTGTATACCAAATTTCATCCGTTTAGACCAAAGCGTTTTTGAATTGTCTTTGTCACATACAAACAGACGAATATTTTCCAAAAAATGTGTTTTCCGAACTCAAGGAGTTCTGAAACGTGGAAATTCGTTAAAAGCTCGAATTCGAATTTTTTGACGATTACTATATTTTATACTAATTGCACAAGAAAGTAATAAACGGTCGACTTAAAAAAAAATCGTTCGGAATTTGGTAAGAATATTTAAACGATATAACTATGTGTTAAATTTTCTTTTAACTAAATTGTTGCGTTTTTGGAATGATCCAATGAATGCATGTGAAAATACATGCAAGACATACATATAAAGATCGGTTGACAATTAAACCACTGGACGGAAATCTGGATGATTCCAAGTATGATAAGGATCTCCATTTTAGATGCTAATTCTTATGAATCAAATTTCATTCCTTTATATTGTTCTATTTTGTAATTTTCATCATGTTGTTTTTTCTTTTAGTTTATTTGTATACACTTCACTTTAGACAGTCGGACAGACAGACCTCCTCTGAATATATTTTGTTTTACATAAAGGAACCAATTTGGTACAGAGACCACATACCGAATTCCACTAGTTTAGTCTTCGAGTGTCTGTCTTCGAGTTATTGCATTAGAGACAATCAGAATGATGGACAAATAGGCATAATTCCAAAAATATATTTTTTGGAATTATGTCTAAAAATGAAGATTTGTCAAAATATAGAGAATCATTTTTTTTTTTGACGATTAGAACTCTTTCTCAACAATTTGTATTCCTATATAAAAAATTTAAAAAAAAATTAAATTAAATATAAATATTTTGGACAAATGTCTATATGATGTACTTTATGAATAATCGATATTTAAAAAATACATATTAATCCTAAATTAGGAATTAAATTGATACCAAGTGCCCATCGAAGGGTCATTTCAATGAAACCTTTACAGAATTAGATGAAACCTAAGTAACTCAGAAACAAAATTCTTAAAAATTGATTTAAATACATGCATTCATTTTTTTTTAGTTAGAAAAAAAATTCTTAAAAATTGATTTAAATTTATGCATTCATTTTTTTAGTTAGAAAAAAATTCTTAAAAATTGATTTAATACATGCATTTATGTTTTGGTTAGAAAAAAAATGCTTAAAAATTGATTTAAATACTTGCATTCATTTTTTTAGTTAGAAAAAAATTCTTAAAAATTGATTTAAATACATGCATTTATTTTTTTTAGTTAGAAAAAAATTCTTAAAAATTGATTTAAATACATACATTCATTTTTTAGTTAAACTTTCATTAATAGTGCTGACAAAGTATGAATGCAGAATTAGAAGGAAAAAATAAATAAATAAGAACTGGAATATATCTCATGAAAATAATTAATTAAAATCCAAACGAGAGATGAACCGGCCTTGTAAAAAATAAACAGAAAAATATGCGACTAAATGTAATTTGAAGAAAAAACATCGATAAAATACGTCCCGAAATCCAGTTTTGCTGGTAAATTTGTGTGTCAAAAGTAACAGGTCTTAATTTACATCAATCAAGTACAAAGCGAGAAAGTTCTGCATCTTTTTAACAAACATAGGAAAAGGAAGGAACATGCTTTAAAATTAGTATTCCGTGAATAAATAGAGCCCCTTTTTTAATACAAATTGTTTGAAAAATAATATTATTTCTAGAAAAGATAATCTATTATTTCCGATTCTGAAATTTAAAATAAAGAAATTCGAATGTCAGCCTGGGAGAAAAACACTATACATAAGTAAGTTCGGTTATTGATTTAAAATTTCTAGAAGCATTGTCGCCATATATTAATCTAAAAAATATTTTAAATGCAAAAACTTAATACTGTTTTTATTGCAAAAATTAGAATCGAAATGAATTAATGAATTTCGAGGTTTCTTAAGTCTTTTCCATACATGATTATATCGCTGAGAGAAAAAATACTTTTCCACAAAACTGAATAATAAATACTTTATATTAAAATCTTTCTTAACTGAACGCAACAATGGTGTCGGGATTAACCACTTCTTTAATGAATCACCGTTGTGAATTTATTTAAGTGTGTGCAGTTTATCATAAAAAGTGAGGCGCTTTACCGGTTAATAACAATTTTCTAGCTATAAAATCATTAATTATCGAAAATGTTTAGAATTTTCTTTGAAATGTTTTGCTAATACAGTTATATCTAAAACAGACCATTTTGGATTTGGAGAAATTTCTGCACTGTATGTGGGGCTGGCAATGCATACTTTTTACAAACGATGATTTTCAAATGTTTTATTACTAGCCGCCTTTGGCGACCAGCCTGTTCACTTAAATTATTGACTTTTTAGCTTTTCAAACTTTTAAGATGGGATGCAGTTATCTTTCTAATTCATCTTGCTGTTTGATAAGATTGTAAAACAAGAATATATATATATATATATATATATATATATATATATATATATATATATATATATATATATATATATATATATATATATATATATATATATATATATATATACTACAATAATGGATGCAGTGAAACCACTCCAAACAGTAACCCGTGGTGAATGCAGGGGCTTCTCAGTGTAAGCATGTGGATTCTCATATTCTACTTCTCTGCCCATATTCTACAGTTATGGGTATTAACTGCTCCATGCAAAGAAAAATGAGCCTCATGTGTCCACAATATTTTCAGCAGCCATCGCGGATCATCTTCAATTTTTGCCAAAGCCCAATTTGAGAATTCCAATCTCTTAGCTGTATCATTTGGTAAGAGCTGATGTAGCGATTGCAATTTGTATGGGTACAATTGCAATACACCATGAAGGATACGGCACGCCGAAGTCTTTGGTATACCAGTTATTCGTGCCACTTCTCGTACGCTACTGACTGCACTTGTAGACTGTTCCCTTAGCGTGTCCATTTGCGAAGAGACATCGGGGGTACGGACTGTTGTTAACTCTTTAACATCCAAGCACTTTTCAAGTGGCACTCCCTTTAACATCCAGACTTTTTCAGCGTGGCTCTGAAAGACATGGACTCTTCCTAGCTGAGGGGCAGTTACCCCCCGCACTCTGAAGTAATAAAACTGTCGACGCTCTACCTTGAATAATTGCCTTGCGGTTTTCGACAACGAGATTCATTTTCCATCAGCTTAAGAGTTTTATTCTAATGTATTTATATTTTTTAGTGAAGTGTTTCGCTCATCATCTTTGTGGGGTATTTTTTTTTACAAAAAATTTGAAATTTATTCTATAATTTAGAAAATAGTTTTTTTGTTTTTTTGTAAGTTTTATGTTAGGCTTACAAACCATTTAAATAAAAACTTGCTTTACTAGCAATTTCAAAAACATTTTTATGTTTCATTTGATTCTCAATAGGCTTTTACATTTTTTTGTTGCCAAAATTAAATAATATGTCATATATTACCATGTAAATTTTTTTTTGCATAGTAATGTAAAACATACATTATATATATATCAATGCAATTAGTTCATTTTTTAACATAGTATAGATGAGAATGTTTTTCAGTGATAAACAAGATAATGTATTAAATCTTCATTTAATACCAAAATAAAAACAATCGTTGGATAAAAAAATGTTATTGCTCTTTTTGAAAGATGTTTCGAAAATAATATGTTCTTTCAACACTCAGCTAAGATTTTTTTTTTATTGTCTTTAGCATTTTTTTTTCAATATAAACGATTATCTTTATTGAATTTTTAAATATAAAATATTATTTTGCATTTACGATAGTGATACTAAGAGAAAAGTTTTAGAAAAATTTTTTAAGAATTTTTCACATTTTTTCCCCCAAAACCTTACACATTCTTGCTTTTACATTAAATAATCGAAAAAGAATGTAGGGTAAATATAAATTCCAAAAATATCTTTATTTTGCCACTCATTTTTACTAATCTTTTAAAATATAACTATTAAAATTTTTTTCTAACCAAGGGAATGTATTAAGTCAAATCTTATATATCTCATCTATCGAATTGTTTCGATAGATGAGTTAACATATTTTTAAAACTTCATTTAATAATGAAATACAAACATTTATGAAATAAAATTCGGGGGGAAAATTACTCAGCGAAATATATTTCAAAAATACATTCCTTCAGTTTTCAGCCTGAACATTTTACTAAAACATTACATTCTTCATAAACTAAATATGAAGATTTAACACATTTAAAATTACATTAATCATAAATATTACTTTTTTAGTATGAACTGTCATGTTGAATTTTTCAAGCTGAATTTCAGATTTTAAAATGTTATGTGAAGTTTTCTATAGTATTGTTAAGACAAGATAAATTTTTGAACGAAAGCTTCATGTTAAATTTCCACAAATTTACACACGAGGGAATCATTTGCAAATTTTTGATAATATGTACATTATATAACATTTTTTGACTCCTCATCTCTCTCTCTCTCTCGTTCATCTGACCGACGTTAGTTTCATCTCCTGCTTCTTTGCTTAGAATAAACGAGAGATCAGCTAAAGTATCATTTTTTGGCCAACCATCATCTGATAGATCACTGTCACTTTCATCAGAATCAAGTAAAATTGCTTTGATTTCTTCTTCAGTGTGTTCACGATTTCTTTTACTCATAATGAAGAAATAATAAGCGTTTAAATAGAAAAATTACCCTGCTAATCCAAACACCCGATTCACAGTACATAAAATAAAGAGTAGCAATTCACAACTGAAGAGAAATTTTCAGAATGGCATTCTAAAAAGGAACTCAGTATTTATCTAACTTATCTCACTCTTTAAAGAGGGCGATAAAGAATACTCCCAATCCTTTTTTTTTTTGTCTTTTAATTTTATTTTAAAAGCTGTAGTTTGTACACGGCCTCAGAATTTCCGACAGTCCTTTGATGAAAGAATAAGATGCTTGGAGTGTAAAACGACTTCCTTCCATAGTAACAACTGTCGCTACCCTTTTTGTGAGAAAACTGCGATGTGAATAGGCCGCAGTGTCAATGCAATGGTTTGTATTTATATCATTACAATAGTCTTACTACTGAAAAGGGCTTCTGATGCTTGTCCGAAAAATAAACAACGTGTCGGTATCCTTATATATCATTCATCGTTACCAGAGAACTTCAGTGGAAAATTTCTTTTATAAATGGCCATAAAATCTTTCCAATTTTGAGCTAACAACACGTGAAAATAGAAACTAAAACCCTTTCAAAATACAAAATGTACGCCAACAACCTATTTACTGAATCCCTCCTCAACCCCTACCGCCCTAAGGCACAGGGGAAACTACTGTGAAAAAGCCGCGATTGTCAAAGATAACGAGGACCTCCTGGAGTGTTCAGTAGAGGAGCCTCTTTTAATACACATCTCCCCTAAAACGGCTAACAGCCGCCCCAAACCGACCCACGTGGATATTATAGGGTAAATTCTCAAACCGCCCCAAACCGCCCCGCTGGAATCGAGAGGGTTAAACGAGGTGCACCACTGCGTGGCCGATGACACAAACTTCCAGTTTCTTCGAAACGGCGTACTAGGGAAACAAGTCCAGCAGGAGTGATCGGACCTGAACCTTTCTTCAATCTTTTCTGGGTCCTAAACTTTCGTAAGGCTTCAGCCGCCGATTCGTTGCTGACATAAAACAACTTTACCAATAGTGCTTTATCCACCAGTGTCAGTCAGTTAGTATCTTAACACAAACCTTATGCAAACCTTTAGAAATGATGTGTCAATCGCTCACTCTGCCTTTCATAAGACTTTAATTAGCATATTTCCACTGATTTGCTTGTGTGCAGCGCTCACTATTGACAAATTTTTAATTTTTTTTTCTGTATCAAAAAAAAAAAAAAAATCCCCCTTCATGAGAATAATAGTTTCGCAAACCGCATTCAAATATACCCAGTCCTTCAATTTTTTTGAATTTTTAAAGTATTTACAAATTTATGTTACACCCGGTATATATATATATATATATATATACTTTGATTTGTTTTATATCCTCTTTCTTACGATCGAGCGGAAGTTTCGGTGACATTTCGAACCTTCCTCCTAATATTTCTAGTGACATTTTGCCGTTCCTTTAATTAATTAAGTGAACTGTTGAAATGAAGTTTAGTTTACTTATATTAACGTGCCGTTTTAAAATCAACGCTAGAGCTATTTTGGGACAGATCTCGCAATTTCGAACCGTTGTCAGATGAAGAGGATGACATCTGAGTATCAGTTGAGACAAGTAGCGTCATGACAGAAAAAAGTGAGAATATGCTTGATCAAGTGATAATGTACCAAAATTGCATTTTACTTGCGTTAAACTACCAGCCAATAGTTTTCGGAGTGGCACCAATAAGCGCAATAAAATAATAAAAGGAGACATAGTCTAATTAGAAAAGAATTGGCCTACACTGAGCTTTCCTTGCATGTCCTGTCTATTGGTGAACAATTATTGGGTTACTCAAGTAGAGTCATGGCAGAAAGAAGTGAGAACATGCCTAATCAGGTGATAATGTATCAATATTACATTTTAATTACATTGCGCTACCAGCTAATTGTTTTCGAGTGGCATCAATAAGCGCAATAAAATAATAAAAGGAGACATAGTCTAATTAGAAAAGAATTGGCCTATACTGAGTTTTCCTTGCATGTCCTGTCTATTGGTGAACAATTATTGGGTTACTCAAGTAGAGTCATGGCAGAAAGAAGTGAGAACATGCCTAATCAGGTGATAATGTATCAATATTACATTTTAATTACATTGCGCTACCAGCTAATTGTTTTCGAGTGGCATCAATAAGCGCAATAAAATAATAAAAGGAGACATAGTCTAATTAGAAAAGAATTGGCCTATACTGAGTTTTCCTTGCATGTCCTGTCTATTGGTGAACAATTATTGGGTTACTCAAGTAGAGTCATGGCAGAAAGAAGTGAGAACATGCCTAATCAGGTGATAATGTATCAATATTACATTTTAATTACATTGCGCTACCAGCTAATTGTTTTCGAGTGGCATCAATAAGCGCAATAAAATAATAAAAGGAGACATAGTCTAATTAGAAAAGAATTGGCCTATACTGAGTTTTCCTTGCATGTCCTGTCTATTGGTGAACAATTATTGGGTTACTCAAGTAGAGTCATGGCAGAAAGAAGTGAGAACATGAATAATCAGGTGATAATGTATCAATATTACATTTTAATTACATTGCGCTACCAGCTAATTGTTTTCGAGTGGCATCAATTCGCGTCATAATAGAATATGATGAGACATAGCTGAATTAGATAAGATTTTGCCTATGCTAATTTTACTTACAGGTACTTTCTATTGGCGGACCAAGGGTTAAATAAAGGGGTTATAACCAAGGCTTATCGGTTTGAATCAAGTAACTTCATGGCAGAAAGAATTGTGATTACACCTTGATGAAGTGATAATTGCTAATATTTCATTTACATGTGCGCACTACTAGCTAATAGCTTTCGAATTGACATCAATTGGCACCATAGCAAAATAAAAAGAGACGTAATCTGGTTAGTGAATTTGTCACCAATAAATATCATAGTAAAATGAGTTGAAATTGTGGTAGATGTATTCATATTTTGAACATATTTGGAGCAAGTAATCTTGTTTCATTCTACGGTCTGAGACCAATATTATCATTTTGTTGTAGTGTAGAGTTTTCAAATCAAAGAGAGGTGAATTCAGTCGCTCTCCTCAGACGCAGACACATGTTAAAGCTATGAAAAGTGTATCAATAAATCGAATCTAATTAAGTTATAATTGTAATATTCCTAATTAGCATCAGATTCTTTTTTTATATATAAAAACAAAGGATTTTTATAAAAAAGATGCATTAAAAAATAAACCTATTTTTCCGAGTATAAACTCTTAGCAAATCATAATTGAAGCCGAAAATGTAAGAAGAAAAACAAAGCTCTCCGGAGAATGACTTTAAAATGTTTTAAAATAGAAAGTAAATACACCATAGAGCAAAATATTACTTGTACTCTGGTTTATTTCATCAACATCAACTTTACTCTGTTTGATTAAAAATTAAAAAATTAAATAAAAAAAATTAAATAAATTATATTTTAAGATGTTGATGATTGAAATTATTTAACTTCGCTTTGCTATTTCTTTTTATTATTATTATTTTTATAATTTGTATAACAATTCTAAAACTAAACAGGAAAATGAAAAGTTGTTGATTTCTTATTCTCATTCTGCTGCCATGCAGATTTTAAGATATTCGATTCTATCAGGTGTTTTGTTTATTGTTAAAATACATTAAATATTTCTTAAAACATAGAAGCGTTTCGAAAACAAGTTGATAAGTTCTCTTCTTCTTCCTGATTCCCCCCCTCTACCCCTTGTCAGGAAGAACCAAAGGAATTCGTTCACCAAGTTGAAAAGCAAGTTTTTGTTTATTGTTATATTTCTTTTGTCTGTTTTTAACATTTCCTTTTAAAATGCAAGTGGACGGTGGACAGTCCACTTACAGGTACTTATGAGAACCACTGTACAAGTTATATGAGAACCACCTGTTAGTTCAAGTCAATATCCTATATCAGACGAAATCAACGATTTCAAAATTTTTTAAAGGGGTTTTCAAAATGTCCCGATAAATATTGAAAGTAGGCAGTATATATTAAGGAAAGAGAATTCGTGGCATTTCATGTATCAAAGCGAAACCAACGATTTCAAAAATTTTATAGAGGACTTTTCACAATGTCCCACAAAATACTTACCACAGTATACATTAATGCAGCTAACACAGTATATATAATACCACAGTATACATTAATGCAACTAAATTCATGGCATTTCGTGTATGAAACGAAACTGACTTTTCAAAATTTTTATAGATAGCTTCTCAAAATGTACCGATAAATAATGAAAGTGGTCGGTATGCATTAAGGCAACAAATTTCGTACTGTTTCATGTACCAAACGAAACCAATGATTTCAAAAATTTTACAGACAGTTTTTCAAAATGCACTGACGAATATTAAAAGAGGCAAAAACAGTGGGGTGTAGGTAGTAAGTTTCAGTTTTACTTAGGCACATTTATGTTGAAACTTCACATGTCTGTTTAAGCAAACGTTAAAAGTAGACTATAAATAAATGCAACTACAGTTTATAAAATCAATAAGTTAAATAATATGTATATAATGCGTTGCAGAAGATACTTGAAACATAGGATCTCATAGATAATTAGTGTAACTATTAATAAATTATAATGGATCCAATTAAGGGGACCTTCCGTGCTAACATGCAGACAGTTTGCGGTGAAATACGCATCAGTTTAAAAATATTTACAATCTAAATATGCCGCTGCACACATATTTTTAATAGTTGTCTCAAAAATCCAAAATATTGCTGCTATCTAAGCCTAATGTTTATTCTCTGATTCGGAAACACTCCGCGCTTTTGAGCATGCGTGGGAGGCTCTTATTTCATTAAGAAAATAGTGAGCGAAAAGATGAAAGGAGAAGATGTGTATGCATTTATCAATAGTGAATTCAGATTATCCACAGAATTAAGAAGCGTTATAACCGCTCATATTTCTGCGAACCAACACTTTGAGAAATACAATCGTCGAGAAGTATTAGTCTGAAACGAAAAGTACTGACTTTATCTTGAAATACTCTGAACGCCACTCTATCTTTCTCTTTTTTTCTGACACCTATACATGTTTGATATATTGTTTTGGTATTTTTTGATTCGCTGTACTCTCTCTAAGGTCCTAAATTGAAGAAATTCTATTTTATCCATTGTCCGAATCCCCCCGGGGGCACCTCGAAATGAGGATGAGATGCTTCCGGCATGGTGGTTGGATCTCGCCACCCTGGAGGGTACACTAATAGGTGGGGGATCTGGCTCCTCCCATCGATGACGGGACGTACTTCCTTCGGGGGGGGTTGTACCGTGGCCGGTGACGGCCCTTAGGACTCAACCACAGTTCCCGCCAATGTTGCTGTTGCGGCGGTCCGATCATTCAGTTTTATGGTTTAAATCCGTGTGCCTTCGGGCGGATCGGAGAGTTAGATGGTTGACTTATCCGTTGTCCGAATTATCAGAGTAGATCAGAACTATTTCGTTAAATCGTCTTACCAATCAGGGAAGAAAATTCGGAAAAGAGACGTTGAAATCAAGATAGCAGAGTAGTTAATGAATGTCAAACTTTTTTAAACGACTTTTTATATCAAACTGATATAACAGATTCGAAAATGATTCTTTTCATTAAATACCCTTGTCAGATAATTCAGTAGAAACTTTGCTTTGAACGTTGGCATTGTTAGTAGAACTCATTTGACATTTGTAAAATCTGATATTTTTCAAAAGCATATATAATTTGTTTCACATGAATCGAAAGAAATTCAATGCACATATCATGTGAATTAATTTATCTGTCGAAATGATCTGTTTTTAAAAGAAATGGTAAATGACAATAAAAAAACAGGAGCTTAGCCATAAAATCAATTGAAAACATAGGGAGAATTCCTGATGGACCAGTACAAATCCAATAAAATCTAACCAGCACAAACCAATCCAAAACAAAGATGAAATCCTGAAAAGGAGCATTATCAAATAAGGTTGGTTGGTTGATTAAGTTCATTGGCTATGTCAAACGAAACAAAAAATTTGGTGGAATTGCAAAGATAATGGGTATTTTTAGTAGATTCCAATGCGCATTACTTAAAGATAATGGAATTAGATAATGTAAACCAAAGAAAAATGTCCTGAATTGGTAAATTGTTTGGGAATTATGCTTTTCCATGTTAAAGAATTATCACGCATCTCTTTAGCGACTCGTAAATAATAATTGGAGTTAAATTGAAGTCTAGAATTTGGGCAATAAAATTATCCTTTATTTATTCCCAACTCTTACAAGAATAATAACAGACACAATGATAATGATGCGGTTAGATCTCATTTGGTTCAATTTTCATATTGATAATGATCAGAAAATCTAAATTCTGTATGTAGGATAATGAAGTTGCTCCAAAAAAAAAAACAGTAGATTGTTACTGAATAAAATGGGAATTATAAAATGATAAAAGCTAATTCATTGTTTCATGATTAGTGTTTTAATTCGTAGCTAGGAAAAAGTTTTTGCACCAACTTTATATAAGCTAACATATGTTTATATATTCTAAGAAGTTTATTAATTTTTAAAGATGTTTATTTATAAATCTAGGCACATTTGAGTAGGAAGAAAAAAAACATAAATAATTTTGATTGTCAGATTTCTATTTATTTTATTTTATTTATTTACTAGCCGCCTTTGGTGACCAGCCGGTTGACCAATTTTAATGTTCGCTTAAATTTCAATAATTAAATATTTTACAATTAATATAATAATATTTTTTACTAAAACAAAGCATTTTTTTTCTAATACTGATAACAGAGTCGCTAAGAGTTTAAACTTTATGGGCACTAAAGAATATCTTTCTTAATTTATGTAATATCTCAAGAATTTGTCAACAAAATGTTCTCAGATTCATCATGAACAGATCGATTAATTAACAATGTTTAATTTTAATGCATCAAACACTAAGAAAATAAAATGAATCGTTTAAAATAATCGGTCGAAAACAGGTTTAAAACAACTACTTAAAAAACGATGTACTTAAAACTATAAGCATATACAAAAAATATATAACTAACATAAATACAATTTACTTACAAAAGCATGCAACTAACCTAAAAATAATTTAAATCAAGAATCATCCGTTGATAATATTGTCAACAAACAGAGCACAATGCGCATGCGTGAATTTTCAACGCCAGTTACGGTAACGCAAATGCGTGAATTTTTTCTACGCCAGTTGGGATAACGCTATGCAGATTAGATATTTTTAATTTCCTTTATTCTGTGTTATTTTAATTCAAAAGTACTTCAGAATGAATTTAAAAGATCGATTAATTAACAATGTTTAATTTTAAATGCATCAAACATTAAGAAAATAAACAGAATCGTTTGAAATAATCGGCCGAAAAATGTTAACCCTAGCCTCTTTACTGTTGGGGGAAAAAATGAAGCCTTACTCATTTGGCGTTGGGGAAGATGAAAAGAGTTTTTGGCGGGAAAGTTAGTTTTAAATTAATAATTAAAATTCTAATTAAAAATTCAAAAAAAGGGAACCCAGGTGCACATTCCCGACCTCTAAGGTATACATGTACCAAATTTTGTAGCTGTGGGTCATATTGTCTTTTCTGTAGAGCGCCAACACACACACACACATTGAGCTATATATATACATATGAAAGCTTTTGGTGTTTACATATGATTTCAGTGGACGCCTGTATCCTATTTCCATCCATTTTTCAACCAATCTACTGAGAACTACTAAAACTTTTTCTTTCAGGAAAAACAGCGATGGTGTCCTTTAGCACAAAACCACTTCATTTTTAAAAATGCTTATAAACCCTATATACTTCGTTAACGGCCACCTGACTTCCACAGTTGTAAAGTTTTGAGAGATATGGCAAAATAATACTTTGGCAGAGCCTGCAGTTTTCGCCACTGGACCTATTTTGCCAATTAATTTATACAATTTGCAGATATTGCTAATCAAGCAAAAGGCTCTACGTTTAGTAATACATTTTCTTTGAGAAAAAACAGCGACATAGTTCTTCAGCTACAATCACAAACAACTTCATTTTTTAAAAATTTCATATGAATGCTTATAATCTCTAGACATTTCGTTAATGACCACTTAACTACCACAGTTCTAAAGTTTTGAGAGATATTACAAAGTAATACTTCGGCAGAGCCCGTAGTTTTAACAACTGGACTGATTTCGCGAATTGATTTATTCAGTTTGCAGAAACTGCTTATCAGAGAGAATGTTCTATGTTTAGGTTTCAGGTTTGATTTAAAATATTATTAATTTTTTTAATAAGATTTAGTTCCTTAAAGTTGGCTGACATGGGTATATTAATTTTATTAAAATAATTGGAGAGCACCCGGTCTTCTAAGCATCGAATCTATTTTTATGTTAATTCAATTGTCTCTACAAAAATATTAAAAAATAAAATATACAACTTTTAATTGGTTCTAAAATATTTCTGTAGATAATTTATTGGCATTTTCCTTTCTAATTACCATTCTTTTTCATTAACACGTGACCAAAGACAGATTTGAATATATGTCGCATATCTCACAGCACACGATGCAGTATCGCACAACAGATTATATACGGCATCTTTATGCAGTTTTTAATGTGTATAAATATGAAAGTAGTTGAAACTGAAGATATACCTATTTTTATGTTAATTTAAATTTTAATTTTCATAGAAATTGTCATTACAATGAAAGAAAAATTATTTGGAAAAAATAAAATATCCTTACTTTAATTAGCTTTAAAACACCTTTGACAATTATTTATTGCCATTTTCCTTTCTAATTATCGTTTTCTTGCGCTTTAAACAGGCGGAAAATGGCAAGTTTGAATATGCGTCGCATATACTCACAGCGCACAATGCATCATGTGATCAATTTCATGCAATTTTGGTGTGTCAGTTGCATGAATCGAACTGAAGGGGAAGGACCTGAAAGGCAGGAAATATAATAGACAGAATCTTTCACACAAACCGGCATAACGACGACTACTGCCATGAGACGAAACGGTCTTTTGAAGTTTTCACAAAGAATAAAAAAAGGTGAAAAAACTGCACGCGGAAACAGTTTTACTGAGAATGGTCCACCTTCAGAACTCGTTAATGAATTAAATAAAAGTTACAGTGACAGTGACAGAACTTCTTTTTTGTTTCAGACATGATTAGAGATGCATAATATTTAGAAAAATAAAAACTGATGGAAGATCTTCGCCATTTTTCTTTTTCTTTCTGGGTTCTTTGGTTTTTGGCTGTCATCTTTTTTATGTATTCATAAATTGGCTTTTCAAATTTTTGTTGATGAGTTTTGCTGGGCTTTGTTTATAAAGACGCATTTGGTGGAAGATAATTTTAGAATTCGATTGATTAAGCAGTAGTAATGAACTGATTTCATTTTTAGAAATTTGAAAAGAATCACATGTCATTCGACCTAAAAAAAAATAAGAAGTGGTTAAGATTTTGTCAAATATTGGTTACAGTCATTTTATTTTCTGAAGCTCGATGCTGTGTCTGAATGATTGCCATTGTAAGCACATTTTAAAACTCTTCTTTTTGGAAATTGTCATTTTAATTTTATATTTCAATAACATGTATTTATTTTAATTAAATTTTTTTTAGAATTTTACAAATGCTGTAGTTTTTAGTAGAATTGATTTTACTAGTAGATATTTAAAAAGATTCATAGGATTCTCGGACGAAAAAAAAAAGTAATAGACGGGGCCTTGGAAAATACTGACGACAATCTTTCGTTCTTTCTCTCTTTTTTTTTCCCCTTTCTTTTCCTACAGTAATTGTAGTACAAGTTTGTGACTGAATAATTTTTTTAAACTGATTTAAGAATTAAGAAGCCCTTTTTTTAATAAATTGTCAACTTCATTTTAATAAATTTTTAATTTAATTATCATGTTAATGATTCAAATTAATTCATTTTTTTTATTTTACTTACTTTATGAATGATATATCCTTTCATTTATCTGGATATCATGAAAAAAATGACTAGCCAAAAAATCCTTAAAATATAAATTACAATTATTAATTAATAATTTCATTAATTACAATTTAGAGTATTTAACCATAAAGATAAATTATAAGGAAATAAGAACTAACAAATATAACATTAAAAATGTATATTTTATTATTTGCATTGTTTTCCAAGTGTGAAATCCATATTTAATATTTACAGGAATTAAATTTATATTTCTTTTAGATCTAGGTACTTTCAAGAAGTGTATGTTAAATTCAGATAAATGAACAATTCCTGTTCTATTAGTTTATAAGTAAGTATTTAATTAATTACTAAGCAATTATTTATTTAATAATAGTTTTGAAAACTCAATGTAACCAAACATTGCCATTTTATAATTTATAAAATTTATATTTTTTGCAAAATTTATTTGTTTTTCAATGGGTTAATAATTGATTTTTGCGATCTACCAATGACTCCTAGAATACAGTCGCATTAGGCAAGTGCCTAGTTAGCCTAATCAGAAATTCGCCATTGATGACTGTAATTCAATCATATATATTTAACTGTTCATATGGCATCTGTCTTCTCCTATACCTCATCAATAAAGGCGCCTTTCTTGCTTAATTTCTTCAAAGAGCAAAAAAAGATTGTTACGAATTTGTAACATTTCCTTTCCACGCAGTAAGTCTCCTGGTAAGGAAGATACTTTTATAGGCAACTCTGCTGGATCCTGAATGGATTCTTAGTCAATGACTCCTGGCCTTGGTGACAAATTTGACGAAGACTTGGTGCCTTTGGTGACAAATTTGACAAAGACTTATTGCCTTTGGCGACAAAATCGAAGCTTCCAGAAACAATAAAAATCTTACCAATAGCTCTATCAGGATACGGTTATACCGTTCTAGAACCTTCTTTGCTCTTTATATATTTACTCTGTATAGATATATACTGATCAAACATCAAAAAAAAATTTTAAGCAATAGATGAAAGCAAGGCATTTCTTTTATTTGTCAGTTTTTTGAGATACGTTTTCTCTTCAGTTGCTTAACAAGAATTTGGGTATGTCCTTAAAATATAAGATTGTGGTGATTAGCAACAATGGCTGTTATCATCTGTTTTCTGATGTATACACCGAATAAATTCATCAATATACTCACATTACATTAAAAAAAACAGAACAAAAAAGAAAAATTTCGTCCATTTACAGTTGCAGAATAGTATCCCTGATACAGTTCAATGCGTATTCATGGTTCAAAATTTTAAATTAAAAGAAAAAGTACAACAAACCGCAGAGTGGAAGCAACAATGACAGAAGATTTAGTTAAATTCTCATGAAGGTCGATACATTTATTAACAATAGCTCTCTTTCTAAACGAATACCATTAACTACAACTTCGAATTCGAAAAATGATTTCATATTTTTATTTGAAAGAAAACACGGAATTCCTTATCATTGTCATATGCGATTTCAATCCAAACGTATTCATTTATTCAATAAAAAATAACATAATTGCGAACGACTTATTTATTCATTTATATTGTGTATGTTCAAGTAGGCATAAGAAATAATGTATTTATTCATTTTATTTTATGTCTTTACTAAATTACGGACGGTATCATTTTGCGATTTTATGTCACCATAGTTAGGCAAAGTCGAGAAGCCTTTTTGCATATGTGTTTGAAATATTAGAAAAGCAGAAGAAGTGAGTAGTCTAACCAAATCTTACGAAGAATACGGTTATTTTTTAAAACTATCTACAAAGGAAATAGTTCGTTTTGTTTTTGTTTTGTTTTGCTTCTGCATTTCTACAACTAATTGGTTTTCTTTTTAGTTCCTTTGTTTATATTAAAAAACTGAATTAGTTTCTTTTTCTATGCTAGAAAATCAATATAGTTTCTTTTCTTATGTTAGAAGTGTAATTTTTTTAAATTTCCTATATGCTAAGTATAGAGAAAGTATAGTAATCGTCAAAAATTCGATTTCGAGATTTTGACGTATCTTCTATTTAGACCACCCTGAGTTTGAAAAATGTCCATCTGTCTGTCTGCGTGTGTGTGACAAAGATAACTCATAAAACTTTGAGTCAGATCGTTGAAATTTGGTATATGGCCTTTACACCAAGTTTGCAGATTTCTTTCATATTTTAAGTAAAATCTGTGCAGAAGAAGTACCTTTACCCACCTGTTTGAATATACGTTAACATGATAATTACAAAATGATGAGTGAACACACACGCACTAACTTTATGTCGATTGCTCTATTATTAAAAAATCACCACACAAGAATAATTTTGGACTCTTTTTCCATTTATTCTGGCCATTGCTTAGGAGCACGCTGCCTTGCTACCGCACACACACTCGCTCACGATACACTGAAGAGTTTTTCCCCTTTGCCGCAAGAGGGCAGCACAGTGACAGGTCGGAACAATGAGAGCTAGATAGATTAAATTTTGTACACAGATTTGACATCTATAGTGTATACACCTTGCAAATTTTTAGCTAAATCCAACCACGGGTCTGTCTATCTGTACTGTCAGAAATATGTAAATACAATTATTCAAAAATACAATGCCTTAAATATATCAAATTAGATATAGGATTTTGTGACTACAAGTTTAGTTTTGTGTTAAATTTTTCTTTCAATCGATTGAGTAAGATATAACTAAAACTCAAATTCGATTTTTGGATATTCTGTTAGCACATGCCAAGGATTAATCGCCAAATAACTCGCCAAGGATGATAAAAGAGATTCACTAAAAACGCTAAATTCACGTCAAAATGTAATGTTTCGTAACTGTTGTACGCCAGTGCCATGTAAGGCGTTCTCTGACATTACAAGTTTTTTAGAGAGTATGCGGGAAAGTTTTGGGAAAGTCACTCAGACTGATTTCTATATGAGATTCAATATATTGAAAAAGGCTAAAAATCTGCTTGTTTTTTTCAACGAATTGCAAGAAAAAGAAAATATTTCAAACGCAACACTATGAAATACATGACGTCCAAGTTAAGATCAAGGATCATGCTACCATTTTCAATTACAATTTTAAAGATACATATTTCTCATAGATGTGCGACTTATTTTCTACAGTCAATTGTCGTTGAAATCATGATATTCTAATTCTTATTTAAGATTCGAATTTCGGCATTAAATAAGAAGTTTGACGTAGTTCCTCTATTTTCTCTCGCTTTAGAAGGCTACTGTTGGTGTGAAAAGGATTTCAAAATTTCCTCTAATTTGAATCAAACTTCAACTTCGAGCGTACCAAGATGGCGTGACTGGGAAAAACTCGTAAAGGTGTTAATGGTGAATGATTTATGGCAAATTATTCTTTTCTAAAAATTATTTGCATTGTTTTTCTAGTGGGAAATCCATATTTAATATTTACAGAAACTAAATTTATATTTCTTTTAGGTTTGGGTATTTTCAATAAATTAAAAGCTGATTTCAGCAAGTGTTTTTTAGTGGAGGTTCTAATTCTACTTGGTCAAAATTCATGAATCAAGGATACATGATGAAAACATATTGTGGAATCTTTTGTTGGTGTCCGTAGAGTTTTCTAGTAAATATTTTTGATTGAAGCTTGATTTATTTCCAACATATATGGAAAAAACTATCTTCGTCAAGGACTTTTTTGAGCAAAAATGGCTCACTTTTATGCTTCGATTGGCAGGAAACAAGAAAATTTCCTGCAGGCAACTTGAGAGCAAAAAGCAGTTTATTGTTAAACTGCACGTCGATCTACATCTTCCATTGTTAAAGCGCACATCATCAAACTTTCGATAAATGTTGTAGAAGAATGAAATCAAGTGATTCAACCCATAACTTTTATCTTTCCACGGTTCTTTCCCACTTTGAGTTTTCATTTGGGCAATAAATATTCTGAAGTCGCAATTTCGACAAGTTGCTGCAACTGCTCTTTACTTGGGATTCCAGCATCCTTCATTTACTTCTAAATACTTGATCAATTCATTAAACACGATCTTTTGTTGCATCAAACTTGCATCATTATGTCTTTCCACGGATGTCAGCCCCTTTGAGTTTTCATTTGTGCAATAAATATTCTGAAGTCGCAATTTCGGCAAGTTGGTGCACCTGCTCATTGCTTGGGATTCCAGCATCCTTCGTTTACTTCTAAACACTTGATCAATTTATTGAGCACGATCTTCTGTTGCATCAAACGTGCATCGTTATGTATTTCCACGGATGTTAGCCCCTTTGAGTTTTCATTTGTGCAATAAATATTCTGAAGTCGCAATTTCGACAAGTTGGTGCAACTGCTCTTTGCTTGGGATTCCAGCATCCTTCATTTACTTCTAAACACTTGATCAATTCATTGAACACGATCTTATGTTGCATCAAACGTGCATCATTATGTACTTCCACGGATCTTTCCCCTTTTGAGCTTTTATTTGTGCAATAACACATTTGAGTTTTTATTTCTGCAATAATATCTCACAATGCTGGTGGCTAGGTTTTTTGATGAGGTGTTCTGAAACCTGAATGACAGGTCTCGAACAATTTAGTGAACGACAAATATCATCCAGGCATTTTTTCGTCCACTGTTACGACAAATGCCTGAATCTTCACGCGGTGCTATCGAAAAGTAATCATAATTATGCATAGGTTTTGATAAGAAATTCATTTTATTCTTTGCTCTTGTCTTTTCTTAAAATATCTATTGGAGAATGAAAAAAAAAATGGCCATCGTAAGTTAAAAGAGAAAGTTATCATTCACCCCTTCCCATTTTAGTTAAAAAGATATGCACTCTTTTACCAATAAAAAGAATCTCAGATTTATTTAGTGCCTCCCTTTACTTCCTTTTCTTTTTTTTTTATTTAATTCTCTGAGAAACAGCGTCTTATAGTGACTCTCTTTGCATTTCGGACCAATGTTTTTTTTAAATGGCTTGTTTCTATACGCCTGACCCTTTCTTAGTGCCTCTTTCTCTCTCTTCTTTCTTTCTTTCTTCCTTTCTATCTTCTTCTTATGCTTTTTTTTTACTTAATTCTCTGAGATACTTTCCCTTACAGTGATGCTCTTTGCATTTCGGACCCTTATTCTATTTAAAATGTCTTGCTTCTATATATCTGATCTTCCCTTTGTAAACGAACCTGTAGTTAAAATATTAAAAAAAAAATCTATATAGTTTAGGAGTATCTCTACCGAACATGTTAAACAAGCTGCAATAAAAATGTGTTAAATCTCAAAACGTACAATTTGTAGAGAAAATTATTTTTTGGAGGGATTATATTCCTAAATGCGCTTTTTCTATCTGTCACTATGTTATCATTAAATGAGAGTTAATAATAACTCATGACTTAATTTTGTTAATTTCACAAAGCTGAATGAAAATAAAATTATGTGAAAAAAGAGCTAAAAAAAATCCATACTTTTAATCACAATTGCAGTCGTAATTACAGATCCAGTCATAAGATTAAACAGATAATACATAAATGTGTTTTTATTTACAAACAATCCGTCGCATTAACAATTCTTTTATTTTTCATTCAATAGGATTTAATTTCAAATTATCAGTAGTATTTAATTAACAAATTATTAGTAGTAACTGAATTAGTATTTAACGTGCCTTTATATGTACAATCATAGCATTTTTCTTCTATTTCATTTGTTCATTGAAAAACTGAATCAATGAATAGGACAATCTATGAATAGAACTTAATTTTACATAGCATGCATCAGGAATTAAATAGTAAAATTCTTAAATCCAATTAAATGAGTCTATTTATATTTTTAATCTAGCATGTATTACTCTTTGTTAAACAACAAGGTGCTATTTTTAAAACAAATAGCTCATTAATCCAATTGTGGTACAAATAACTAAGCCTAACGACACGGCTGCATTAGTTCCGCGTGATATAAAAGATAAAAATCTTTCTCTCTTTTATTCAAATTTAATCATTTTGTATTTCGAGAAAAAGGACAAAAGATGATAAATATCTGAAATAAAACTGATATTTTAATCAGGAGTTTATCCTTTAGTTTTAGTTTAGTTTAGTTTAGTCTTTAAAAAAATCCTTCCAAATTATTGAAAAAATATGGTTTTAAATAATGAGGTTCTGTTTCGATAGCTGCACTTAAATTAATAAATAGGCTGTTAGCAAATATTCACAAACTAATATGAATTCATCGAAGGGCTATTAATAATATACTCAAAGTCATCTCAAAGTTAGCGAAATTTGTGTATTATAAAAATTTTTATGTAAAAGTAATTTTTAAGTTAAAGGCTTTTGATATAATATTCACTAAATAATTAATTGATAATTGAGTCACGTAGAACTCAATGACACACACAAGAGGTAGAGCTAGACCAATTTATTAATTGAACTCTGAACTCAGAATACAGTAACTGACAAATCCTCTGCTTTTATACAAGCAGAGAAAGTTCCAGAATACTCTTCTGGAGACAGTAAGAAAAGTCCAGAACACTTTTCTGGTAAACTAAAGAAATGTCCAGTATCTTCTGGAACATGAAATAAAGGAAAACATAAAATCGAGGAATTAAGTATTTACATATACTATTAATCGCATTGTCTCTAGCGGGATTCGAACCCAGGTCTCTTGATCATGAGACCAGCCCCATGACCATTCGGCCATGGAGAGTCGACTGTCTTTCTTCAATGCGGCAATATTCTTTTAATTAGATGAAGCAAATAATCAACTTTAAACCAAGCAACGCGGGTTTATCAACTTATTTATCTATTATTAAAAATATTTTAAAAATTTGTATGCAAACATTGTGTATTATTCTCTTCATGATTGGTAAATAGACTGGTCACCTGACTCATGACGTTTGGGATTTGTTTTGACAGTATTGTTTAAAATATTTAGTGAAAAATATTATTACGTCGTATTACGTATTTATATTGCTCTTGATGGTGAAATGGTGACAAAAAAAGAAAAAGTAAAGCTTTAATTAATAACAAATAAAACAGCAAATGAGTTTAAAACAATATTATTTGTTAATTCTATTTTTAGGCACACCGTTTGTGGCAACACTAATGAACAGCTTTCCGGTTTGTTTACATTTTTTTTTACGTAACGGAAATTTTTAGTCTCACGATTAGTAATCTTCAAAATACCTAAGCAATACACGCGTTAACTCTGCATTGTTTTCTAAATAGTAAAGGAACATCCAACTGTATCAGATGAAGAAAAAATGCTAAGAAAGCGAGAGGGAAATTTACAATTTTAAAAGAAAAGACGATCGTGAAATTGCGTGAAAAATTGGAATTTGAGGTAAGCGTGAAAAATTGAAATAATATTGGAGGTATGAGCAAAGAATGTTCTCTTTGTGGTGTTTTAAGTTTTGAATCGGAAGTAAATCAATTAACAAACTTATATTGTTACCAAGGAAAGATTAAGCTTACAAGATTGAACGAATGGCCAGTAAAGTTTAAAAACTTGCTTACTGGAAATGACAAACATCAGGTACAGTACCGGACAACATCAAGGTTGATGAACGAAAGCGATAATGGGGTAAAGTCTCTTAATTTAATATAAAAATACATTTCCATTTGTTTTAATATTCACATTTAACGCACTTGCTCTACGATACAAGATAGAGATCTTTGCCAGCTTCTTGTAGTTCAAAAGTTAATCTAAATATGTTAACTAAAAATCAAGTAAGTTCTTATTGTTTTATAAATTTATCTTTAGAAATTATTGTTACAAACATAGTTTTTATATTATTTTTTTTTTAATATTTTTTTAGTGATATCATTTTTATTTCAGTATAATCTTTTTTCTGATTTAAAATTTTTAAAAATTTAATTTTATACTTAATTATCAATATTATTAAATGTTTTGATGAAATTCAAACTCGTTTCATTGTTCTATCAAACCATTCACTCATAGGTTTTCCAGGGGCAAAATTAAAATAAACAATTTGTTTCTTTAGATACGAACTCTAAAGCAAGATATATGTTTCCTCTTTTTTTCGTAGTACATATTTCCTAACTTATGTGTGCAATATTTTTAAATGACGAAAAAATTATAAATTTGAAAAACATGAAAAATATGAGTTTTTCCAGTAAATCATATTTTTCAATCTTATAAAAATGAAATTTTAAATAAATGCATTCTATATTCATAGTATATCAGTCAGGAAAGCCAATATTCATAGCTAACTGGTCATTAGTGGCCAGTTAGTTTCATAGATGTGACTTTTATTGTACGCTTTTGTGATATTTCATTTTACTAATGTATCTATGGATCATTTATCATTTGTATCCTTCTTGTATTTTTTTTTTCGCTTCTGAAAATTGCTCTTTATCGTTTGCATAGATTGCTCATAATATTGTAGAATGACGTGTCAATTAAATTAATGTATCTACTCTAATACTTATGTGAAATAACGGCACTATGTAAATTAGTTTTTAGGTGAATATAGTAAGGTTATATTAGTTAAGGTTATCGAAGGTGGAAACTCTATTTCATGCTTAAATTTCTATTTCCCGAAGATTATCATAAAATTACAACCATTGTTTTAAATCAGCTTCTCTAGTTAGTGCAATTAATTAGAAGTATAGAATCAAAATCTGCAGTTGGTAGTTTCAAACCGGCGTGAGTTTTCTCCCCAAAGCTTTCTCGCATGCATCTAATAAAAGTATTATCTCAGAGAGCGTCTTCCACAGCATTAGCGTACGATTGTTACGAAATATTAACCTTTGGCGTCAATTCAGCATTTTTACAGAATGTGTCGTGCCATCCTTGATTAGTTTTTTTTTGGCAGTTAATTATTGGCATACTGTTAATAGAATCCCAAAATCAAATTTATGCTTTAGACGCGTTTTTCCGAACCTATTGAAATAAAAATTTGACTCAAAACTGCACTTGTAGTCACAAAATCACATAATAAATTTGAGACATTTAAGTCATTGCTTTTTTGAGTTATCGCATTAAATTTTTTTTTTCGGTAAGGACTAACAGGTGGCTAATCCCTAATTGGATTTGACCCAAAATTTTATAAATATCTATAGATTTTAACTCTGAGTATCGAATTTCACCTATCTGACTCTCTCTCGTTTTGTCATTATCGTGTTAACTTATATTCGAACAGTCGGCCAGGCAGACTACTTCTGCCCAGATTTTTCTTAAAATTTGATAAAAAATCTACAAATTTGATATAAAGATCGTATACCAAATTTCAGCTGTTTAAAGCGTTTTTGAGTTATCTTTGTCACAGATTGACAGACAGACAGAACGGAGATTTTCCAAAAATGTGTTTTTCAAACTGGGGGAGGTCTAAAACGTAGAGATTCGTCAAAATCTCGAGTTCGAATTTTTTGACAATTACTCTATTTTCTCTATACGACATATTCGAGAAGGTAATAATCTTTAAATATACGTTCTTATGGTTCATCGATAGCGTCAAAAATTTGTTGAAATATTTGAGGGATTCTAGGGATTCTATTAAGCATGAATTAAGATTGTTTATTCCCGCTTCAAGTTTGGATGAAGAACTTGTAAAAAAAAAAAAAAAAGTTCTCATTTTTGGGAAAAAAATAATTAAATTATTTCTTTTTGAATTCCAGAAAACATATAGAATGTTAACTCTTAATATAACAATACATTTGACTACTATGTATTGCCGGCGTCCTGGCATAGGGGTAGCGTGTCTTTCCGTAATCTGGGCGTCCCGGATTCGAATCCCGGTTCAAGCATGGTTGTTCTTCATCTGTGTTCTATCTGTGAGGTGTGTGAATGCGCCCCCCTGTAAAAAGGGGTTATGCAAGCGAATATGTGTGAGTTTCATGAGCTAGAAGTCAGACTTCTGCCCTCGGGGGCTCAGGGGTCTTTACCCTCAGAAGCTACTGCAACCCCTTTTCATGGTAACGCGGACACATCATCATCATCACTACTATGTATTATGTCTTAATTTTTCTAGGATTACTGCCAAATATATATATATATATATATATATAATATAAATTTTTATATTTTTTTACAGCCAAATATTTACATTAACTGAATTTGGGCTTGTACGATTTTCTGAACATATCCAATAATATTGTTTGCACTAAGATAGCTTCCCATTTGTATGTTTCAGATTCAAGAAAATTCAAATTTGTTGAATAAATATGATGATATAAAATATTTTCTGAACAAACTTGTATAGTAAAAATTTTAAAATTTTATAGATAAATCTCAAAAATTTCATTCCATAATTTAAGATTTAACAACATTTTTCATATTAAACATCATGTTATTTAAACAACTTAATTCTATTTTTATTTTTGTAAGTGAAATATGCAAGGAAAATATACTGTGATTGTTAAAAAATTCAGTCGCGAGATTGAGATAAATTAGCACTTTTTGACCTGCTTAATCTAATGTGTGAAAAAAAAAACACAACTAGTTTACGTTTAAGATCAAAAACTCCCATTTTTAAACTGTCTATGTATCGGTCAATTCTTATGTTTTAACTCTAATCTGTCTATAGTAATTCAAAAATATAAATGATCTTGATGGATTGAAGTTTGTTATATGGTCCGAATTCCATATTTGTTGATCCATATAAAATTCAATGTGAAATGGATTTAAAGTAGTCATTTTACCTCACATAAATCAATTCTTCACTTCGAATTCATTGTACTGTTACATGTAAATATTAAGTTTGTTTTATGACTCTGATTGGGTAATTATTAGTTAGACCTTTTAGCACAAAAATAACATCTAGCCATGTTGCATCAATGAAATACTGATTGTAATTTTGGCAGGCATTAACTCCATTAATTATAGTTCGGTAATATTGTATTATGTTTAAATAATATTCGTTCTTACTGTTATGATATAATTCATGAAGGAAAATTTTTTAATGCACGGAAAAACTCACGAAAGCATGTATGATGGGTTGAATTTTGTTATGTGGTCCAAATAAAATATTTGTAATCCATATGAAATTTATTGAATGGATTAAAAGTAGACATTGTATCTTACATAAATCGTTCTTCAGTGTTAAATGTAAATGTTTAATGGAGTTTGTTTTATGACTTATTGGTTGTTTAGGTTATTTAGGCCTTTTGGCACAAAAGTCAAATTTGGCCATGCTGCGCCAATCAAATATCAATAGTGACTCTGACATTAACTCCATTAATTATAGTTCAGTAATATTGTATCATGTTTGAGTAAAATAGATTCTCATTGTTACTTAATAATTCGAGAAAGAAAGATTTTTTAACGCACGGAAAGACTCACGAAATAATGTATGATGGGTGGAGCTTTGCTATGTGATCCAAACACCATATTTGTTGATCCATATAAAATTAAACATCCAATGGGTTAAAAGTTAGCATTTTATATTATATAAATCGATTCTTCACTGTTCAATGTAAACGTTTCATGATATTAAGTTTGTTTTATGACTCTGATTGGTTGATTAGGTAAGTTAGGCTTTTTGGCCATAAAGTCAAATGTGGTCATGCTGCGCCAACCAAATACTGTTAGTGACTCTGACATCAACTCCATTAATTATAATTCGTTAATAATATATTATGTTTAAGTAATATTAATTTTCATTGTTACCGAAGATTTCATGAAAGAAAGATATTTTTAACACACGGAAAAACTCACGAAAGCATGTATGATGGGTTGAAATTTGTCATGTGGTCCAAACACCATATTTGTTGATCCATATGAAATTCAACTTACAATGGATTAAAAGTAGACATTTTATCTTACATAAATCGATTCTTCACTGTTAAGTGGAAATGTTTAATGACTTTACGTTTATTTTATGACTGATTGATTGATTAAGTTTGTTAGGCCTTTTGGCACAAGTCAAATCTGACTATACTTCACCAATCAAATACTGATAACGACTCTGGCATCAACTCCATTAATTATAGTTCGGTAATGTTATATTAGGTTTGAGTAACATTCGTTCTCATTGTCTCATGAAAGAAAGATTTTTTAACGCACGGAAAAATTCACTAATGCACGTAAGCATTAAGAATTAGCATTTCAATATCTTCTTCTCACCAGTCTTTTCCGAAGCCAGTTCTCACGTTGAGTTCCGAAGCATATCTATTTTAATTTTTATTACTTTCTTTACCTGAATGCTTCCCAGTAACAGCTTTAGAAAATGATCAAACCTAACCGCGATTTTTTAAAGAAACTTGGGCATATAAATCATCCAAACTGGTATCTTCTTTCCTCTTGAAATGTCTGTCACCGTTCTTTCCTCCTTATCAACGGAGATGGGATTGATAGCCACGGGGTATTGTCAAAAATGTACCGAAACGTTTCAAAGGATGTGTTTAGGATTAAATAATATTCCAGCAAAATAATGTTAGAGGAAAGAGATAACTAAACATGCACTGAAGTCGTGGAAAATCCTTTTTTTTTGTTTTGCTTTTATGGAACATTTTTTTAAAATCTGATAAGGTAAAGGTTCTTGAGTTGATGTAACATACTAACACTGTTTTACTTACAGAATGATTCAAAATAAGAGGATTCATATCAAACTCAGTTATCGGTATAAGTTATCAATTAAATGAAATTTTTCGTCTAACTCTGTTTTACTTACTTGATGATTTAAAATAAGAAAATCTATTCATTAGAAATAATGAAATCGACATAATTAATCAATTAAATGAAATTTTTCGTCTAACTCTGTTTTACTTACTTGATGATTTAAAATAAGAAAATCTATTCATTAGAAATAATGAAATCGACATAATTAATCAATTAAATGAAATTTTTCGTCTAACTCTGTTTTACTTACTTGATGATTTAAAATAAGAAAATCTATTCATTAGAAATAATGAAATCGACATAATTAATCAATTAAATGAAATTTTTCTATTAATATTGTTTTACTTAACTGGATGTTCTAAAATATGAAAATTTATTCATTATCGACACAATAATCGACATAAATTATATGATTTTTTTCATCTAAAATTGTTTTATTTACCGTTTGGTTTGAAATTAGAAAATAGATTCATTAGAAACACAAAAATTATCAATTAAAGGAAATTTTTCATCTAATATTGTTTTACTTACTGTTTGGTTTGAAATAAAGGATTCAAAATAAGAGGATTCATATCAAACTCAGTTATCGGTATAAGTTATCAATTAAATGAAATTTTTCGTCTAACTCTGTTTTACTTACTTGATGATTTAAAATAAGAAAATCTATTCATTAGAAATAATGAAATCGACATAATTAATCAATTAAATGAAATTTTTCGTCTAACTCTGTTTTACTTACTTGATGATTTAAAATAAGAAAATTTATTCATTAGAAATAATGAAATCGACATAATTAATCAATTAAATGAAATTTTTCATCTAACTCTGTTTTACTTACTTGATGATTTAAAATAAGAAAATCTATTCATTAGAAATAATGAAATCGACATAATTAATCAATTAAATGAAATTTTTCGTCTAACTCTGTTTTACTTACTTGATGATTTAAAATAAGAAAATCTATTCATTAGAAATAATGAAATCGACATAATTAATCAATTAAATGAAATTTTTCGTCTAACTCTGTTTTACTTACTTGATGATTTAAAATAAGAAAATTTATTCATTAGAAATAATGAAATCGACATAATTAATCAATTAAATGAAATTTTTCTATTAATATTGTTTTACTTAACTGGATGTTCTAAAATATGAAAATTTATTCATTATCGACACAATAATCGACATAAATTATATGATTTTTTTCATCTAAAATTGTTTTATTTACCGTTTGGTTTGAAATTAGAAAATAGATTCATTAGAAACACAAAAATTATCAATTAAAGGAAATTTTTCATCTAATATTGTTTTACTTACTGTTTGGTTTGAAATAAAGGATTCAAAATAAGAGGATTCATATCAAACTCAGTTATCGGTATAAGTTATCAATTAAATGAAATTTTTCGTCTAACTCTGTTTTACTTACTTGATGATTTAAAATAAGAAAATCTATTCATTAGAAATAATGAAATCGACATAATTAATCAATTAAATGAAATTTTTCGTCTAACTCTGTTTTACTTACTTGATGATTTAAAATAAGAAAATTTATTCATTAGAAATAATGAAATCGACATAATTAATCAATTAAATGAAATTTTTCTATTAATATTGTTTTACTTAACTGGATGATCTAAAATATGAAAATTTATTCATTATCGACACAATAATCGACATAAATTATCAATTAAATGATTTTTTTAATCTAAAATTGTTTTATTTACCGTTTGGTTTGAAATTAGAAAATAGATTCATTAGAAACACAAAAATCGACAAAAATTATCAATTAAATGAAATTTTTCATCTAATATTATTTTACTTAATGTTTGGTTTGAAATAAGAAAATAGATTCATTAGAAACACAATAATCGACAAAAATTATCAATTAAATGAAATTTTTCATCTAACATTGTTTTACTTACTGTTTGGTTTGAAATAAGAAAATAGATTCATTAGAAACACAATAATCGTCATAAATTATGAATATAGTGTAATTTTTAATCCAGCGATATTTTACTTACTGGATGATTTAATATAAGAAAGACGGGTTCACTACATATACAGTTATCGGCATAAGTTATCAATTAAAAAATCTTTTTCATCTAATACTATTTTAGTTACAGAATGATTCAAAATGAGAGGATTCATTTCAAACACAGTTATCGACATAATTTATCAATTAGATGAAATTATTTCATCTAAAATTGTTTTACTTACTAGATGATTTAAAATAGGAAAGCGGATTCATTGCAAACATAGTTATCGACATAAGTTATCAATTAAAGGAAATTTTTCATCTAATACTGTTTTACTTAACTGGATGATTTAAAATATGAAAATGGATTCCTTAGAAACATAATAATCGACATAAGTTATCAATTAAATGAACTTTTTCATCTGTGCATTATTTATTGGTGTTAACCTTTTATGTTTCATTGATTTTATCAAAGGGTCGATAAATGAGTTCGCAAATTCATCCATGATTATAAATATCATATTAAGGTCGAAATGAAATTTAAAAGAAATTTAGAAAGAACCTTTATATATATATATCAATGAAATATGTCCTGTGGTATTGGACAGTGGACCTGTTCAACAATAATGTGACATCCAATGTTACTAGATAATGGAGTTGTTTAACCAAAATGTGACGTCCAGTGGTACTGGACCTGTTCAATCAAAATATGATGTCAAATGGTACTGGACAGTGGACCCCAAATGTATAATAACTGATAGCAATAACATGTTTATAGTTAAAAACAAATAAAAATATCATAAGAAATATAATCAGTAATATAAAAGCGAAACATGTACAGTAGATGTTTCCTTTCATTATTAGAAATAATGTCTATGATTTGATTTGGCATATACTGGTTAATAATACATAACAATATACAGCTTATCGAACTTAATAATTAGTTTTAAAATATCATCTATGTAATCCATGAATTTCCATTTTTCTATTGCTGCATCAATATCTGTTTCAGGCAACAGAATTCCAGATCCTGTAAAGCGTTAACTTCAATCATGAGCTTCTTTAGGATATATCAGTCAGTAACTGATATATCCTTTCAGTAACTGATGCCAAAAATTCTTTTTTTTAACTAATAATAAATAACTTTCCTTTTATGACTAATTTCATTCTTCATACAAATAACTTAATTCGGAGACCTTTATAATAATGTTTCGGTTATCATTTTAGGGCTTTTGCTGTGTTATGTCGCTGCATATCTGCATAATATATGCATCGATGTGTCAATCCAATCAGTTTGCTTTACAATCACGATATGAGCACTAAAATATCCAAGTCGAGCAAATATCCGCCAAGTCGAGCAAAAACAAGCGGCACGGCCGTACCATCCTTTTCTCGAAGCAGTTCAGGCCATTTTCGACCCCCTATAACTTTGTTATGGATAAAACTAGAAGCCTGAATTTTCAGTGACCAAGCAGGCATTATATAAATACGGTATATTTCAAATTTCATTAAATTTGAAGCAGTAGTTTAAGAATTATAACTAGTCAAAGTTTGTGAATTTTGTCACTGACTGACTGATTTATTGACTGACTGACTGACTGATCTTCAAAACTCTAAGGCACTTCTAGCAGACATAGAAGCTTCAAATTTAGAATACAATTAGTGTTTAGTCTATAAATCAAGGAAAAACTAAAATATCCGTGTAATAATGGACGGATCGATAAATTTTTCGAAGTTTCGAGCATTATCCATTTTGTCGGCAAATTCGTCGCCAAGTGGTCGCCAAGTTTGTCTCCAAGTTCTGGGATCACTGGCTCGGCAAAAAGAAATGAGATGCCATCAAAAACATAACTTGTAAAAAAAAACAAGTCTCGCAACTCAGTTCTTCTATCGTAAAAAGTTGTGAGATCCATGTAATACCAAGTCGGTCAATTTATTCAATCCCTACTTAAGGGTCCTTCTGTTTTAAGTTATTACGTAATTAACTAAACTAACAACATCTTATAGTGACCATATCAATATTAAAAATCTTCTATGGTTTAAATAAATAGATTGACTTGGCAATCGCATGAAAACACAATGCATCTTTACATTAAATTAGATTACATTAACATATTATATAAAATTAGATTGTTTAGTGCGATTGCCAAGTCAATCTATTTATTTAAACCATAGAAGATTTTTAATATTGATATGGTCACTATAAGATGTTGTTAGATTAGCTAATTACGTAATAACTTAAAACAGAAGGACCCTTAAGTAGGGACTGAATAAATTGACCGACTTGGTATTACATGGATCTCACAACTTTTTACAATAGAAGAACTGAGTTGCGAGACTTGGTTTTTTTTACAAGTTATGTTTTTGATGGCATTATTTATTATAAAAATGTTTGAACGTGCGAATCACATGCTATATAATTTGACGATTGAAATCACCAAATTGGCGAAATTTTGTCTTGGGTCTTTTTTGTCGCCGCTACAAACGACAAGTACCAATATAAAAGACAAGTGAATCTATCCAATATTTAATCATTTGGTCTCTGAATTTAACCAGTGAATAATACAGTGAATAGTGTGGACTATGTTGTTTAAGAACAAATAGTGAATTCAGTATAATTCAGTAGTTGCACAGAACGAAATAAAATTTCAAGGAATATTCCGATTTTAAAAACATTTTACGATTCTGTAAATCTAAAACAGTATGATGTTTAGATTTATAAAAGATTACAACAGTTTTTTTTTTTTCCATATTGAATGAGTCCATTATTTGTGACAGAATTCCAGTAAAATTTACAGGGTCATTTTAACACAAGAAAAAAAAAATGTTTCTCTTCATTTTCAACGCCATGGCATTATTCTTAAATATGCAAGGAATGTTTTAAGCAGCTGTGAACGAAAACGACACTGGCTTGAACGCCACCGATAATTAAAAAGCCCTTCGAGTCTTCTAGGAGAAAGTTATGATACTTCGTAACAACTGTTGAATTTCCCCTGGAAAAACTCACTCTTGGGGAACGGTATTCCATTCAAGAATTTCGATCCCTCCAGGAAAAAACGGTCGCCTCTCGATGTAGGGAATTAGAGTTCGAATGCGAGTAGAGTTTTGGCAAGTAAGTGGAAAAAACGTTGAATGAAATGAACGAGTGGACACGTAGACCGTGGAGGAAACGGGGCCTTGAGAAGGTCTTTGTGCTACATTCCTCGTCACGCGCCCCTTGACTGGATAAATATTTACCTTACGTCAGGAATCGACGAACCACAAAGGGAACGCCACTGATCGCAACTGATCCGTCTGATTCTCGTCTTTGAGAGACACTTCTTTTCCGACTGGGTGGTATTGTGTCGCTGAGGCTTGCCCCATTGACTGGGGCATTTGTTGGCGACAGTGACACTACTGAAATATAATAGCAAATGGAGCGTAGGACCAAATGTCTGCTAGATTTTATGTCACATTGTTTATCGTTATGATGAGAAAGGAAAATTCTAGATTTATTTTGGCACAATGCTGTGCAAGTTTTGTGAAATGTGTTTCTAATCTTGAAAGTATAAATATTTGGCTAATACGAGGAATCGACGAACCACAAAGGGAACGCCACTGATCGCAACTGATCCGTCTGATTCTCGTCTTTGAGAGACACTTCTTTTCCGACTGGGTGGTATTGTGTCGCTGAGGCTTGCCCCATTGACTGGGGCATTTGTTGGTGACAATGACACTACTGAAATATAATAGCAAATGGAGCGTAGGACCAAATGTCTGCTAGATTTTATGTCACATTGTTTATCGTTATGATGAGAAAGCAAAATTCTAGATTTATTTTGGCACAATGCTGTGCAAGTTTTGTGAAATGTGTTTCTAATCTTGAAAGTATAAATATTTGTCTAATACGAGGAATCGATGAACTACAAAAAGAATGGCACTAATCATGATTGATTCTCATGTCCGAAAGAAATGTCTTTGTTAACTAGATGTCAAATCATTGAAGTTTGGCTCATTGATTTTGTTACTTTTGGCGACAATGAGTGTCAACAAGAATATGGTAGAATTTATATCCATTTTTTTTTATTTTGATGATGAGAAAGCAAAATTTTTGATTTATTTTGGCACAATGCTGTGCAAGTTTTGTGAAATGTGTTTCTAATCTTGAAAGTATAAATATTTGGCTAATACAAGGAATCGATGAACTACCAAGAGAATGGCACTAATCATGATTGATTCTCATGTCCGAAAGAAATGTCTTTGTTAACTAGATGTCAAATCATTGAAGTTTGGCTCATTGATTTTGTTACTTTTGGCGACAATGAGTGTCAACAAGAATATGGTAGAATTTATATCCATTTTTTTTATTTTGATGATGAGAAAGCAAAATTTTTGATTTATTTTGGCACAATGCTGTGCAAGTTTTGTGAAATATGTTTCTAATCTTGAAAGTATAAATATTTGGCTAATACGAGGAATCGATGAACTACAAAAAGAATGGCACTAATCAGGATTGATTCTCATGTCCGAAAGAAATGTCTTTGTTAACTAGATGTCAAATCATTGAAGTTCGGCTCATTGATTTTGTTACTTTTGGCGACAATGAGTGTCAACAAGAATATGGTAGAATTTATATAATTTTTTATTTTTATTTTGATGATGAAAAAGCAAAATTTTTGATTTATTTTGGCACAGTAATGATTAGGTTTGCAAAAGATAGCTCTAATCTTGAAAGAATAAATATTTGGAAAAGAATAAATATTACAAGAGGAATCGATGAACTGCCTAGACAATGAAACTAATCATAATTTATCCAACTGATTCCAAATGTTTGAGAGATTAGAAATGTTCAACTAGATGACAAATTACTGAAGTCTGAATCATGGACTTTGTTATTTTTGGTGACAATGAGTAACAACTGGAATACGGCAGAATTTATAACAATTGCTCATTATTAAGATGAGAACGAAAAATTTTAGATTTATTTTGACACAGTGCAGTTTAAGTTTGTCAAAGATAGTTCTAATCTTGAACGAATAAATATTTGGCTTATAAGAGGAATCTCTGAACTACCAAGAGAATGCCATTAATCATAATTTAACTTTCTGATTCCAAATGTTTGAGAAAAATCCTTTTGTCAACTAGATGTCATATCACTGAAGTCTGACTCATTGACTTTGATGTTTTTGGCGACAATGAATAACAGCTGGAATATGGCAAAACTTATAACATTTATTTATTATTATAATGAAAAATTCTAGATTTAATAGGCACAGTAGGCTGCGAAAGCATAGCTCTAAGACTGTCGCAATATTGAAAGACAAGGCGTTTTTGAATTTTCGCGCTTACATTTTTTTCACAGATAGAGAGACAATCAACCCGTTGCTGGATTTGGCACAAACTTTGATAGATCCCTACACTATAGATGTGAAATCTGCGTACCGAATTTTATATACACAACTCTCTTCGTTTTCCAATTATCGTGTTAACGTAAATTAGAACAAATGGACAGATGGATTTCTTCTGAATATATTTTACTCAAAATGGGATAGATATCTGCAAATTTCGTGTCAAGACCATATAGCTTTCAGCTCAAAGCAGTTTTGAGCTATCTTTGTCAAAGATGGGCAGACGGACATTTTCCAAAAATGTGTTCTCCGAACTCAAGGATGTCTAATACATGAAGATTCGTCAAAGTCTCCATATCGAATTTTTTGACGTTTACTATATTTTTTCTATAATACGTGTACGAGAAATTAAGAAAGTCAAGATTGTAAAAAAATATAAATGTATTACGTTTATTTTTTCAAAAGACAAGATGGAAGTGAAATTTGGATTCTTAAAATCAATTTTTATTCAAAATGTAAGAATTTTTGAAGCTTTTATGCTTAAAATTTATTCTAATTTTGATAAAAAAAATAAGCATTTAATTGTTTTTAGGAAATCAAAACTTGGGGAAAAAAGCCACCCTGATTTTATATAGTTAACTTTCACTTATTTTCTTTTTATAGCTATTTTACTTATTTTCTTTTCTTCTTTTAGCTACTTTTTATTTATGTAACAAATATATCCACATTGTGTACATATGACGGATGTATTTGTTTGTAATACGAATGAGTTTTATTTTGATTAAACTGCTTTCATTTTAGTCGAAATGCATTTATTATGAATTTATAAATTACTTCACTCGACATCCTGTCAGCCTCTAATATAACTAATTTACTAATTCAGTTTCCCATTCTTCCTTTTACGCGGTGATACGCATATACATATTAAGTCTGAAATTTATTTTAAGATTCTATCTTAAGAATTTGTTGTTTTCTTTATGTTGTTTCATTTGTTTTTTTATAGCTGTTACATTTCATTTGCTGTCTGGACAAATACAGAGTATAAAGCGTTAGAAATCTAATAAAAGAAATCGTGCCTTTCAATTCCAGCTGTTAACTCAAAAGATATAAATAGAAGATAAATATTTAATTTTCCAGCGCTCCAATTAACCACCACCATAAAAGAACATGTTGAAATGCTATTATGTACAGCTGCGAAATTTCCTCCTTCATAATTTCTAATATTAAAACATGAATTTCCATTAAAAAAGACGGATAATTAATGCATATGAAGTAACGATTTGCAAATAAAAAAATGTATTTTTTTATTAGGATTTTTTTTACCAGGAATGTGCCATCATCATATGCTGCATGGTTTCGTTCAAAAGATATTTTATGAATGAAATTTAATGGTGACTTTTACCAGAAAATGATTTTATCCGAAATGTACTATCATCACATATTGCATGATTTCGTTCAAATGACATCTATTATAACAAATTTATATTAACTTTGGAAATTTATTAAATTTTTGAGTAAGTCAGCCATCTAACTCTCCGACCCGCCACAAAGGCACACGGATTTAAACCATAAAAACTGAATGACCGGACCGCCGCAACAGCAACATTGGCAGGGAACTGTGGTTGAGTCCTAAGGGCCGTCACCGGCCACGGTACAACCCTCCCCGAAGAAAGTACGTCCCGTCATCGATAGGAGGAGTCAGATCCCCCACCTATTAGTGTACCTTCCAGGGTGGCGAGATCCAACCATCTTGCCGGAAGCATCTCATCCTCATTTCGAGGTGCCCCCCCCCGGAGGTTTAAATTTTTTTTGTGAGTAAAATAGATAATATATTCTAGTGGTACGTGTACCATAAATTGATAACTCCTGTATATAGAGGGAAATCCAGTTATCGAATTAAAAGGCAAATGCTTCAGTTTAAAAACAAGCTGAAGTGATTTTTCCAAAACTTCTTCCCACACTCTGCGATCAACTTGTCATGCCAGAGAACGCTTTGCATGACAATGGCGTGCAATAGTTATGAATACTAACTTTTGGCGGGAATTTAGAATTTTTATTGAATTTATACTGTCGTCATTGGCGTGTGTTTTGGCGATTAATCCCTGATATGCGGTTAATAGTATCCAAAAATCGAAATTAGGCTTTATATTCGTTTTTCACAACCGATTGAAACAAGATTTGACAAAATGCATTTGTAATCATAAAATGGCATACTAAATTGGGTACATTTAAGTCATTGCGTTTTTGAATTACCGCGTTTACATATTTCTGAAAATACAGACCGACAGACAGTTGTTGTGGTTATCATGTTGATTTTACTTCAAACATCGATAGGTATCTACACTATACATGTTAAATCTCTGTACCAAATCTTATCTATCTAGCTCTCTACGTTTTGTAGTTATAGTGTTAACTTATATTCGAACTACCGGACAGACTGACTTCCTCAGAGCATAATTTTACACAAAATTTAACAGAAATCTGCAAATTTTGTGTAAAAAGCGTATGCCAAATTTCAACCGTCTAGCTGAAAGCATTTTTTTAGTTATCTTTGTCACATACAGGCAAAAGGACATTTTCCAAAAATGTTATTTCCGAACTCAGGGTGGTTTAAAACGTGGAGATTCGTCAAAAATCTCAAATTCGAATTTTTTGACGATTACTATACTTTCTCTTCTCTGCCAGATCACGGTGGCATGGTAGTAAGGTCTCGACTTCGGAACCGGTGGGCTTCAGGTTCGAGACCCAATTCCACCGAAGAACCGCTGTGTAAGCGTGTCTGGTGCACGTTCAGCCCGTTGGGGCCAAATGTCCCCTACTGGCGTGGTGCTGAATCTTGTCCTCGTCATCTGACCCTGGTTTAAAATTACGAGGTCTATCCCAAAATACCCCTGGTGTCTCTTGAAAAAACGGAACGTTAACATAATTAAACAAAATTTCTCTATAGTACCTGTAGGGAAAAGTAAAAAAGCACTTTTCTAAATATTAATTTCCTCGAAATTTTTTTCATTGCATTACTACTTAACTGTTTTCAACATTTTTTTTTTTTTTTTTTTTTTTTTTTTGTTTCTCGAACTGTTTCAAATTCTTGTAAAACTCTACTACCATTTTCGAATACTTGAGCATTGCGACAGGCTCTCTTTTGTTTCCAACCTCTGTTTAATTCAAACTCAATAACCTGTCACTATACATACTTCTATTCATTCGGTTGACTGCTCATAATCGCGCTTTTTTTTTTAATTGCTCACTTAAAATTCTTATTGCGTAAAATCACAACTTTGCAAAAAGAGATTTGTAAGTTTTTAAAGTCGTTTTCCGAGAAGTTATTTTCCTATTTCTGTGCCTTTCGACATCTTTTGTAATTTAATCGCTGTCGAAAAGATGAAGTTTTTCCTGCTCAAAGAAAGAGCAAATTGAATTGGTTCTTCGGATTTATTTGTTGTTGAAAATAACAGTTTCTTGTTTTCAGTTTTGTTTGTTTATAGGTAATTAAGGGTTTATTCGAAATGTATTCGGTATGACTATTAAAGAAACAATTTCTTTTTCTTTCTTACTATTGTGTGAAAAGTGGACTTTGAAAAAGTTTTTGATGCATGTCATTAATTTTATAAAAAAGCAACACTGAAAAACATATCTTGCATCTTGTTATGTTATGGAAATTTTATAGTGGGATTTAAAATAACAATAGCTTTAGCCGATAAACCGCATAATCCTGGTTATAAAAATAAATTATTTCTGACGACAGATTATTCGACTAGATTATTGACTTTTTAGCCGGCGTCCTGGCCTAGGGGTAGCGCGTCTTCCCTGTGAACTAGGCGTCCTGGTTCGGGCATGGTTGTTCTCTTCCTTGTGTTCTCTCTGTGAGGTGTGTGAATGAGCCCCGTGAGAAAAGGGGTTGTGCAAGCGAGTGTGTGTGTGTTATCTTCATTTGAGGTAGAAGTCAGACTTCTGCTCTCGGGTGTTCAGAGGTCTTTACCCTCAGAAGCTACTGCGCAATAATTTGGCTTAAAATAGTCACACGACAAAAAAAAAATGACTTTTTAAGCTGTTCGTTCAATATTAATGTGGAATATGTATTTTTTTAAACAAAATTTCACCTTGGTGTTATCTGATAAGACAGAAAAATATAAATTTAATTAAATAAATGGAAACAAATCATATCGTGTGCGAATTAAAAATGCTTATACTCACTACTTATAATTAAAATGAAAGTATATGTGTTGGCACTCTACAGGCTCTTCGACCTAGAACAACAAAACTTGGCACAAATATACTTTGTAGGGTAGGAATGTGCACCTTCAAACGACTTTTTTGAATTTTTAATTAGCATTTTAACTGATACTTTCCTACGGTCTTTAAATTATTAGACATCTATATTGAAACAGATATCGCAATTTTACTTTATTGCCAGATGAAAAGAATGGTACTAAAGGCGACAGTTTCTTTCCAAACTTCAGCACCACAAGAACAAAAGGGTGTTTAATCCTGAGGGATTTAATTTGTATTATGACCGCATACTCGGCGAAATCCCTTAGGATTCAATTGGCTTTAATTCACTAAACGCCGTTTCTTACCAATAAGAATCCCCGCGATTTTACCAATAAGAGGTTGTGGCGGATTGATATGAGCGAGGATAGAACCTGTGACCTTGTGGTTCGCAGCCCAGTAACATGACCACGATATGAAAGCAATTGCACGTGCAGCGTAGCTGTTAACTGGCTTATAAGCTATTCACTACAGACTCTCCCTCCAGTGAGTCGGAGGTGAGACGAACGATATGGCTGTTGAGTGGTGATGTATTAGCTGTTGATTTTAATGCGCCTGAACCCATTTGATAAACGGCAAGCGTTATGGCGAGCGTGTGTGGGTGAGGAGTTGCTGATGTTGCTGCGTCAAGTGAGTCTGACGACTTTGTGTTACTGCATCAAGTGAGTCTGACGACTTTGAGTTGATGTTGGTAGATGGCGCCACAACAACTGAACAAAGGTTGAAGGTTCATCGTCCGAGGTCACCGATGTGGCGAATTTGCGATGAGCGAGGAAAGAACCTAGGACCTTGTGGTTCGCAGCCCAGTAACATGACCATGATACAAAAGCAATTGCTCGTGCAGCGTAGCTGTTAATTAGCTTATAAGCTATTCACTACAAGTTCATATCCCTTAACCAAGTATGTATATGTAGCGCTTAAGTTTTACGACAATATCAGAAGCACGAAATTTTCTTGTTAACTACCAAATTAATATGTTATCCTTCTTTCTGCCCTGGGTATAAAAGTTTTAAACCTTGGCCAATACCTTGAATTTTGTGAGTGCTTAGACTTTTATTTTTTAGTGTGTGTGTTTTGTGCTTCAGAGTATAGTGAAGAAAACCAAATATGCATGTTTGAAATGTATTTTTATCGAATGATTAAGACCAAAATTAGACATAGAGCAATTTTGATAACAATATCAAGTATCAAATTCCTTTCAAATAAGTCTGAGTTTTTGAGATATCTCGTTTACCAAGTGTGCCAGTAAATAATATTTCTTAAAGAAAACGAATGTACCTTGGGTGTGAAGTAACAAATGCTTTATTCAAAGTATGGTCATCACTAACATATAGTTTGCCTGCCTGTTCTTGAAAAAGTGAAATCTTCCTAGAAAAAGGTTTCATATTTTGAATTCATTCAGCCAGGAAGCTATTTTTGGATGCCTCCATAATTGTTAAAGTGTTGCTGGAAAAGTATGTAAGTTATCTAGGAAAACAAGTGGTAGTCTGAAGGAACTAAATCTGGTGACTATTACAGGCAGGGACAAGAGTTCCTAGTTGTGTGCAGAAATGATGCTACTAATGTCTATTGTAATGTAGGATGAAATGTCGATTTGCTGCTCAATCACTTGCAGCTTTATCTAGAGGTATGGAGCTCAAATTTAGAGGAATATGGAAAATTCTGAGGAGACCTCAAAATAATGCCCTGCACCATGTTAAACAGATAATAAGTGTAAAAGAAGATAAGGAGGAGGGTTAAAGATGGAATGCTTTTGGTTGGAGATCATCCGCCTTGAAAAAGATGTCTGTTTTTCTTTCGAATTTTCGGAGGCAATTTCGAAGACAAAATAATTGGAATCAGTTTTGCAAGATCACCGCCAGTTTTGTATCAAATAATTAGATAGCTGGTTATCTCACTGGCTTACATGAGGAATTTAGAAAATGAAATTTACGCCGTAGAAAACAATATGAAATCTAATGGATATTACCCACGTATTTAAGTTTTCAACGACACTGTAATCCCAAGGGATTCGGCTGCATTAGGCGAGTTCTTCCTTTGTTGAGAGAAACTTAAATATCAAGTTATTCATTAGAAATTTAATTTAATTTAAACATATTGAATATTCCGAGAGAATTATTAGTCTCCAATAGCGGTTTATTGAATATACAGGGTGTTTATAAAGTTCCGGACCCATTTTGATGTTTAATAACTCATGAAATAATAAAGATAGATTAAAATTAATAACATAAATGGTTAAATAGACTCAAAAAATTTCATGACCCTTGTCAATGAACTTCCACGTGTGCCCCCTTCGTCGCACGGAGAATATCAAGTCGATAGTCAATTTCACGCCAGGTAGCGACAAGCATGTCGGCATCCACAGAGCCATTTGCGCACATTATGGTGATTAACAATGCCAGAAACATGAAAGGATGCTTCATCGGAGAACATTATGCTCTTCAGAAAATCAGCAGCATCTTCTATCCTCCTTAGCATATCTGTTGCAAAGGCCATCCTCCTAGGCCTATCGTTCGGTTCCAAAACTTGAACAATTTGAACTTTGTATGCATGCAGTCTTAATTTTTTCTTAATAACCTAGTACACCGTCGAAATTGGCTTATCCAATTCTGTTGCCGCTGATCTCACAGATATTCTAGGATTGTGTAAAAATGTCTCTCTGACACGCTCAACATCAAAATCACTTGTGCAAGGACGTCTGGAACGTTTCTTATCTTCGATACTTCCAATTTCTAGAAAATTCTTTTTCCACCGCAAGATGCTGTTTTTGGATGGAGGATCTTTTTGGTAAATTCTTCTGAAATTTCTCTGTGCTTGCACTATCGATTTCATTTCTATGAACCACCATAAAATCTGTCCTTTCTCTTGTGGTGTACGCATTCTCCTTAATATCCACTCGAATAAAACATCACATACAAAAGTACTACATAGAACAAACACATCAAAAGTAAACATAACATTGCAATAGTTGCCAAAAACAAAAGAGAGAAAAATGCAATTAATAAGCAGACAATATTTAGGAAAGTACAGATATTTAGACTGGAAAATGAAATTATCTAAAAATAACCACACGTGCAGACGATATTTACAAAAGTAAAAATATTCAAACCTGAAAAGGAAAATATATGAGTTATTCCATCAATAAATGCCATAAGTTTGTTTATATCTTTATTATTTTACGAGTTATTAAGCATCAAAATGGGTCCGGGACTTTATAAACACCCTGTATTATATAAATAGCGGTACTTGTTTATTGTTACGGTAAACGCAATAAATCGCCAGAAAATACAAACCGTCGCCAACTTGGCAGGTTGATATTGGTAATTCGGAGATGACCACTTTAACGTAATCTAAATATCGCCTAGTAACCCCATTACTTTGGTGATTTTGGAGATTGGCGTAATCTGAAAATCATCTAAACCAGGGAATACAACCATCTTTACATTTTAAACAAAATGACTTTTTTTTATGTAAAATGAAAACCACCAAATAAACCCATCATCTTGGCGTTCTTGTCGCAATCATCTGAAAATCGCCAAATAAACCTGAGAATGTAACCATCTTGGTATTTTATTCATAATGGAACTTGGCGATCATAGCGTAATCAGAAGATCTCTAAATAAACTCGACAGCCTTAATAATAAGCAAATACCTAATATACGTAATGTGTATTTTATAATACATATTTTCACAAGAATGCAATATGAAATTACTTGATATCTTGAAAATTATTTTTCATTATTATTAATACAATATTGTAATAATTCACACAGATTTAAATTCGAGAAAGAAGTGTTCATAACATGTTTTTTTTCTTGCATCTTTATGCATAGTATTTTCATCATTTATTTTCCGAAAACAAAATATATTGCTGAATTTTTTACCTTTAAGGCTAAAATTTAGAGAAAGAATCTAGGTGGTAACGTAACATCTACTAGCTGATTTGATGATTTAAGAATTCATTGGATGAAATAATTAATAAACTTTACACGTATTCTTTTGTTAAAGCTACTGATTTAGGGATAACATTAATTATAAATTAAATTTTTCAAAGGAATGAATATGTTATTGAAACGTAAACAAATGTCAAAAGCTGTAAATGAGGAAGTTGTCAATTCTGTCAAATAAAGAGGTCATGATTATAATTTTGTGTACAAAATAAATAAACAAATGCCTAATGTTGGTCCTCTTATGTAACCTTGAATATGACTATCTAATTTAGGAAGCGATGCAGAAATAAAGCAATCTACCTTTGCCTTTACTTTCTTCTTTATCTTTTTTCAAATTAGACGAACAAATTAAAATTCTTTACAACATTTCATAGCATCCTTTAATTAGAAACTATTTTCCTGTCTAGACGCCTTAAAATGGTCAAGGATTTTGACACTAGAAATGCTATTGTTCTAATTAATTGAGTTTGTGTCTTATATCTAATGAATAAACTATAAAACAGCTTTATATTTTTAGGGGCATTAAATAGATAAAGAAGGAACAAAATAAAGCCATTTATTTCTGAAATGCATTTTAATCACAAAAACAAGTAAATTTTTATTTTAAATATTAAATTTAAATTATAAATCCGAGCAATTTAGATGAAATTGAGTTTTTAATAATATATCTTTCGACGATAACAACACAATTTTATTCTTATAAAGCAATCTTGTTCTATAAGCTTTTTTATAAGAAGACATTATTATTATTTTCTGGTAGACGAAATAAACATTTAGAGGAATGTAGCAATAGTAAAATAATTTTATTTGGAGAGATAGAATTATTTTAATTTTGAAATTTCCTTGAATTTTGATGTTTTGCATCTCTCTGAATTCTAATAAATAGTTACTGGAATTAATTATGTTTCTCAAATGTGTGTAAATATCGTAACATAAAAATGAAATGATTTAGATAAAAGAAATTCTACATTATTCTGTAATGTAGAAGTTTTTCAAATTTCATCATTACAGAGTAATGTGAAATTTTAATCGAAATCTTTCAACTAAAGGACATTATTTTCCAAAACACAATTTTGATCTTCTTTATGATGAAGCAAAATAAAGCAGTGCCAAGTTGATAAAAATTATTTTATTTAATCCTATCCAAGAAATGATTGCTCAAGTTATTTCGGAATATCGTTTGCAAACTAGAACAGTTCTTTGAAATCGAACATGGATTCCGTTGTGCAAAATGAAACGGCTACAAGATATTAATCAATTATCTTAAATGTGTCTGATATGGACATTGAATTATGGGGTTTTTAATCTTTAAATTTTCCGTGGAAGTATTAAATAGTTTCAAGTGCAAAATTCATTTGGAAGATTTTTAGTCTCTTAAACATTTCTGCATAATTAAAAGGTTTTAAAAAAGCAAATATTCTAGATAGGATAAATAATCTAAATAAGAGTTTAAGTAAATTCTTCTGTCAAAATGTTAAATTAAAAAATAAAACTACTTATTGTATTAGTAAAAATCAATAATATATATATATATATATATATATATATATATATATATATATATATATATATATATATATATATATATATATATATATATATATATATATATAATATGCCAGATAAAGCGTATCACAAAAATTTCATGGAACATGAATTTACAATTCAACAACATGGTTGAAAGAATAACAATAATTCAAAACATGCATTTCTTCAGACGACAAGTACTTTGAATATTGTTCCGAATTTTTAATGTTATTTCTCAGCAGTATGAATCTCCTGGTAAAGAAAATAATTTTCAAAGAACTCTAGTCGATGCTGAATAGATAGATGCCTGATCTGTAATTCTCGGATTTGGCGACAAACTTGGCGATTTTAGTAAAAAAAAATCGAAGATTCCAGAATCTACAGGAATTGTGGCGATAGACCTATCAGGACTCGAGTTATGGTTGCTTTCTAGAATCTTCTTTTACTGGTAACATAAATAGAAAAAGGCCGAGAAACAGATCTGGAATCAGCCATATCCTATATAACCAGTCATATAATCGAATGAATAGGGTACCGAGTATTGAGTCAAGATCAAATAGGCTGTTGATTTCAGCTCAAACGAGTAGACTATAGAGAACATCAAACGATCGAAAGGTGTGAATAGTCATGTGAAGTCTCTCATTTGCAAAGTTCTTTTTGAGCACTTTGTGCTTTATGGTTGTTTACTACTAATTTGCTGCTTATGTGCTGCTGTCTTGTATTCTTTGGCTGTATTGTGTATGCGATTTTGTATCTTCGCATAAAATAAAGCCCTTTCTTTGTTATTGAGCCTGTTATAATGTTTCACCAAGCACCCACTGTGCGAGACACGTTGATTTTCAGATTCAGATATTGAATTTTCCATAATAAGATTTACTCTAAGTACTCCAGAGATTTAGTTGTTGATGTTGCGTCTTACTATCTTTTATTGTATCTATTATGCAGCATACGACTTGAAATGGTGTTTTTCTCGCATTTGGATTGTTGTACTGCTTTAAATTTATGTGTCATGAGCTTTGTGTTGTATATGTCCTTTTCTTTTACTTTATTCTTAATGATTAAGAGGCCATTATAGCAGTGGGTTTAAAGAGGACTGGAAACCACAAAAGAAATAAAACAAATAACACAGAAAAGTGCAATATAGAGATAGTATGTATGATGTCATCAGTAAGCATATGTCACCTAAAATTAAAAGGCTCACAATTAGCTATTGACAAATGATTACTGTATACGAAGTGTTGTCCAATGTAAGGATTTCTTTCTAAAAATAAACATCTGCTTTTGTTTCCACCATTTTTGCGCAAATAATACTTATATCTCCAGTAAATTCCTTTACATTCATTTTATTATTGTTCGTTTTCAGATTATTTATTTCATTTCTTCGAACATTTAAATCACTCTAAATCTATACTACTATTATAAATGTGAAAGTTTGGATGGATGGATGAATGTTTGTTAGTCAATCACGCCAGAACAACTGAGCAGAATTGGATGAAATTTAGCTGAGAGAGAGATTATAGTCTGGAATAGGACATAGGCTACCATTTATTCCGTTTAATTGAGTGGTTAATTGTTTATTAATTAAAAACTTACTTACCCACTAAAAATCGCCAAAGGAGTAGAACTTCAGGTTTTTTTGGGTTTATTTTCCAAGCCAATGAGATTAAGCTTAACATGATTTTGACTATTATTTCAAACGATTCTGTTTATTTTCTTAGTGTTCGATACATTTAAAATTAAACATTGTTAATTAATAGATATTTCGGATTCATTCTGAAGTACTTTTGAATTAAAATAAAACAGAATAAAGGAAATTAAAAATTTATAATCTATATTGCGTTACCCCAATTGGCGTAGAAAATTCATACATTTGTGTTGCCCCAATTGGCGTTGAAAATTCACGCATGCGCAGGAGTAACAAAAGATAAAGCCATTGATGCTATAAATTCCAATCTATTTCCACGCGTACGAAGTCGCGGGTAAAAGCTTGTATCTTATATATTACACCAAAAATCTATTTACTGTTTAAAAGTCATTTTGTTGGAGAAGTATGATGTGAAAGGCTAACAAATTTATAATTCATTTTTCGGAACCATCATTTTACCATCATTCGAGATTATAATGTCCGTTCTCATTACCTTCGTGCATCTTCAAAACGAACGTAATTTAATGATTAAATTAAACTAACTCCATAACGGAGATTTGATACTTAAGAGAAATGCTTTAATCAATATTCTTGGATATTTAATGGAATACTAAATTAATTCATGCGATAACATTCAGTGGAATTTAATTAAAGTAATTAAGCATTTAATGCAAATTCGTATTACTTGAAGTCAGTTGAAATGTGAACTGACATATGGCTGAGTAGGCCACTTTCTTTAAATGTCAGCGTGTTAGGTTACGGAAATTAATGAATATTTTTCTTTTTTAATTTTTCGATGTACATTTTTACGCTTTTTCTTTTTTCATATAGGAAACATAGAGGAAGTAGTATAAACATCGAAAAATTTGAGCTCTGAATCCATTTTCAGACCTTTCTGGGTCCAAAAATTGTATTTTTGGCATTATGTCTATTTGTCCTTGAGCCTGATGATTCAAAAATCCATCCTTTGAATTAGGTGAATAATTTGGTATATGAACTTCAGACTAAATTAGTAGGTTTCAAACAAATGTTACATAAAATCTATGCAGAGGAAACTTATCATTTTAGTTGCTCAAATGCAAGCGAACTCGAAAACTGCAGAATGTGAAAAGACAGATCGATAAAATTTGGTACATGATTTAACGTCTAAAATATAGATATTTATCAAATTTTGATCCGAATTTGCCAAATGGTTGACCGTCTGTCTGTCTGTATTCTTAAGTACACGTAAACGCGATAACTCATAAATGCAATGATTTAGATCAATAAAACTCGGTATGATATTTTGCGATTACAACTGTAGCTTTGTGTCAAATTTTGGTGTCAATTGGCTGGAAAAAGCACCCAAAATACAGATTCTAGCGATACATTTTGTAAAAATGATAATTTCACGCCAAAGATATATACTTCGTAACTATCGTTTACCAATAACATGGAAGAAACTCATGGCTTTACTAAAGATTTGCAATTTTCTATGAGGACGGAGGACTTTTATTGAAAAGTTTTGAGAAAGGTTTAGGGAAAGAGAGTCACAACTGTCGTCCTCGTAATCTGACAATGGTTCAAAATTACGAATTCTTTCTGAAATAGTTTCTTCAAAGATTAAACTAGATAAAATGCAATGGCTAAATGAAATGGCTACTTAAAAGAATTTTGGTCTCATCCAAATTTTGCATATATGCCCTCCCGGATTCACAGTACTTTATTATAATTAAAAATATTGTGAAAAATTTCCTTAAATATTCTGAAAGTGAGGAAATAAAACAGAATATCAAACATTTTATTCAGTTCTTTGCTCAAAGTTTAGTTTCAGTCGAGCAGTATTAAAAAATGGCTAAATTCATGATTGAACAAAACTTATTTTTTAATGCTGAAAGTATCTAGAAATGAAAGGCTATCAAAAACAAAGCAGTAATAATCAATTATTGATCTTTCATACACAAGAGCTGTTAATAAACAGTAGTTTAATCTGAATTTAATTACAGCGTCATTTCAGCAGAGATAAGCCTCGGCGGTAAAATGATAATGAAGAAAATCTTTCAAGTAAATAATTCTGTAATTTAAATTCTTTTGAAATTACGGATTTCATAATGATCAGATTATTTTAATTAACCAAGTGAGAAAAACTGATAAAAATAAAATATGAGTTTTATAGATTAAATAACCTAAAATATAAAAGCATATGTTGAAGAGCTAAAGATGTCAAATGCATTGATTTATCAGCCAATAAAATGTCTTATTCGGGACTTATTTGAAAGCCTATGAACAATTTATAACTAAACCGAGGAATAATTGTTAATAATTAAATAATACTGAAATTTAATACCTTCGCATACAGTGACGTGTCTGATGTTCGCATCGAATTACTAAATTTTTAATTTTAAATCTGCAATTAAGTGAAAGTATTAAATAATTTAAAAGGCAAAAATTACTCAGAAATGTTTCAATATCTCAATGCTCCTTATATTATTATAGGAAATAAAATAACAATAAATGTCCCAGATAGGATGTGTCATTTAATTATGCAGTTAGAGAAATCGCAAATCAAGGGGTTAAGTTCCTGTGCGTATCAAAATATCATTTAATTATATCAAAAGATACATGCCAAGTTTTTGGAATCTTGTGAGGGTTTTACAAAAAGAAACATCAAGTGGGGGGGGGACACAACATCACAGAAAAGTTAAATAATGCTCAGAAGATAAATTTCTGAGACAGATTTTTTAGATTCTCTATAGTCATATCAAAGAAGTACAAGGGGTGCAAGTCATATAAGTAATACAAGGGCTGTTCAAGTGAAAAGGTACGAAACGTCGTAACAACGTAACCATTAACATATTTGCCCATGCCGCTTTGGGAGAACGTAGCGAGACATCTAAGGATGCGATTGGAGTCACCAGGGTAGATCGGAGCATGCGCAGGAGAGAGCAGAGGCTCTTATAAAATGCGCCGTCCAATTGATGCTATTTGTTGAGTTCCTCGAGCACAGAACCATTAACTCCGATGTGTACTGTGAAACACTCCGATGACTGCATAAGTCCATCAAGAACAAAAGAAAGGGATACTCTCGGAGGGTGTAATTCTGCTCCATGAAAACGCGTGTTCCCACATCTGCAGGGTCACACACGCAGAACTGGCCAAGTTCAAGTGGACCACCCAACAGCCCGGATATGTCGTCTTGCGATTTCCATGTGTTTGTTCCCCTGAAAAAGCAACTGAAAGGAAAGCGCTTCAACTCGGACGGCGAACTCAAGGACGCTGTGAAGAACTGGGTCTTGTCACGGCCAATCCTTCGGCTCGTTAATCAATGGAATCGTTGTGCTCAGGCCTATGGTATATACTTTGAATAAAGTCTTCATTTATGCCCACAGTGTCTTTTCGTACCTTTTCATTTGAACACCCCTTGTGTCATAATGTAAAATTTACATAAACACATTTTTTTAAGTTTAAAAAACGCTGCAACGTTTCAAAAGCATTTTTAGCAATAGTTTCTACAAACATAATAAATATATTCAGCGACACTTCTCCCTTAATCCATTACTCGGAACATTCCCTCAGCTTCTTTTTCGATACATCAATGTCACAGAGCGGCATAAAACTTGTGCTAAAGAATTATAAAGTTTACTACGTGTCTGTTGCGGAATCGCCGATTTGAGAGGAGTGTCACGGATCGCTTGAACTCAAGGTTCTTAACCTCCGGACATAACAGGTAAATTTAGTAATGGCATGGCAGTGTGATTATTTGGTAAGTAGTTAGTGTCTGTTATCCTACGCAAATAGATTTCATTATTATGCCAACGAATAACGATCACTTTGGACCGCCGTGCCCCTAATGCAAGGTATTAAGGTATCACTTTCAGGTCCGGAGAATTCTAGACTTAAAACCCAACTTTATTCACGAACTGCAGCGTAAGCCAATTTGGTTTACACTCGGTTGGTGCCAAATGCCCTCCTATATTCTGGAGCGGAAGTTTGGAGAGGGGACTGTCGCTTCAGATGTTATGTTCTTTTGACAACGGTTTTCAATTGATTAAAATTTGATCTTTAGGGTGATCATTCAATCTAAAATTGCCATAATGTGGCTTCAAAATGGGATAGGAGAATTTTGATTTAAATTAAGGATTGTTATGACAGAATCGAACCTTAAATATATATTTTCTTGTGTACGATAGTTATATTAACGTTCCATTTTAAAGTAACGTTAAGACTATTTTAGAACCGACCACGCGGACCTTTTGAATCGCGATCAGATGACGAGGACGATTCCTGAGTTGTCAACCCCTCTCCAAAGATCCACACCACAACAATAGGAAGCCGTTGGACCCCGACGATTTAACATGTACCAGACAGCTTACACAATGGTTCTTCGCTGGAATGGGGTCCCGAGCCTGAAACCCTCCAGTTTCGAAGTCGAGACCGTACCACTAAGCCATTGTGACTCGTTCTGGTAAGCGAAAGGAATATAATATTTTCTCTTTACGTACGAAGTATATAAAGTAAAAATATTATAATCGCCAGAAAATTTAAAGCTGACAAATAAATTGAGTTCGAAAAATAAATTTTGGAACTATGTTGCCTTTCTGTCTATCTGAGAACACAATTACTCAAAGATACTTTGAGTCAGACAGATGAAATTTGTCATGTGGTCTTTACACCGAATTTCTAGATTTCGATCAAATTATGAATGAAATTCATGTATTGTTAGTCTGTATGTCCGAATAAATAATTTCAGATATATTTTGGTAACATTTAAAGTGTAGATTCGAATCAAATTTGGAAACAAATCCGTCAAATTATTGACCGTCTGTCCATCTGTACTTTTACAGGCACGTAAATACGATAATTAGAAAACACAATGACTTGAATACATGAAATTTAATGTGTAATTTTGTGACTACATCAATTGTATTTCTGCGTCGAATTTTGGTTTCAGATAATTTTGAAAAAAAGATGTCCAGAATATTCATTCGGTTTTTTTATTACTTATATATTAACCGCATTCCGGCGATTAATCGCCAAATATCAGATATATTTTTTATATATCAAATATCTTTTTCGTAATTTTTGTTTGCCAATACTATGAAGTTGATAATACTCAAATATATTTATTAGAGAATATACGAAACAGTTTAGGGATACTACACTCTTTGGTTTGAAAGTGTTTCTAACCAAGGCAAATAACTACGTTTCGTTTTTCGGAAGTATGGTGAGATAAGTTCAGAATCGAGGTCACTTAAAGATATTTCAAAATTATGGGGATCAACCCCAACAAATTTTAACTTGATTAAAAATTAAGTCTTGATTCGACCAATCACATCATCCATACGAATTAAAGCCATGTAATGATATCTCTTAATCTAATTTAAATTCTAATTAATTTCCTAATTTTTATATTAATTTAGTTCATATTAACCCCTTACCTGCCGAGGATAACTTGCATGATTCGGTCCCCAGTGCGACGTATATATATATACGTATATAGTTGCGAGACATATACATACGCCAAGAGCAGTTAACACATTGACTTACGGAGACGTATATATACGTCCGCGGCAGGCAAGGGGTTAACAACATTCTATAATGTTCTCTTGTTTCCTGATTCAATTCCAAAGTTTTATTAAATTATTTTTAACACGCGCTCTAAGAAATTGAAGATCTAAACATTTTCTCATGCTCTGAGAGAAGAGATTAAAAATCCCCCTTTTTTTTACAACATTCTTTTAAAGATGCCTAAAATTCCCTCCCGTAAGTCTACACGTATCAAAGAAATCCCTATCAAAATCTCATAGTAAAAATCACTGAAGGGGAACTTTCTGTCAATCTTGCTCTTATGTTGCGATTGACATTGACGAATTCCCTATCGTTTTTACTTTGTACGAAAAATTCTCTCTCCCGTGGTGAAATACATCGGAGTTAAAATTCCAAAAAATCCATCTTTCTGGCTAAGCACTGTTAAAATTTGTTTACACACACACGCACACACACACACATATATATATATATATATATATATATATATATATATATATATATATATATATATATATATATATATATATATATATATATATATATATATATATATATATATATATATTGCCGAGTTGGAATCTGGTGATAAGATTACCTAAAATCGTAACAAAATTCTGAAGCTAAGCTTCATTAAGTACCCTAAAAAATTTGGTATTGACCTAATTAATCAAATTAACCATACATTAAAATTATAACTGACGCATTTGTGTCCTTCAATAAAAACTGAAATTTTAAAACACGAATTACTAATTGAATTTAATCAAGTATTTCATTCTATTATTGTTCCAGATAAAACGATTTACTCGTTATCATCAGGGAATGCGGTGATGAAACTGCGATAATTACTTTTATGGCGTAATTGAGATGGCAGCCAAACACAGAAATGACCTCAACAGACAACAAAAGACAAAAAAATGCTCGGAAGCAACAATAAATGTAAACGGAAGGAACATAAAAACCGTGAATAAAAGGAAAAAGCTATTATCCGGAATTGTCTTCGCAAGTGATTAAAAGTTCTTTGTTTCACCTGAAACGCATGAGTGATCTGTTTGGTAATGATTGGTAATAAAACAGACGATGATAAATATGCTTTCATTGCATTCAGGTGTCCAGTATATGGATTGGAAAATTTTAAATTACTTGATTTTTCTCTGGAATAATTTTACAGTAATCATCAAAGAACCCAAAAAACTCGTAAAATATCGTGCTGCAATAAGTTAGTTGAAAAGATAGTTAACGGCTGATTCAAACAAAATTTTACAAATTATGATAGGCAAACTTCGAGCTAATTATTAGTCGCTTGCAGTTATTAAAGCTTCATTATTTGAAATATAAACGCCTTAAAAGTTATGTAACGTGTCTTTGCTCTTTGAACCTAATTTCCAGAAGAACAATGAGCTGTAAAAGTAAATGAGTGCGTATTCGGTTTCTAATGACTGGTTGAAAAGTGTGACAACTATTTTGCAAAGTGACGCATTTGAATAGTTTCTTTCTTCATTCTCCGGATGAAGTTTTTCAGGACATATTTTCGGCATAAAGTCATCAAATGTCGAAGAGAAAAAAATAAATGAACACGTGCTGAAATTGCGCAACTTTGTGTTCGCAGTTTGTAAATATCAACACTCGTGGCTTTTCAAGGATGCGTTATGTGCGATCTCTACATTTTGCAATTGCGTGCGGGATATCTTAAGCATGTTATTCGAACACTTTCAATTTTTAAAGTAATTAACTTATTTATTACATTATCTTATATTTTGAATCTGTAAGTGGATTATTTATGTTTTTCAAAGTAGTTTAACTATAAGGGTCACATTTCAAACCGCTTCTCACTTAAAATTTATATACCACACTTTCTCGCAGTTTGTGAGAGACAAACAAATCTAAAATGCTTTTCTATGTAGTTTCTAATGCTTTTTTTTTGTTATTTATATGCAAAAATATTAATAAAATTTCTTTGACTGTAATATTTTATTGTTTGAGATTGTATTTTGCGTGACAGAAATTCCACACCAAATACACACGCATTTATATATACGATATTATAGCATCACAGAATCACAAAATATCGGCAGAGAAAAGTATTAATCACTTCGCATATAATGATATATTCGTTATAATGACGCGTTTAATTCGAGGATCGAGATATTGATTTTTTTTTAATTTTAAATCTGCAAATTAATGAAGGTATTAAGTAATTTAAAATGCAAAAATCATATATAAAGGCTTCAATATCTGAAATAACATTTATATTATTATAGGAATTAAAGTAATAATAGATGTTGCAAATAGAATGTCTGATATAATTAGGAAGTTAGTTTGTAAATTACAAGTTAGTTTGAAATTAATCAACCATTTGAGCTATATGGAATATGTTTTTTTTTTTTTTTATCATGTTAGCTAAAATCCATGAGGTTGTGAAAGGATGCTTTGATGCCTGATGAGGCAAACTTATATAAAAGTTTTCTTAAACAAAATAATATAAAGAAAGGGAATAAAATCTTTGGGTACTTTTTTATTTTGTCATATATGTTTAGAGAAAGTATAATAACCATAAAAACTCGAATTCGAGATTTTGACGAATCCCCACTTTTCAGACCACAATGAGTTCAAAAAATACATTTTGAAAAATGTCCATCTGTCTGTCTGTGACAAAGATAACTCAAAAACGCTTTGAAAAAGCCTGATGAAATTTGGTATACGGTCTTTATACCAAATTTGTAGATTTCTATCAAATGTTGAATAATATTTGCTCAGAGAAGTCCGTCTGTCCGGTTGTTTGAATATAATTTATAATGATAGCCAAGAAACAAAGAGAGCTAGATAAATTTAAAAAAATGTATAAAGAGTTACAAGAAAATGAAATCGACGATCTGAATTTCAAATTATCATGTGAGAACATTATCATTAAGTCATTATTTGTCTTAATTAATTTAAGCTATTAATCAGTTTAAACCGGTTTGAACAATCACAAGACTTCTCTATCGGTCTCTTTCCCTCCCTCCCTCCCTCCCTCTCTCTCTCTCTCTCTCTCTCTCTCTGTATATATATATATATATATATATATATATATATATATATAATTTTTTTAAACTTTCATTTTCAATATTTCTAGCTGGCAAACGAAGTTTTGGAGCTAAATATATTTTCTAAATATTGACGCATGCGTAATCTGATAGTCTCGTGATTGTTTCAAACCGGTTTTAACTAGTTAATGACTTAAATTAATTAAAACAATTCGTACGAATTCAGAGAACTAATAATTTGGAAATCAAGTTGTAACTTTAGTTAGCGATAAATCGCCAAATGTGACAACCTTCTGCATTATTTTCTAACAACCCTAAAAGCGAAAAATTGATGCCTCAAAAGCGATAAATTGACAATTTGTTGCCTACGCATTTTGAGGATTCAAAAACCTCAAACCCAAAAAACATCATGTTCTCACATGATTATAAAATTCGGTGCACAGAATTAACATCTATTATCTAGACACTTTTCAAATTTTGAGGCAAATCCAAGTAGATGTTGACTGTCTGTCGGTCTGTACTTTCCGAAAAATATAAACGTGATAACTCATAGACTCAATGACTTAAATATGTTAAATTTTGTATATGATTTTGTGACTACAGATGCAATTGTGTTCAAATTTTTGTTTCAATTGGTTAGGAAAAAACGTGTCAAAAACACAAATTCGGTTTTTAGACACTATTAATCGCATACCAGGGATTAACCGCCAAATAACTCTCCAAGGATTATACGATGAATTCAGTAAAAATGCTATTTTCAAGCCAAAGGTTAATATTTCATAACGATGCATTCAGTAAAAATGCTATTTTCAAGCCAAAGGTTAATATTTCGTAACGATGAATTCAGTAAAAATGCTATTTTCAAGCCAAAGGTTAATATTTCGTAACGATGAATTCAGTAAAAATGCTATTTTCAAGCCAAAGGTTAATATTTCGTAACGATGAATTCAGTAAAAATTTTATTTTCAAGCCAAAGGTTAATATTTCGTAATGATGAATTCAGTAAAAATGCTATTTTCAAACCAAAGATTAATATTTCGTAACGATGAATTCAGTAAAAATGCTATTTTCAAGCCAAAGGTTAATATTTCGTAACGATGAATTCAATAAAAATGCTATTTTCAAGCCAAAGGTTAATATTTCGTAACGATGAATTCAGTAAAAATGCTATTTTCAAACCAAAGATTAATATTTCGTAACTATTGTACGCCAATACCAAGCACGGCGTTCTCTAATATCTTTATTAGGGTGTAAGCGATAAAGTTTCGGGAAAACCACTCTCGCCAGTTTGCCCTTGCCAGGTACTGATGGCTAATGTAAGTGAAAAAAATCGTCATATTCCGGACACACTTAAAATTAAAAAATAAAAACTATCAAATTTTGACATTTTAATTCTCAAATATAGTATTGTGAAAAAAACATAAAGAATTAACTCACACTTTTTTTAGTATCAGGCTAAATTAAGACCGAATCACAGCGAATAACAATATTTCGATCATTGCAGTAAACTCAAAATAATCTCCATTATCAGATCCTGACTCCCCGAGACATATGGAGATACGAACCACCCTCGACGATGAACCCAGAAATAGTCGCCGATGGCGGCAGCACCATTATTGTATCCACCAGAAAGACAGAGCCTGTTTATTTATACGGCAAAACCTCTCATACAATAATCATCAAAATTTTAGCTTACAGAAATCCCAGAAATAAATGAATTCCTCCACATTTATAGGCTGTATGCAAATTTAAAAACAAACCTTGGAGATTCTGAGTTACTTTTAACAGGTCAAATATGAAATATAAATATTCATATGTCTCAAATATTCTTCGGTTTTTTTTTTTTTTTTCCCTCATCAAGATTCTGAAAAAAGATTAGCTATTCTTATTGAGCAACGAAATATTAATTCAACAAAAAGATACCTCTTAGCTGCTGCACTACACTGGATTTTGAAAATTTACCGGATGGACGTGTTTTCTTTAAAGTGTGCATGTCCCGGGGCGAAGGCTTGGACGTTACGATCTATTTTGGCGGCCAATTTCGCAAGAACCTCGGCCCTGGCATCGGCGGGGTGGTGGCCAATGCCAAGACTAACGGGTTTTCATTTTAGGGCGGAGGCTCAACCTCACCCAAGGTCCGATTCTAGTATCCATTATCGCCGCGCGTTACCGTGGGGTTGCGTAATTTGGTTCGCGAGACGTTATCGTTCTGCTCCTGTCCGGAATGTAGGTCCTTGAGTGGACCTTAACAACCTTCTGTCGGGTTGAGCATGCTTCCAGATGCTTGATCATTTGCTTGGAGGTATTGTCGTTCGATCTGGAATGACCAGATTTTGATTACAATTTGCATACATGGACACTGCATGGGAAATGAAATTCGATCATTAACTGAGATTTACTGTGGCAGGTGGAAGGGAGTGGGAAATCATATCGGACTGTTAAATCAGGTGTTTCAGTTCAGATTTCCTCATACCTGTTTGTTTTTCATTCATAACGGTGGAGTTTAGTCTCTTTTTTTTGTGCATATGAAGGCGAAAAAACTATAAAATGTGTTTTGCTGCTAATAGAGCCTCTGAAGAATTTTAATGTATCGTATTTTCCTGTTTAGCTTCTGAAAATTTTTTCCTTCATGAGGAAAACAATATAACGTTCTGTTATTCTTGTTTTTTTAAGAAGAAATGCGAGTTATTTGTTATTGGGATCAAATGTTTTTCATAATAGGAGTAACAAAAAGGGCTATGTAGATATAGTAATATCTACATAGACATCTACATTACTATATCTACATATAGTAATATCTACATAGACATCTACATTACTATATCTACATATAGTAATATCTACATAGACATCTACATTACTATATCTACATATAGTAATATCTACATAGACATCTACATTACTATATCTACATATAGTAATATCTACATAGACATCTACATTACTATATCTACATATAGTAATATCTACATAGACATCTACATTACTATATCTACATATAGTAATATCTACATATAGACATCTACATTACTATATCTACATATAGTAATATCTACATAGACATCTACATTACTATATTTACATATAGTAATATCTACATAGACATCTACATTACTATATCTACATATAGTAATATCTACATAGACATCTACATTACTATATCTACATATAGTAATATCTACTATGTAGATATATGTAATTCCTGTGAATCATATAATAAATTACCATGGTAAAAAGACTGAATAATTTGTGGACAATTAGGTGTATTGTGTAATATATTACTAATACACCTAATAGTTACAATATTGTAATTATTAGGTAATAGTAATTAGTATTGTAGCTATTCGGTAATAGTAATATTGTAACTACCTATTAGCTACAATATTGTAACTAACTATTGTATTAAGTGTATTACCCCAATACATTCTAATCTAAATATTTGCAATATTGTACTAATTTAGATTAGAATGTATTGTATACATAATACGAGTGCATAAAATGTAGGCAAAATTATTTGTGGCATAATAAGTATATGCCTTGAAAACAGAATATTAGTATTAACTGCATGCACAATATGAGGCTCAAAAAGTATGCAAAAATATTTGTAGCACATGATGTGTCTCTGTTCAGGTGCGAAATTAGCACTAATTTAGATTAGAATGTATTGCAGACAAAATACAAGTGCACAAAATGTTTTATAATTATTTCTGACACAGTAAATGTATGCCGTGAAGATTTAATACTAATTTTACGCTTTTTTAAGAGGATTCCATATTCAAACTCATGTACGATAGAGTAATTCGCTGAAAAACGTGTAACAAAATCACTCGTGTGCTTCATAAAATAAACATTAATATAATTACACTACAATAAATAAAAGAATTTAATGGCAAACTTGGAATCCTTTCGTTTTTTCAAATATATTTTTTAATTCACAACATTTAAAATTTTTGGAATGCATTTAAATTAATAAAATATGCTTTAAAATCTGACACATTCATGTGAAAAAAGTCAATCAATATTTAGAAAGAAAAAACTTACAAAAGTAAAACTTAAGAGTCTTATAAAACTTTTAAGAAGAAACTTACACTTCTTTATTCAGACTCAAACAATAAGTTTAATCCTACCCCGAAAAAATAATTCCGTGAAAGAAATATTCAAGTTATTTTCCATCAGAATAAAGGATTTCTTCACTGGCATTACTTTTTCTATTTACTAGAAGAATAACTTTATATGATATTTTCTTTTGCAAGAGAATTTCGATCTGCTTACCAATCTTCCAATCTATCTTTGAAAAGGCTTTAAATTCAGCTTAGAATATTCACCTAAGCTTGAGATTTTTGTTTCTTCTCTTTTGGAAATTTTAAATGTTTTCTTCTATTTACATTATTTTTTTTTCATGTGTGATTATTTACAATTTTTAAAACCAACATATCAAAAGTAGTTGTATATTATTATTTGAAATCTTCATAATAATGAAAAGATAACTAATTAAATATTTAAATATTAATTTCTTAAAAAATGCATATACACTTCTATTGCTTTATAATTATAATTTATCTTTTTGAAATAAATGGTTATGCAAAAAACTGAATTATGTAACTATTTATATAATAGATGAGTTAATAGATCAAATATAACATAATTGTTTCGTTATGTCTTTTTTTAATAAATCAAATAATTGGTATACTTAATGCAAAATTACGGGAAAAATAGTCACTAACAGATCTATTTACCTAAAAACATATATAAATATAACCTGATATACCCAGCGTTACTCGAGATAAAATTACACTCAAGCTTATCTCTTAAAAATCTGCATAATATTTTTAAAATAAAAACACTCATTAGAAAAATTATAATACACAAAAAACTTTTTTTCGTCTGCAATTTCATTTTTTTTATTAAAATGGTATATTAATTACACCAAACGATTTTTAAATCTCACAGTCTTTCAAAAAACTAAATTATACCAAACACTTTTTCATAATGCAGAAACTTTATTTTTTGATGAATTATTAATCATTTTAAACAATGAAAAGAATATTTAATTAAACAATGAGAATGCAGGCTCGATGGCAAAAAGTAAAGTGATATAAAACTTCTGTAATATTTTCATTCAATACGAATAAAAAAATACGAATTAAAAAAAAATTGATTTTTTTTTGATTTATGGAAACATAATTATTTGTAAATTTAAAAAAAATAGTTGTTTAATTAATTCTCATGAAATATTTATTAATATAGTCTTTTTACTTCATTGGATTTGTGAGGAAAATTTGATAAAACTGTGATTTGTAGCTCGAATTTCTATAGTTATGCATTTGTTTTATTTATATAATTCCAAAATCGCACAAATTTAATAATTGGAATCTTTTAAAGCTCAAATGCTTATAGTATTATGTGACATGTGCCAAATGCACTTCTTTTCTGAAATTCATCGCGCGTCTTTCAAGTGAAAAGTGGACTTGGAAATGCCTTAAGAGAAAAAAAAAGTCAGATGGAAAATGTAATGAATTTTACTATTGGTTTGTGAAATCAAAGAATAAAATCCAAAACAAATAATTAACTACAAAATGAGAAGGACTGGTTTTACAATTAGATGGCCCTAGGTGATCATCTAATCCATCATTTATTTATCCGACTGCAGCTCTTTTTTTTTTAAATTTTTTTTTTATTTCCTCATGTGTATTTAATATTATTTCTAAATGTATCATTAAATATGATAAATGACTTATTGATGCTCATAATGCAAAATAATGAATATTATTAAAAATTGATTTTTATTTAAATGAAATTTTAATGTTTCGTTAGATAAAAATAACCTATTTTTATATAAAATGTATTTCAATGTGGTTATCCTGTGGTTTGTTTATGTCTGTAAATAAGTAAATATGTATGTAAAATTTTGAAATTTCAAAACTTTGCTTTATTTTACCACGGGAGGCATAATTTGCTTACAAAGAATAGGTGGTATGAAATACGTCTGTTTACATCGCAACGCAAGAGCAAAAGAGACCGAAATTTTCCTTTCAATGGTTTTTACTATGATAGGGATTTCTTTCACACGTGTCGATTTAAAATAGGAAAATTTAGGTTTCTTTAAAAGAATGTGGTAAACATTAAAGATATTTATGTCTTTACACGAAATGTGAGAATTTGCTGAATTAGCAATTTTACAGGGCGCGTGTTGAATGTATTAAATAAAATAAGTGCGAATTGGATCACGAAATAAATTAATATGGGTAAAATTAAGATAAAAGGAATTTAACTGGGATTTCAATTAGATTAAGTGATATCATTACACACGCACACACGTATATATGTATGTAATATTTTAAACTCTTATTTCAATGTAATTAATTTACAAAGTTTTATCTTAATTTAGCCCATATTAACTTCAATATTCTCTTATTTCCTGATCCCCTTCCTCTTTTTCTACTTAACTAATTCAAGATAAGAGAAAGTAGTCAGCGGTTCCCATGTTCCGAGTGAAAGGATAAAAATTGCTGATCCAAACAAATTCTTTTTTAAAAGTTCCCTGTGTTTCCCTTGCTTGTGATTGACATGTGTTAGAAATCCCTATCAGAATCTTAATAGTATATTATCACTATGAAGAAATATTTTCCCAATCGATATCGCATGTTATATAAGGCCAGAGATAATTTATTTCTGTCTTCTCTTGCCTAATCTGTAGCTGTGAGCTGACGTGCTTTGTCCGCGCCTCTTGTAAATAAATTTTGCCTTCCCGGGATGGATTAAAGCGAATCCAAAAATGCAAAGTGTCTTCACTGTCTTCGAAACTGCCTTCTTATTCAAAAATTAGATATTTACATTATATGTATATGTAAAAAAATAATAAAAAGAAATAAAAAAAACCTATTTTTTTTCATTTAAAGTAAAACAAGTGTGGAGTTCTTCAACATTATATTTTTATTCTTTATGATGTTATAGTAATTCTTGTATATCAAAGCTACATTTTGTGGTACCCCATGACAAGCGGGAGGCGCAACTAGAAAGAAAGGAAGAGATCAGAAAAAAGAGATCTTGAGGGAATATTTTGAACATTTGTTGCTACGGCATTTTGGGGATTTAATGATATAACATATTAGATTCAATATATGTTAAAGTCTCGTGAGAAAATAAAAAAAAGCATGGGACTTAGAAATTAAAGTGAAACTTGTGTTCGTATAATTAAGAAAGTAATTATTTTTAGAATGCTAATGAATTCAATGCATCAATTTATTCAAGCCTTCTTTTCTTTTCTTTTCACTTTTCTTTATTACATTTGCGTCGCTTAAAGTTTATAAATATCTATTAATGAATACTTACCATTAATTCTTGGAAGAAACGACGCCTCAAGTTTTTGATTAATTGAATTTCCAATTCTACATATAGAAACTTTTTAAGGTCATGGCGGTCTGATAGCCAAAATTTCGGCTTCATATATATTTCATATAGTTTTCTTGGATTAAATTTTCTCAATTTAATTTGCATAAATTAAATTAATTTGGAAATTTTCAAAGGTTGAGTATTGCTCATATTTCAATCAGGCTGAATTCCAAATACAATTGACAGATTCGTTATTTTTTACTTTCTCGTTTACATAACAAAGAGAAAGTATAGCAATCGTAAAAGGAGAAGAAAAAAAATCGAGATTCTGACAAAATTCCTCCTTTTTTAGATGTCCTTGAATTAGAAAAACAAGCAGCAGGACAGAAGAATTTCCTTAGAACAGATTTTACTCAAAATTTGTTAGAAATATGCAAATTTAATCAGAAGATCGAATAACAAATTTGAATCGTCTCGCTCAAAGCGTTTTTGGGTTATGTTTGTCACTGACAGACAGACTGATATGTTCCAAAAATGCTTTTTTCGAACTCGGGAGGTCTGAAAAGTGGAGATTCGTCAAAATCTCAAATTCGAATATTTTTGACGATTGCTGTACTTTCTCTACACTACATATACGGAAAAGTAATAAACGAGGAATTGTGTAATATATTCCTTTCTATATTTGACATCCGATAAAATAATATTCCGCCTTTCAAACATGGTAAAGGGAGGAGGAGGAACAAGAGGGGACGGAACTGCTTTCTCTCTCTCTAAATAAAGGAAGCGCTTGACCTTGTCCTTGAAGTCTGAGCTTATAATTCGAGATAACGCTCTTAGTATTCCTTATGTTCCTCGATTATTCCGTTTTTTTCTTTTGAAGACATGCCATGAATAGATAAAAAGAAAAGAGAATTAATCTTCCCAGGATATCATCACTTCATCTACTGTAGTCCGAAAACTAGACTTTTCAACGGACTAACTTAAAGGATACAATCCTTTTTTTATAAATGAGGACTAGATTATAGGATTTATGGCCTCTTTCGAATCCAGTTATAAATTACATTATGTAATTCTATGGGATAAGGAGTAGTTTTAATGTGATGTAGTAGTGTAGTTTTATTAGCATAATAAGGGCATTGTGAGGAAAGGCCATATTGAGATGCCTTTTCTTTTCATTCGTCGCGAAATGATTGCAATTAGAAGAGATAATGACATGGAAATGCTATCATTTTCTCTTCTTTATTCCTGTTTTAATATTCTTGTTAAAATAAAGGAAAACTTAAATATCCTTAGGGCAATTAATTGTTCTTTTCAGGGCAAACTTTTCAATGGAATATTCAAAAACGGACAGATGGTTCTGTGTAGAACCTTTGCACATAAATCTATGATAATATTCTTCAAATAGTGTTGCCATTCTAAAAAAAATTATTATTTTAGATATTTTGTTAAAAAATTTCTATATATATATGGCAATTGGTTAGAGTGAATATTGCATTTGGAATTTTTAATGTAACTGTTAACCCTTGGATTGAAATGAAATAATAATTGCTATATATATGGGAATTGGTTAGAGTGAATATTGCAATTAGAATCTTAGGGCAATTAATTGTTCTTTTCAGGACAAGCTTTTCAATGGAATATTCAAAAAAGGGCAGATGGTTCTGTTTAGAACCTTTGCACATAAATCTATGATAATATTCTTCAAATAGTGTTGTTATTCTAAAAAAGAAATTATTATTTTAGATATTTTGTTAAAAAAATTGTTATACAGTGGTGGCCAAAATTGTGGATACTTTTGAAAATCTTTGTTTTCTAACTTTGTATACTTATAGAAAATATTACATTTCACAAAACGAAAAGTCTTGCATATCATTTTAAAGAGAATTAAATGCTGATTTCAATACAGAAAGCAAAATTCCAATATTTGCAATACAAAAAAAGTTATTCTTACTTTAATCTGAATAACATACAAAATGATGGAATGGATTGCAATTTCTAACTTTCCTGACAAATCACTGTTCTTGTTCTGGGAACCAATCAAATGTTATTAACTGCTATCAGAAGCTGACATTATGTTTAAAGTTGCAACAAGTCATTATTGTGCTTTTTCTGTAGAAGTATGACTGTTTTTCATGTAATTAAATTGCGAGGTAGAAATTTTCTTAAACTTTTTAATATGTAGTTGGAATTTTTGTAAATATTTCTAATATTTAGCCAAGAATCAATGACATCAAATAAAAGAATATATACGGCTCCTAGAAAGAGAACTAAGATTATTGTGATACATGAATGTGGTCTTTCCTATGCTGAAATTGCAATACAGGTGGGTGATTCAGTGACTACATCTGGAATTCAAAAATTTTGTTTACGATATCAGGAGACAAATTCAGTAAAAATCAAAGCAGGAAATATCTGAAAAAGATGCACCACATCTGTTGATGACAGAAAAATAAAAAGACTATGTCTCCAAGATAGAAGAATGTCTTCAGCAGCCATCAGTGTCACTTGAATGATGCTGGCATTTATGCCATTTCAAGAATAACCAGGAAAAAATTATTAGATGTTGGACTAAGAGGTAGAATTGAATGAAAAAAATCCTTATCTTAATTTAAGCAGCGTATAAAAAGATTATATTGGTCAAAGGAACGTATTAATTGGACATATGATTAGTGATCACAAGTTATTCGGAGTGATGAAACAAACATATTGTTATTCGGTAGAGATGGTGAAAATAAATAAGACATAGCGAATAAGAATAGATAAAGAACTATATCTTAACTGCATTCAGGCAACTATGAAGAATTCAGTTAGTGTTATGATTTGAACATGCATGTCAGCAGACGATATTGGTCTCCTTCATGTTATCGATGGGACATTAAATGCAAGAAAATCCATTGTCACTGTTCTAGAGTCAAAATTTACTCCTTCCATCAGTGATCTCTTTCCCAATAAAGCATCATTTATTTTTCAGCAGGATTCAGCTCCTTGCTACACAGCAAAAATATCGAAAGAGTTCTTTAGTACAAAGAGCTTCGAATTGTTATCATGGTCAGGAAACAGTCCTGACTTCAAAATTATTGAGAACTTACGGCGCCGTTTTAAAACTCTTGCACATATTAAGAGTTCGTCAAATAAAAGAGAATTAATTGAGGCTATAATTGTTTCCTGGCATTTTGTAATGACAAAAGAAGAGCTTAAAACTCTAGTCAACTCATTGAAACATCAAATTGAATCTGTAATAAAAAATAAATGCTAACCTACTAATTACTGATAACTCATTGCAGTCATCAGCATCTAATGTATGCCGATAATTATTACCACTCAACTTTTTTTGTATTGCAAATATTTGAATTTTGCTTTTTGTATTGGAATCAGCATTAAAATGATATGTAATGCTTTTTAAAATGATATGTAAGAATTTGCATTTTGTGAACGTTTTACTTTTTTTATAAGCATACAAATTTAGAAATCATAAAAATTTCCGAAAGTGTCCACAATTTTAGCCACCACTGTATATATGGTAATTGGTTAGAGTGAATATTGCAACCGGAATTTTTAATATAACTGTTCCCCCTTGGAATGAAATGAAATGAAATAATAATGAATAATGAGGGCAACAGTGAAATTATTTTATTAAGGAATCTATTCAAGCAGAAATCTATCTACAATGCTTAGATATCCATGGAAGTAAAGGGTGTCCCAAAATTAACACCAGATTTGAATTTGCCACCATTCGTGTAGTAAAGTGTTGGCAACCCTATCAAAAGAAAACATTTGACGTATTTTCTTTGTTGAACTATATTTCAAAAATAATAAAAGTCTAGCGGCTACAATTCAAAAATTTGAGAAGCGGCCTCCTAGATCGTGTGATTTAACACTATTAGATTTCTTTTTATGGGGTTATTTAAATTCAAAGATCTATGACAACAACCCCACGTGCATTCAAGGAAGAAATTATACGCTACGTCAATGAAATTAGCCACATTTATGCAAAATAGTCATGGAAAATTTCGACAAAAGGGTGCGTATATGCCAACAAAGCCGTGAAGGTCTTATGTGTTATTCTACACATAACCTTATCTTGAGTACTTTACAGTTCAAGAAAAATATAACATTTTAAAGGGGGGAAAAACTGTGTATTTTTTTATTTAATTCAAATCTTGCGTTATCATGTTGTTCTATACTGTAACGCTCCGTTTTTACTAACCCTAAATTATCAGTTGTCAAATGGTTTTTAAAAAAAATAGAATTGCCAACATTTTACTGCACGAATGGCGGCAAATTCAAATCTTGGGTTAATTTTGGGACACCCTTTATATAATATATGTATCTGTTTAGCGTGCACCCTACCCAATAGAGTAAAGAAGATGAGAATAAGAGCATAAAGAGGCTCTAGGCGGCCTATTGGGCATTTCATGTCACTTTGGAAACTCTATGAGAGATCGATAAACCACTATTATGCCCCCGAGCATCATTTACACACAAATAAGCCACTGCTGATGGTTGGGAGGGTTGAAAATCTTATTATTCCTTGGACGCCACTTGTCCTTCCAATGCTATTGAGATTGCCCTACCTACACCTTCAATGTCAATATATAGACTATTTTTTGATATTTTTTTTATGAAAGCAGTCTTATCAAAACTTTCTTATGAAAGAGAATTACTTTCATTTTTAAATCGATGAAAGGGAACAAACTTTTAAGGTCTAAAATTATAAATCAAAATTATTAGAAGTTACACAAAATATATTACATTTAGAGAAATTATAAATATTTCACAAGAGTTATTCATTTTTAAACATTTATTCCTCTTCCAATCAAGAATATTCATAAGCTGTCAAAGAAATAAATTGCATTTTACAATTAAATTGAAAAATAAATGCAATATTTCACCTCTGGATTAGTGTTACAAGCAGAACAAAGTCATTTATCAAAGTTTTGCTTTTTCTTTGGGAGTGTTGTAGAGCTTTGCAGCTGCCAGAAGGCAATGAAGTTGATGTGAAGAAAATGGCAACAATTTCATTTAAAATAAAAACACGACCAGCTACTTGTGAAAAAAATGATTTATGCTATTGAGGAAACGATTGTATAATTTTCGTTGGAAGTAAACAATATTTCCATATCTTTCCATCTTATTTTTATCGTTTGACCCAAAATTGTCATACAGTATCGTTTGCAGGTGGTTTTGAACAACTATTCGAGAACTGCAGCGTGTGATATTTCTTTCCTCTTACCGATTTGACTGAAATAAATTTCAATTTTCATTAAAAGAAAAACCGATTCAGGCTTTTAAAAATAAGAAATCAAATTATAATTTCTGAATACAGCTATCAATTTCAATTGTTATTTGTCGAACTCATGAAATAAATTTCAAAGTGCTATTAGTTTGGAATGAAATTCGAAATTATAAATGGCATTAATAGTTTACTTAATATTCAAATAAAATAAAAACAAGTTAAGTTTATATTTTCTGTATTAAAAAAGTAGAAAATATATTTCGAAAGGATTATTATGATTTAATAATATCAGCGTTACGAGACTTAGTTTCATCATGTAAAACTTGAATTATATGAAGGCGTATTGTTAAATTTTTGCAGCATTTAATATTCATGCTTTCGTAACTGGTTTTACATATCATTGAAACTTCATTCTATGTAAGCATAAAAATTTATAATGAAGAATTTAAGCTTGGGGTTAAAGTAAAATCGCCCTGCTGTGGATTTGGGTCACATGAAAGGATGCTCATCATGAATCTAAGTAAAAAAAAAAGAAAAGAAAAAAAGATCTTGTTTGGCGGATTTTCTTTATAGAAACCGTCGAAATAGTATAAAATTGTCTAAAATAGTGCAATTCACAGCTTCATAACTCAGTCAGTTTGTATCTCAGAAAGTTGGAATTTATTTGTTTAAAATGTCAGGGTTTCAAGATTATTCTACTTAATAGGATTTATAGAACCAGATAACTATATAAAAATTTTAATCCTTTAATTTTCTAGCTGCATATTAATTGGTTCAAAAATTATATAAAAGTAATTCTTAATTTCTTTTAAAGCATTTTTCCAAATCGAAGTACATCTCTAATGGCTTAGAAATAAGTTACTAAGCCACGATTTGGAATAGATACATTAACACGCATTCTAATAATCTATACTTATATAAAGCTCAATTTGTGTGTGTGTTGGCTCTACAGGTCAGACCGTTTAACCTACAGCTACCAAATTTGGTATATGTATACCTTGGAGGTCGGGAATGTGCACCTGGGGTCCCTTTTTTGAATTTTTAATTAGAATTTTAATTATTAATTAAAAACTAACTTTCCTGCCAAAAAAAATCTTCTCATTTTCCCCACCGCCAAATCAGTAAGGCGTCAGTTTTTTCCCCCCACACTAATGAGGCTAGGCTTAAGATTTTTCGGCCGATTATTTGAAACGATTCTGTTTATTTTCTTAATGTTTGATGCATTTAAAATTAAACATTGTTAATTAATCGATCTTTTAGATTCTGAAGTACTTTTGAATTAAAATAAAACAGAATAAAGGAAATTAAAAATGTCTAATCTGCATAGCGTTACCCCAACTGGTGTAGAAAAATTCACGCATTTGCGTTACCGTACCTGGCGTTGAAAATTCACGCATGCGCATTGTGAATTGTTTAAATTATTTTTATGAAGAAACTATTAAAGTAGGAATTGCATAAAATATTTAATTATTAAAATTTTAATGAACACTACGATTGGCGAACCGGCTGGTCGCCAAAGGCGGCTAGTAATGCAATATTACTGGCGGATTTTATTTTTTTTAATAATGGGAAGACTTTGAACAAAAAAGACTATTGTATACTATTCATCTTGGGGATATTAGTTATATTTAATTTCATATATATATATATATAACTGCTACAAATCTGCATCCAAAATATGAAACAACAGAAAAAACATAAAGACAATTTATGTCTATTATTTCATGCATAAAATAGTACAAATGAGCATTTTCTTAGTTCAATGTATAAAATTCCTTTTGTTATATTTTAGATTTCCGCATCTTAATTCTGAAAAATAAACTTATAATATTTTTTGCATTATTTAGGCAGTAATAATATTGACGAAATCGAAGCAATCGTTTCTATTTTTCAAAATATTAACATCATTAAATACCCAAATCACAACAATGAGTGATTAATCCTGAAAAAACATTTTGTATAATAATATTTTATTGGAGAGCATCGAACGGTGTCCGGACACATTGCTTTTTGCAATTTGAATAGCAACTGATGGAAAGATTGTTTTATTTGTTACTTTACTGTAAAACCTGCAAGTTAGGAAATTAAGTTTTTAAATATCAGTTTCAAGTTTCTTTCTTTGATCAAGGTAAACAAGTTAGGGAACGTGAACTTCATCGATTATGCGCCAGAAACAAGAGAATAAAACCATTAGCTATTCAGTGTGCATTGTATTCATTATTTTAAAGAAAATACATCGGAATTTTGGTTTCAAGTTCGGCAACATAGCGGATTTTTTTTTAAATTTCTTTTTCCTCTTTAATAAATATTTTGCTGATTTTTTGTTGGTTAACATATTGATATATTTCACTGTTATTTTTTCACATAAAAAAACATTTGGTTTGAAAAATTAAAACGAACAAAAGGTTCTTTGTCAAATTAGTTCATGGAATTAATATCGATTATCAATTTAAACACATAAGAAATATTCTAAATAATTTTTTTTTTCATCAAGAAGAACATTTTGATGACATTTTTACTTGATTAGCTATTTTTTTCTTTTCATTATTATTGGTTGTTCTAAAATATCGTTTGGTTTATAAAAATAAATAGAAAAGTTCTTTCTCTGATTAGTTAATGAATTAGTGAATGAATGATTAATTAACATAAATATTTTAAATTATTAGTCATTTCTTCAACCGGAATATTTTGTTAACCTTTCCTATAATTAATTAATCGCCTTTTTTTAATGTTGTTATGTCGTTTAAAGCATCGCTTGACTGGCAAAGTTAAAACATTACTTTTCAGATGAGTTTGTAAAACTGTTTGGGGTATCTAATTGATTGATGGGATTTTTTTGAATGCTTGAGGTACTAATAGGATGTTTGGTGTCGGTAGTTTATAAGCATTGAAAAAATATATTCATCAAAATGAAAGAAGTTGCCTATTTTTTAAAGCATTCCACGAAATTTGTTTTTAATTTATACTTTTCAAACCAATAACATTTAATTTTAATTTAATTAATTTAAGGTGTATGTACACACTTGAAACACACTCGAAATCGTATGTATGTACACACTCGAAAATCGTTCAAAATATCCAATATTTTTTTATTACTTAATAATGTTCTCTGATCCTTTAGCTTTCAAACGATATCAAGATGTTGTCAATATTCGAAATATTTCTCCAGTTATAATTATTTTTCTTGAGGTGCTTTCATTAAAAACTCTAGTTTCGGTGTTTTTAAAACTCATTTTATGAAGAATGATATTTTTCCACTATGTTGCTTCATTCAAACAACAACAAGAAATGAACCGAATACAGTTATTTATACATCAAAATAATCTGTATGAAATAACGGATGTTTTGTGCCTCAATCAAAGTTATATTTATAGAAATAAATTTTTAATAGCTGTTTAAAAGTTAAAATTACAGAAAAATTACAGAATCGTTGATGAAAAAATTGTTTACAAAAAACTATATATTTTTGTAACTTGATCGAGGCAGACAACATGAAAACTAATATTAGGCATCATTTCCAACTAGAATTGTGTGTCTGTACAAATTAGAATTTAAGATATCATGTTTCAAAAAATAGGCTAATTAGCTCATTAATTATTATTTAATTAATTAATAATTAGTGTAATGTGTTTTTTTCTCACTGAAATGAGTTTAAACATATATTAATAACCTACTGTGAAAAAACTGGATTTTTAAAGTTAAAATTTAAAAAAAAATCTTCAAGTGTGTACGTACACCTAAAGTTTAATGATTTTGTACAAAATTTTTACGGAAGATTAACTTTGTTTAATAAATAATTAATTATCTGACTATATATTTTTTCAAGTGTGAAGAAATTTAACTAATGTTTTGTTATGAACTTGCTAATTTTTAGCGTTCTTAGAATTTTGGCGTTATAATGTTCTCAGAATTTTTATAACAAAAAAATAAAAGCAAAAAACATCGGAAACGCGATGAAATACTTTATTTTTTTCTAATTCAAAAACACTAAAGGTAACAGAGGTGTTATTAGGCAATGGCCAGTCATTATATGGCATTATATTTATTTAAAATGATATAAATTGTTTTATATAAAATTCTAAAATAATGCATATGAAAAATTCGGACACGATATTATACTTATGGAAGGCTTAAATGAATGCATCTAGAAGCCAATGCCCAAATATATATTTTAATATAAGTTATTATTATACATTGTAGAGTATTATTTATTACACATAGTATAGTAATCACCAAAAAAATCTGAACACGAGATTTTGACGAACATCCACGTTTTAGACCTCCCTGGGTTCGAAAAACATATTTTTGGAAAATGTCCATCTGTCTATCTGTGACAAAGATAACTCAAGAACATTTTAAATTAGACTGATAAAATTTTGTATAAGGTCTTTATATCAAGTTTTTATATTTCTATCAAATTTTGAGCGAAATCTCTCCGGAGGAAGTCAGTCTGTCCTACTGTTCGAATATAATTTAACACGATAACTGCAAAAAGAAGAGAACTAGATGAATAAAATTGTACATAGACTCAAAATCTACATTGTAGACATGTATCAAATTTTGTGTTAAACCAACAAGGGGTTGATCATTTTTGAGTCTGTATTTTTAGAAACATGTAAACGCGATAATTCAAAAATGCAGACAAATATATAAAATTTAGTGTAAGACTTTGTGATTATAAACGCATTTTTATGTCAAATTTTTATTTCAATCTGTTTATAAAAACACCTCTAAAACATAAATTCGCTTTTCATATATAATTTAACCGCATACCAGGGGTAAATCGCCAAATAATTCGCCAAGGACCACACGATACATTCTGTAAAAATGCTCAATTCACGCCAAAGTTTAATATTTCTTTGCTGTTATCTGTCAATGCGATTTCTGTCGATTTCTAAAATACACTTTTATTAGAGAGTAAGCGAGAAAGGTTTTGGGAGACCACTGCCGCTAGTTTATTTCAATACCACTCTTATGATTTTATATTCTCTTTGAAATGCACGTTTTGCACATTAAAAGTGTACGCATCTCCCAATATCGTAGGAGGAGTAGGAAGAAATGATATTGATGGCATTCAGCGTGTCAATCAACGTCACGATGATGTGTTTGAACATTTGTCAAGTTGTTCAACGTTTGATCTTCACCACTTGTGTGAAAGAGGTCTTTTTACTGACGGCAGTCGTGTAGTAAATCCACGATAGATTTGATTTTCTCTCATTTCCCGCACTTACGAATTGTTTGCGCTTTTTTTTTGTCAGTTTTAAAAATACGTAAATGTCTACGTTTTCTTTTTATACACTTTTACTTAACTTGGCTTATTTCATGTTTGTAAATATAGAATTTCATAATTCTTTATCACTTCCTTCCTAGAAATGGTAAATTTTTGAAATGTGCATATTATTAACATTTTAATACATTATAATAATATTTTTAAAATTTAATTAACAACTAATCGGTTAATTTAATTTAATTTTGATTTCATAAGAGTGGTAACGCTTGAACAATTCAGTTCAAATTCTATAATATTTACTGATGTTGCAGCTAATAAATAAAAGAAAGTAACTTTCATTATTTTGAACATTAAGAAATGTACGTTAACTTTTTTTTTATTTATACAGTCTGACTCGATGCTAAAATTAAATTAAAATTAGATTCCATTCGAGTTTATTTCAAGATCGTAGAATATTTTTTGATGTTGCAGCTAGTAAATAGAAAAATAAAATTACAATGCTTGCACTCTAATAAATGAATGTTTATAAGATCAATTTTCATTACACTCTCCGACCAGATGCCAGCCATAGATTTTCAAGTTGATAGCCTAGGCAGCCTAGATCCACTAAGTCAAGCAGATCTATTAAAAAAAATTGTTTACTTTGTTATCATAAGTATGCACAAAGTGCAAATTATATGAATCAGATAATATTAGGTTCATATAAACATTTTATAAATCAGAAGTGGCCAGTTTCCTGTATGTTTCATCACATTCAATTTGTTATCAAAATGTTTACCGAAAATCTGCTTTATTAATTTTGTGGACAAAAGCGAATTCAGAGTCTGCGGTTATATTGATACATTGAAACAGGCATATTTTCATTAACTCAATAAATAAATTTAAAAAAACTAAAATATATTATTAACGATAAAAAATATGTTAAAATTTGAAACTAAACTGATCTGTTGTTTAAAAGACGGCACTGCCTAGGGCAATAAAATATCTAAATCTGTCATTATCTAATACCGCACAGTACAAAATATAGTCAGCGGAATTTAATTTATTAAATAAAATAAATAAAAATTACTTTGTAAAATGAGTGATAAGAAATAAAATGTTTATCATGATGGTATATTAATAAAATAATTTCATTATAAAATAATATAATTTCCTTTTTATATCTGAAATTTATTTCATGATATAAATTTCAGATATAAAAATAATGATTTCAGATCCAATATAATTTTAGATATAAAAATAATAAGATAGATTTTAGATATAAAAATAATAAGATAGATTTTAGTTATAAAAAATAATATAGATATTAGATATAAAAAATAAGATAGATTTCAGATCCAATATAATTTCAGAAATTAAAATAATAAGATAGATTTCAGATATTAAAATAATAAGATAGATTTCAGATATTAAAATAATAAGATAGATTTCTTGAAATAAATATAATTTCAGATTTAAAAAAATTGGAGAAATATGAATTTTATTCTACAGGCTAAAAATATAAATACTTGTTATTTAATCGTATCGGCTAAAAAACGTTTTTTTTTTTTTTTTTTTTTTAATAAAGCATAATTTTTATTCTTCTAATTGACATTTTTGTTAAAAATACATTTTGCAGACGATTTTATTCAATAAATTTGTTTTATGAAGGTGTTGTACAATTTGAATATTTTTAGTGAAAATACATTAATTTTATATACGACAACAAACTAATTAAAATGTAGAACTTACAAATAATAATACACAGAATAAAAATGATTTTTTTTTTCTGAAATCAACTGTAATAATTGCATACTAATATAAATTCAAGTCAATAAAACATTGCACAGTTAAAAATAAATGTTTAGCTCTCATATATAAATAATCAAACACCATGCAATAATTGAAATGTAATAAAGGTAAATGATACCATCAAAGTATTGAGAAATGATATTTTTTGTGACGTATTTCTGTATCTTATAGAATCAGTAACATTAATATATATCTGACATTAAATGGTCATGATATTAGTATTTGATATCATAAGCGATCACGATAAATGTTGATCTCAATTTATGACATAAGGTATTAGGTTCGTGTTGCTAGAATTAGTTTCTTCTGTTCTTTTATGGTCATTTTCTTACAACGACAAAAGAAATATTTATTTCCTCTGCTTGTTGCTTCCTTCCATAAGATTCTGTAGACAAAACTTTTCGTACACATTTGCAGTCTTTTATAAGATATCTGATTAAACAAATCAATTCATGAAAATTAAAAACGAAAAGAAGTTTTAGAAGATAAAGTTAAAATAGCTATTATGAAAGAACAAAAAAAAAATTGTGTACAAATTTGGATGTTTCATAAATATAATCTATTTAATTTTGTGTAAAAGTACCCTACAAAATAAATAATATAAAAAGTTTATTAAGCCTAAATTAAAAAAATAACTATAAAAGATTGAAAAAAGGTTTTGTATACAAATTTCTAATTTTTCTTATCTCAAAATATGACTATACAAGAAAATAAATTATGATTAGGAATTCGAAAGTCTAAATTGTAATAACAGTAATGTTACGGCGAAAAAAATTAAAAGAAAAATTAGAACAAATCATCGCAGAAGAAGATGAACAGAAATTAGTATTCAGTTGCAAACGATCTGTTTTAAATAAGAATAGTACCAACGGCGACTAATAGCATTTTTGATTTTTTTTTGACAAAGAAATGTAGAGTAATCTTTCAAGGCTGATTTTTTTTTTACAATGCGTTTTATAATTGGGTTTTCCAGCGGAACCTAAGTACAAGTCGCATTAACATTTCATAAAATGTATGTAGTTTTTTTCCGCTTTGTTTCTAAGGGTAGAATTTTTCTTTTATCAAAGGATATTTTATTTCTTTTAAAACTATAATGCAGCAGACAAATACACAATTGTTAATAAGAAGATAGCTACTCATTTAAAATTTATTAACGTTGCAAATACATATATTGTTAATTTACCTTATCTTTTCCTCAACGTGTTACATTCTGTATATTAAACGTTTATATTAATGATATTCCTGTTTTAGTTTACATATTTTTTTTCCATTCAAATTTACAATGTCATGAGTTACGAGAAAGTCGATAGGATATTTAAAAAAATGTAACATCAAATTGCTACGTTCCAGTGGCATATTCATTACGTGATAGAAAACTGCCGTTTCCATATGTTTGATTCGATTTTTTAATATATATATATTAAATTATAAAACAGTAGTTTAATATATATAATTATAAAACAGTAATCAGTAGAAAACAATATATCAAAAGTAGCAATATAAAAACTGTTGTTATTTTTAGGCGGATAAAATAACTAAAAATATTCTCTTGTAGTATTAGATTATGTCATGGATTAAGCAATTCCTGAGTTAATATTCAATTATGAGATTCTTTTAAAATTTTTCAAAGATATAATAAAGGTTATTGAAATACTTTACAAGGATTCATTGAGAGATTTTACATGCAACTAAAGTTAATTATGTAGTAAAGAAGATATCAATCAAAAATATTATTTTATTGACGTAATGGAATAATTACGTAACATAAATGGAATAATTACGTTATAATTTAAATTAGCAATGTAGGCAAGAAATAGTTGCAAAAAAAGTAAAAAAATAAGCTATATAAAATTATTTGTTGGAAAATTTTTAAATATTACAGATTATAAAAGTTGTCAATTACTTTCGTTTTCATAATGTCATAAAAAGAATAGAAATTTAATGAATATCTATATAATTTATTATTGTTTTAGTTCTATTGTATGTTGCTTAAAAACTGCAGCTTCTAACATGTGCCACTATCATAGAAAATTATGGAAAAAGAAGATGTGTTGTAAACAAATTTTCAGTTACGTAAATATTTTAATATTCTACCAATTATCCTATTATTAGTGCATAATTATATTCTAAGTAACGTTAAAGATAATCTAGCAGTTTCTAATATTCTTGTGAAATCCGACATTATAAATCTTATTCTAATAGTCGTCTGTCACATAAAGAATACTGAAAGTAGGGTTGCTGTTTACGTAAGTTCTTAGTGAACCGCCTTGACGTTAAATGACCTTTTTCCTTTAGACATTAGCTGAAGACACAGCACTTCCCAATGGAAATCTAAACAATACATATTTTTTATTCTTTTTTTAATGAAGAGTAATAAATAGGGAAATTAGCTGGTTATTATGCGAACGGTTCCTGCTGCATGTTTCTGTTTAGAATGAATTAACAAACTGTTCGTCAAACAGGTATTTGACTTTTGACATTTCAATAGTTAGGAATGGCATTAGAATATTTTGATGTAAGAGTTCAGATATTGGAAATAAAAAGAAATTTTTTGATAAGAAATAACAAAAATAAATCAGAAAGTAGTTGATTATATGTTCTATGAAGTTGTTTTATATAAAGACTTTTTTTTTAAAAAGTGAAATAAATGAATTTTGATTTCAGAGCAAATAATGATACATATTTCAGAAGCTTCCATTTTTCCGGTCATCAAAAAGACATTCATAAGCTGTCATGCATCTGTGATACTCATTCATTTCGTATCGATTATCAAAACGAACAATACAAGTTTATTACTCTCCACGTTATAAACATTCACACATATCGGCTTCGAAGAAAAATTTATTTTAAATTTCAAAATGACAACTTTATTGAATCAGGACATAACTAGAAGCTTATTAAACAATTAATTACAAAAATAATTAAGAGAGATGCATTATTGAAAATAAGAAATGAAAATAACGAATCGATTGTAAAGTGTGCCTAACACAATATGTTTCTTAAAAAATTGGTGAAAATGTTTTACTTAAGAAATTAATAAATGAATTGTGATACTTATTTCAGCAATAGTTTTGAACGTTTACTTACAAGGCAGTAAACACTATTCAAGATTATGTTATATTTATCATAGTAAAATCATAAAAATGGTCACAATTTTCCATTAATTATTGCAATGAAAATAAACATTTATATTTAAGAGTTTTTTTTTACAGATAATTCTTTTTAATTCATGCCAAAGTTTCTCCACATTGAGAACAAACAAACAAACAAACAAAAAAAAAAAAAAAAAAAAAACTGTATCTTTAAAATTAATTTCAAAATCTTTTTCTTTTTTCTACTATAAAAATTTAACATTCTTCCTGCCAAATAATCTGAAAAGTGTGACAAATAGGTAAATATAATTTCGATTAGCTGCTAGAAATAATAGTTATGACATAAATGAAAAAAAAATATTTTGAGAAATATTGAGATAAAAATAAGATAGAGAAATAAACAATCAATCGTAAATTATATCATATGAAATATATTGGTCATTACAATCAATTGTTTCGTCGTTTAACAAACAATACCATCTATCTCAATTTTCAAAAGTCATCAAAGGGAGAATTATATTTCTCGCAATCAATAATAATTATTTATGATTTTTCTCCTCTTCTGATGTAAACATAAACTCATGGTCTCGTTTTCAAATTAGACGTGAAATATAAAACTATTCGATACTGGATCCGAAAAATTCAATTTAGATTCTTCGGATAACAAAACAAGTGACGTCTTATTAAATTGTAACACATTTATAAACATTTCCTTGACTTAAACTGTACAGCAAATAATCATTTATCTTATCTTACCCATTAAATATATCTTAAAAATCTATCTTTTTATATAATAAGTTTTGTTTATTCAAAAGCTAAATAAAAAATAATAATAAATAATTTAGAAATTCAATATCTTGAAACGAATACAATAAATATTTATCATTTTATTGCTTTATATAATAACAGACGTCAAACTGTGATCTTAAATTGAAAACATTATCAGTAAATACATTTTGAATTTAAAAAAAAAGCACAAACACAAAACAAAATCTGTTTAAAATTTTATCGATTTACATTTTTATTTTTATTTGAAAAATTGTAAATATTTTTGATGCTGCATTCTGCAAATTTTCTCTTTTATTGATATAATTTTTAAGATAAGAAGTTATGAATATTCTGAGAAAAGTAGAAAATAAATGTTTGTTATGAAAATGAAATTCTGTTTGTGCTAAGAAGGCTTCGATTAAATTTACATTAAGTCGATTAAATTTACATATCTTAATCTATATTTTTATTTGCAGATATTATTTGAGAAAGTTTAAATGTGATAAATAAATTCGAGCAGCAATCAATATGCTGCTAAATTTATTTATTTATTTAAAATAAACACGCTACAATGATTGACTCTACTTACAAAGTGCATTAATCAAAAACAAACAAGAAACGCAAAACAAATTAAAACAAACATAAAAAAGGAAAAGAAACGAATAAATAATTTCAAAGTTTTAAACCATGTATATATATATAAATGTAAAAGGCTAGCGAGGATCAAAAAGTAAAATACACACAAGCACAATATGAACACAGAAACATGAATACACGTAAATATCACAATATGTATAGTTCAAAAAATGTGTAGTCGAATATTAAAAAATAAATAATAAAGTCAATAAAAAAGAAGTAAGGCCAAGTAGATAAAAGTTGGGAACAAGTCGCTTTAAAGACGCTAAAATTCATATGTTAAATATCAAATTCCCCATAAATCATGTTAAAAGTTTTACAAAATTTATTAAAAGGAAAATTTTTAACGCAATTAAATTTAGAATAAGGTCTAGGACAACGAAAAATATTTCTTAAAATATTTGTTCAATCAATTGAACCATTAATAACCTTATTATAGAAAAGAGCACAAGAAATATCACTTCTATAACAAAAACTAGACAAGTTAAACATATTTTGTAGACAAGAAGAAGATATATCTTGATTTTCATTGAAATATAATAATTTTTTAAGTTGCCCAAATAACAAATTGAATTAAAAATCACAAAAAGCGTTATTTTCAAAAAATTAAATTATTTTAATTTTTAAATTAAAATATTTGAATTCAATTTTTTTACCGCTTTGATATTGCGGTTAACATGAAATTCAAATTAGACTGAAAATATTTTAAAACATAAATTTAAGCGATTTATTTCTTACAACTAGAGCTTGAATAAATTTCATGGTTTTCGAAACAAGCGAATACTAAATGCTCATTTTAGAAAACTGATAAACTGTCTAAATAGACTTTTTTTCTTTTCATATTCAATGCAATTGAAAAACCTTCTTTTAAATTGCAGCGCATCAAAACTTTTGCCGAATAAACAAGGGGAAAAAATGAAGAAAACATTCTTGTTTCGTGTGTTAGGAAATAGGCTTAAATTAAAAGTTGACACTAGACAGTTTCCATTCACACATTCAAGCCACAGCATTCATCAAAAGAAACAATAGGAACTAAATCAAGATTATGAGTCGCAAGGCTTAAAAATTGTAATTGCAATGCAGGAGCATGACTATTTGGTTTAAGAAATAATTTTCAGGTCAGTGTCATCACACATTGCTTGAACTCATTCAAAAACCATCATCAGAAAAGCATCGCATGTATTTTAATAAAATGGCGACAGGAACTCAACGGTAATAAGAAAATAAATCCATATGCAATAGAAAGAACATTGGGCAAAACATCTGCAACGTATGAATGGAAAGGAAGTTTTGTGAATAGAATATCAATACAAATAACAAAATTCTTTCAGAATGCTCTAGTAGACTATCTTAATATATTTTTTTTCTTTTCTGTATATGAATAAAATATTCGCACTGGCAACGCAAATAAAAGAAGAATTTGTTGATTCTTTCGTTCTTTGAGAACATAAGAGTTCTAATATTTTGGAATCGGCTATTTTTTCATTTTTTTATTTTTGTAATGCAACTGTTATTTAGAGTTTGATGTGATGATTTTTTCATCAAAATGATCTTCAACAGAAAAGCTTCGCTTGTATTTTAACAAAATGACAGACATTCAAGGATAATAAGAATCTAAATTCTTAAGAATATTGGATAGACGAGAATGTTCTGATAGATTATCATGATTTTATACTTAGTCGTTTAACATTCTGTTAGTCGCGCCTTATCTGACAGATCTTTTTTCAATAACCAGATGATGCTATGTCTGAGAGAACATTTTTTTTTTTTTTTTTTTTTTTTTGCTATCTTCCTATTCGTTTTGAAAAAAAAATTATTGTGTTTTTGTTTGTGTCTACTTTAAACTGTTTTTTATATACTTATATTATACTACTGTTAAATTATATTATTTACTAATGTTAGCAATATATACAGGTGTATCTGACGGATACAACACGACCACATTTATTTTTAAAAAAAACACAGAAAAACACGCTACTAACAGAGTGTTAACGAAAAATAATTATGATAAAAAATTATGTTGACTGATCTGAGTTTTGTTTGTACTCTTTTATGAATCATGTGACAAAATTGTTCTGGAATTCTCCAAATGATTAAAGACTCATCTGAGTCGAACACCATTCGAAATTTCTCGTGATTAATAAATTTAAGATTTTAAACCACAGAACATTTCTTCTATATATAGTTAATTCTAAACTTTTTTATCAAAATTAAAAAAATAATATATGGAATTTGTATTCTCCTACTCTGTGGATCTCTCTGTATTCTAGATAATTCAATAATTTGTGCAAGAACATTTTTTAATGCTTAATATACTATTTATATTAGTAATTAATTTACTATTATTTTTTTATACTTAATATACTGTTTCTAGTAAAAAGACCTTCAGGATACGAAAAATCAGTTCTAAAACTGTTTATATATTGGCAATGAGAAAACACTTATTATAATAACGAATTTGTTTTGAAAGAGGTAATATATATTATTTATGTAAATTTCTAAAATCTTAGTAAATATTCATTCCATTACATGAGTTATTTTCAAAGCTTAGATAATATGTTTATCTTGCAACATCTGCCAATCTCATCGAATAACATAAGTGAATTAAAATGGAATTGAAGGAAAATGTCAGATATTTCATGCCTTACTAAAGTAAATTAATATTTGATAACGTAATTTTTTTTATCATTAGGCTTCAATAAATGCATTTAAATCATATAAAGCAGTACTCAGTGCTAATTATATTATATGCTAATGGGTAATAAAATTTACTTTAAACTATGAAGTATTCAGAAATTCAATTTCGGATAATCATATTTGAATCCGATGAAATAAAAAAAATTAACACTATTTTCAACATTTTAAACACTTTTTTTTACTTATTTGAAAGGCACGAGGACTTAATGTGTTACCTAATTCAATTAAAATAATAACTCCAATTATTTCTTCCATTATTAAATTTCGCAGTCATTCATTTTATGGATATAAAACTTACTCGAAGTGTATAATAGTGTCTTGCTTCTTTCTGAAAACATTTGAAATTATTAATTTTAATTGACGACGAATTGCAAAGCCAATTCTTTACAGAAGAAAGTATCACTATCATTTATACAGCACATTAATCATATTATTTCCTAGAATCCCACACAAACATAGCCCATGCCACACCTTAAATAGCTAGAAGCTTCGATAAAGCAGCAAAATAATTACCCCTTTATCACCGAAACACAAAATGAAAGACTACGTCGAGGTCTTAGAGTCAAATATGAGGGTCGGCGACCCTCCAAAAAAAGTTGTTTATATCGTACCCCACAAATCATCGAAAATAACTGGAGGGAGAGAACCAAGCCAGAAGCTCCATGTTTATTTCATCAAGCAAACATGAAACGCATTTATCTGCAAAAAGGTTTTTCCAGACGTCTTGGGAATTCCCAACCCTCTTTCGGGAGGCTAGGTGTGGGAAATGATACAATTCTTCGGACCTCGCCTACTGCTTTTGAAGGTCACTATAATACTAAAGTTGAAAATAATTTTTTTTTTTCCTTTTTCTATCGCGATTTTTTTTAATGATGATATTTTTTTTTCCACTTCTGTATACTAGAAAGAGGGATTACCCAGTTCTAACAGTTTCGGATGGTTTTGACAGCACAATAACAAAATCGTCTGCGATAACTGAGTTGAGAAGTATCTAAAATACACCTGCCTAACTTTTTTTTTTCATTGGGTAAACTAAAATCGCATTTAAAATGCCACTGTCGATAAAAATATAAAAGACGGGAAATCCTTGTATTAATGAGGTCGATAAATCATTTGAGAAACATACTTTTGTTTTGTTAGTTTTATTTCTAAATTGCGGAAATAGAGTTACTATATCGAGTATGTAGAATCTAAACTTTTGCATGAATGTTTGAGTAAAATTAAATTAGATAGGATGTAACTGATTGAAAACAGTGGGAATTTAAGTATGTATTCACATGTATTCGTGACATTCAAAGATAACCTGACATGATAAACTGCTTATTGTCCTAACTAGACCTTGTTATCCTACCGAAAAAGTCACGCGAAAATGCCTATCAATTAGCAAAGAGAAGCATCTTCGTTGTAATTTTAATTATTTCCTGAACTCCAGTATCAAAATCATCAGTTCAAGATATCTAATCTTGTGACATAAAACAAAGCAATCATTCATATCATCAAAGTTGTATGACTGAAGTGACTTAAAAATTAATCTGATTTAAAGGTTAAAAAAAAGAAATAATAGTCTAATAGAATCAAAGATATAAACTTAAACTAAACAGTAAACTATTTCCGTATGTAAATGCACCAAATATTAGAAATATTGATATGGTAGTTAGGTGAAGTTTTATAAAAACAGCTTATGAACTTAATGCTGTGTTTCTACTTCTTTATATTAGCATTTTACAACCTGTGGTAAGCATATTTTCATGGTGGGCATAGATGGATATGTTTGCAGATATAATAATAAAGGGTGTCCCAAAATTAGCGCAAGATTTGATTTTGCCACCATTCGTGCAGTAAAGTATTGGCAATCCTATTAAAAAATCCATTTGACAGCTGATAGTTTAGGGTTAGTAAAAATGGAGCATTACACGATAGAACAACGTGCGTATATTATTGAATAATAATTCAAAAATAATGAAAATCTGGTGACCACAGTTCGAAAATTTGAGATTTGGCCTCCTAAATCATGTGATTTAACCCCATTGTATTTCTTTTTATGGGGTTATTTGAAGTCAATGGTCTATGCGAACAAGCTCACTACCACGTGCGCATTGACGGAGGAAATTCAGCGATGCATCAACGAAATTAAACCACATTTATGCAAAATGGTGGTGGAAAATTTTTCGATAAGAAAGTGCGTATGTGCCATCAAAGCCATGGAGGCCATTTGCCATATGTATTATTCCATACAAAACAATGTCCTGTGTACTTTACGATTCAATTAAAATATAACAATTTAAAAGAAAAAAAAAACAGTGTTCCTTAATTGATTCAATTCTTATGTTAACACGTTGTTCCATCGTGTAACGCTCCATATTTACTAATCCTAAACTATTAGCTGTCAAATGGTTTTTTTTATATATGGTTGCCAATACTTTTGGCAAATTCAATACTTGCTTTGGTTTGAGGGCATCTTACTGGTGGCAAATTCAAATCTTGCTTTGGTTTGAGGGCATCTTTTACATGATGCATAACGTAATGGATTAAGGAACGTGGAACGGTAATAATAGATCAATGGGTAAGCAAATCAAAAAATTTAAGAAATAACTAATTTATATGAAAATGCCTATTGGTTGTTGATACTGTTTCGTTCAGTAATGGCGAGGTGGTCAGCTGTACACAAGTACAAGTACAAGCCTGGATAATATTTATAAGTGCTACGTGCGTGATTTCAAAATTTGTTTAAAATAATTTATAAGCAAATGACTAATCAATAATCATTTATCAATTTTGGACTTAAAGTTAACAAAATTGGTAAATGATTATTGATTAGTCATTATCAATAATCAAAAATCATTATCAATTATCAAAAATCTGTTAAAAGTTCGAGATAAAGAAGACTATGATTAGTAGATGTAGTCTAAGAAACGGCGTAACAAAATTATGATTAGATTTTTTTGATAAAAAATTAAATAGGTTATCTAAGTCTAACTCCAATACATATTTTGTTATGAACAGCATTCTTACTTCACATTAAAATTTAAAAGAAATTAGTTTTTCAGTAATACCAGTTTTATGTCAGTGCAATATTTTCAATAATTTTGATTAATTTTAAATAGTATAAGAGCAAAAATATTTTTAAATTTCTGAATTTATACACAAGCTCGTTGTGATGTTTCTAAGTAAATTTTAATTTATATTATCCTTGCTAAAATTAAGATCATAATTTTATTTTAAAAAATAACTTGAAAATTGATGCATCAAACCTAACACATTATCATAGCAAGATGTTTCGGAAGACACATTCGCATAATCTTCAAATTATTTTAAGTAACTTTATAATCATAGAATTTTAAATTGATTTTCACTCACTATATACAAAATTTCCGGAATTCTATACAGTTTTGTGTTTTCGGTAATGCTTCAATGTTTTAATTTTTTCTTAAGTTAGTAAACAAATAATTTCTTAAATTTTATTATTTTTTAATTGAGTATGAATTGCGCCACCTAATAGTAAAATATCGGAACATTAAATATAATATTTCATAATAATATAATATTTCATAATTGTAATGACAAATGATGAACATTAAAGACTGAAAAATGTAAAATAAGAAAAATAAAAAAAGTCTTTTGAAATCACGTTTTTATTAGTGCGCTAATATAAAGGAATTAATTATTCTTTCACTCAAGGATTTTTGTTGTGAAGAACCAAATATCTGAGAAAAAGTGCGGAATATCTGAGATCAAAACGATACGGAATATAACCAAAATCAATATCAGCCAAAAATTCATAAATATTCTTTAAAAATTTAAATATATTATAAAAATTTAATTTTATTTGGAATATTTATACTCTTTTTTATCTCGAACTTTTAATAGATTTTTTTTTCTATCTCAAAATCGTTTGCAAGAAAAAAACAAAAATTGAAAAACTTCTGCGAAAAATATGTGTTTTAAAAATATATATTTAGATTTATAATATGCACAAAGTTTCACTGGTATCTGATTTTACAATTTTAACATTTTTTGGACGAGATAATAAAGAATAATTCAGCATAATTTGAAAAAACACATATTAGTTATATTTTGAATAAGATAAGCTATACAAAATTGCTCCATTGTTTTATTTTCTCCTTCTTTCAATGTTTTGTAAGCAAAGAGGTTCTTGTGAAATCATTATTTTTTGCATATCAATGATCTGTAGTTTGTTTTCGTTTCAACAATCGGTGTGTTATTATTTACACAGTAGCTCGTCAAATTAGGAGTGGTTTGTTTAACGATAAACGATAACGATTGATAAGGAATGGTAATTTAAAATTTATTAACAAATTAAATCCATAAGGAAAATTTCCTTTTTTTTTTTCACTTTTGCCATCGTTCGCCAATCAGTAGAACAACAATCGATCATTGTGTTGGGTTGCCAGAATGTGCTATTGTTGAAACATGAGTGTTACAGACAGATGTTTTGGAAAAGGTTTAATGTAAAAAAAGGGAGAAAGAGGGAAAACAACAAAATAAATACATTTAAAAGGAGTTACAAAACAGTGGGCTATTCAAAACAAGCTGTTTTCAAATGACTACAACTTTCTTATAAATAAAGATAAACAGTGGCGGATTTCCGAAGAGACAGACAGACTAGAAAAATTGCCCGGGTCATTGGTCTGAGACGGCCACAGTTGGGTAGAAATAAAAAATGTTATATCTAATTACCAAATAAATAAATAAATTTGTAAAAAAATTTAAGAATGTATAAATTATAAAGTGTAATTGTCTGATTCCTAACTTTTTATTACCTTCACTTAAGCATTACAATATTTAAAACTGCCGAGCATATGCTTAAATAATATTGTTTAAAAGCGTGGGAAGTCATTGATCCATGAATCAAAAAATAAATAAAAATATATATTTCCACGAAATTTCAAAATAAAAAATTAACCGAAGAAAGTAATTTGCATAAAATATTAAGCAAAAAATTTGTTCAGATGCAAATTAAATTGACCAAAAAGGTGGAATTATAGAAAAAGGGGGTGATAATCATGTACATTGTTGTAAAGTGCTTAAATTCTACAATAATGATAAACTATGAATACAAAATCGATGAAAATTAAAGTTTCTAAATAATTTTTTGTGCTTATTATTCAAATATTTCTCTCAAATTTAAAGCGTAAACAATTAAAACACAATTTTATAGAAATTTTTAATTAATAGTTTTCATGATGAGCTCTAAGACTTACTTTGCAAAATCGTGATAGTGAAAATACTGATCCTTTGCTAGAATTTTTTCTTATTCGCTGATTTGGGAAGGCGCCAGATTAGGAAAACAAGAATTACGAAAATTATTTTTACATATTTGTATATTCAAAAGATATCGTTTGCAGAAGACTGTCTAATTTTGTTTTTTTCATTCTTATTTTTGTGTACTTTTAATTTCAGGTAATATATATTTTTTTAATTTTTATCATCTATTGTTCATTAGGAGATATCATTATCATGATGAAAAATAAAATGGAAAATAAATCTGTATATACATGTTTCTCTTTTTCATAGTTTTATTCTATTTTTTTATGGTTCTGATTTCGTTTAAATTCTTTTAGCCATGAGTGGACTAGTTTATCTCAGTAAAATACTTGAAATATGAAACCTGATGTTTATTTACATTCGAAGCTTGAATATTTATTGATTTCGTATTGCTAAATCATTTTATATAGATTCCTATAGGAAGACTACCTATTGCAATAGCTCTCATGAAAAGACTTAGGGAGAATTTCTTCAATTCTTTACCGATCATGTCCTTAGAACTCAAAACCACCATTCGTTCAAAAATATATGTTATCTAAGCATTAATGCTTTGCCCATTATATATATATATATATATATATATGTAACACTTTTCGAATCCTGTCGGCTTTTTATCTTTTTAACATTATTTGTTGTGAAGCAGGATGTAGTTGTGACCAGCAGTGAAGAGATTCCTTTTACATTTTAAAATTCTTTTAATATCCATCGGGAAAGCATAATTATATACAAGCAGAGACGCGGACAAGACGTCCACCACAGAGCAGTACAATAAGCCGAAGTGGGGAAAAAAGGCGAAATAAATTATCCCTCGCCTTATATAACCTTAGATTTTGATAGGGAAAATATTTCTTCACAGTGCCAATATATTAATAAGATTCTGATAGGGATTTCTGACGCATGTCGATCACATGTAAGGGAAACACAGGGATCTTTTAAGAAAGAATGTGCTTACTGGACATTTTTACCCCTTCACGCCGAGCGTGTGAAAATATCGTCATTTAGCTGACTAAGCAATTTTATGAAGCTTCTCTTGAATTAATTAAGTAGAAAAGTGGAATTGGATCACGAAATAAGAGAATATTTTTAGAATGAAGTTACTATGGGCTAAATTAAGATAAATTCTTGGAAATTAATTAAATTGAAATTAAGAATTTAAAATATCATTACATATATATATATATATATATATATATATATATATATATATATATATATTGTTTGAAATAATTCAAAAACATCGAAGCAGTTCGTAAATGGCCCTCAAAGGGTGTGGAAATGGTGGAGGATCGAAATTTTCATTTCACTATAACTTTCTTAGTACTGAAGAAAAAAAATTTAATCCAAATTAGCGCCTCATTAAGATGAACAAATTTGGTATTTAATGTTTTTCGACAACTGCAATATTATAGAAGTTTAGTTTAGTTTAGTAATATTAACGTCCCGTTGTAAAGCAACACTAGTGCTATTTTGGGACGGACCTCGTAATTTTGATCCGCGGTCAGATGATGGGGACGACACCTGAGCTGGCACCCCCCCTCTCCACGCCACACCACACCAACGGGAGGACGTTTGGAATGACGGATTTAACGTTCTTCTGTAGAATCGGTCTGGAACCTGAAACCCTACTGCTCACAAGCCGAGACCTTACCATCAGGCCACCGCGGCCTGCAATATTATACAAGTTAGGGGCTGAAAAGTAATTTTTAAACTTCAATTTCGACATTTTCTAACATCAACAATTTATTTTGCCAGATAGTAACTCAGATGTACCCTTGCCTTTCAGCTTTTCAAGAGGAATTTTTTATATTTCTGGTTAAAATTAAAATATTTATTTGGAATTTAATTTTTTTTATATCAGTGAAAAATAATAGCTCAAAATTAGAAATAAAGTAGATTTCTAAATGTATTATCAATGAGTAGCAAATTGATAACAACACGCCAGATGCAATCGGATTACACATATACAAACTGAATTTAAAAAAACAACAACAATGATTCACTTAGATTATATTCAAATGCGTATGATGACGCATATCTGCCGACAGAGAACAATTCCTTCGTATCCTGACTAGTATAAAACAATCGGCGAACAAATTCTCTTCTTTAAAAAATGAAATTAAATGATGCGTCTCCATCATATTCCCATCATTTTTTTTCCATCCCGAACAAGTCTTGGAAATGTGGGAGATTCATCTGCAGATAAGCGTCTGAAAGAAGACATATTTCCTTACTGTAGTGGGAAACGGTCGAGTGTGGGTGTAAAGCATGTAATAACTTCACAGAGACGAGTTCATTTCTTTTTTCGGTACTGCAGTCTAGCTTATGATTACTTTATGTAAAGTCTATGAAAAATCGTAATGACTTTCTCGCTTAACTATTAGAAGCGAGTGCAAATTATAAAAAAAAATTAGTAATGGATAAAAACAAGAGAGTATTAAAATTTGTAATGAATGTTAGTAAATGGATAAGGATGGTTAAGATAACATTAAGTAATTTTAGTTCGGCTAAACAAGATTAGTCTGTCTCGTTTCTCAAGCAGATCTATTTTGGGATGAATTTCGTGATATATTTAACACCATGCTTAAATGATGAGGATTACATATAAGCCACCATTCCAGACGATAAGTTTCTAATACTCACCAAGGAGAAAGACTTCAGTGAACTAAACTTACTTCCGTTCATTTGCTGTTTCTTATCGAAGAAACCTTTTTTTTCCTTTCTAGTTTTTACCATTTTTTTGTCATGTTGTACGTATTCGTATTTTGTCATTTATATCTAATTTCCAATTCATTGCAACGTAATTTTTTATTCTTTTTTTTAAAGTCCCCCTGCATCTAAACCAAACCGGAAAGCGGCCACATGATCTCCAAGAACGGAAGTGCGGTGTGGTGTTCAGTGTTAAATATGAAAATGTTTATAGATTTGCATACTAAATGTAACCTGCGACATGAATGATGAAAAAAAAAATTTAAAAAAAATAATAACTCTCAAAACGCTCTGTAGACCAGAATGTTGGACCCACAGCTACCAAATTCGAATTGCTTTCACTCTTGGGTAGTCTATGCATTTAAAAATATATATATATTTCAAAATTTTACTTAGAATTTTCATTAAAAATGAATCATCATTTAAACATTTTCTCGCAAAATCTCTGAAATATATTAATTGCAAAAAAAAAAAAAAGTTTTTTTTTTTTTTTTTTTTTTTTTTTTTTTTTTTTTTTTTTTTACAAATCTTTATAATTTTTAATGTAAGCATTTCCAAATATTAATTTTATTTCTGCGCAATGTTTTGTTCCAGTTTTAATGAAATTTCAAAAACATTCTTTTAGTAAACAATGGAACATAGCTTAATTAGCATAATTTGTTTTCGAATCTTACTCGCAAAGCAAAACACTCGCTAAGTAAAACAATTTCTTCCATATGTTCAATTTAAAGCCGGATAATGCATCGCATTCTAAGAAAATTCTTATATTTACAATAATTTAATTTATTATTTATAATACACGCTTTTTTACAAGAAAATTATCTAAAGATATTTGTTTTTGCCCTCGTTTAAAACATAGCGATAATGAGACAGCGTTATCATTAAATAAATTTGTAGCTATTGTCTTAGGGTGATTCTTTTCAACATATGATGAAACAGTTTCCTATGTTTGCAGAATCTTTTTTATTTCATTGGAGGGTTGATGTTATAGTGAGGTAGTTATCTGTTTCTTTCTTGGTAAAATCTCTTTCACAACTTTTTGCTGTAACGAGAAATGAAGTTCTTGGCTGTGCTTGTATTTTTTCTCCCATAATATTGAAATGCTTCTCTGTCAAATAATTAAGCTGACCAAAGTTTCTCGCATTGGCCCTTCAATTAACTGTATATTTTAAATTCCGTTAGAATTCAGTTTCAGTTAGAATAAAAGAACTCCAACTAGCAAGCGAACAGACTGATAGCCGAGATACAGGCAACATTCTGTTAAGACGCAAGATGTCTGACTGATCGTTACGGGACATCATTCATTACGAGAGACATTTTAAAAAAAATTATTTTGCTCGTTAAGCTAGTCGCTCGTTTTAAGAAGTGTACATTAAAGCAAGGTTTGATTGAATTTTAAAAATCATTGCTCGTTAAGCTAGTCGCTCGTTTTAAGAAGTGTACATTAAAGCAAGGTTTGATTGAATTTTAAAAATCATTGCTCGTTAAGCTAGTCGCTCGTTTTAAGAAGTGTACATTAAAGCAAGGTTTGATTGAATTTTAAAAATCATTGCTCGTTAAGCTAGTCGCTCGTTTTAAGAAGTGTACATTAAAGCAAGGTTTGATTGAATTTTAAAAATCATTGCTCGTTAAGCTAGTCGCTCGTTTTAAGAAGTGTACATTAAAGCAAGGTTTGATTGAATTTTAAAAATCATTGCTCGTTAAGCTAGTCGCTCGTTTTAAGAAGTGTACATTAAAGCAAGGTTTGATTGAATTTTAAAAATCATTGCTCGTTAAGCTAGTCGCTCGTTTTAAGAAGTGTACATTAAAGCAAGGTTTGATTGAATTTTAAAAATCATTGCTCGTTAAGCTAGTCGCTCGTTTTAAGAAGTGTACATTAAAGCAAGGTTTGATTGAATTTTAAAAATCATTGCTCGTTAAGCTAGTCGCTCGTTTTAAGAAGTGTACATTAAAGCAAGGTTTGATTGAATTTTAAAAATCATTGCTCGTTAAGCTAGTCGCTCGTTTTAAGAAGTGTACATTAAAGCAAGGTTTGATTGAATTTTAAAAATCATTGCTCGTTAAGCTAGTCGCTCGTTTTAAGAAGTGTACATTAAAGCAAGGTTTGATTGAATTTTAAAAATCATTTTTATTGTTTCAGTTATGGAATTCATAGTTATGAACTTTATAAAGATAGAAAACATGTTATTTGTGTGCACGTTACAGTTTTCATAAAATTAGGATTAAAATTTAAAAAAATGAAATTAAAAGTGACGAATCAAAGCCTAAATATTCTCACCTACAAAGTATCTTATTAGAGATTCGAATTTTTATTTACATTTTTTTTATTAATATAAGCTTTATTTCTTGATATTTTTGTCTATAACAACAAATGTTCTAACTAATAAAACCATTTTTAAAAATTATTTAAGAAATTTTATGTACCTAAATTAAGTACAATTTCTTTATTTATTGAAATTTGTTTAAATCAACTATAGATGAGTAAAAAAGGTATTTTAGGATTGACTCCTTTTCCTTACTTTTAAATGATTCTTTGATTGTATTTTTCCAAAACTGGAAACGGTGATGGCAGATTGTAATAGCTATTAAGGAATTTTTTGATAGAATTTCTTCCATAAATTAGAATTCGATGCAAATTGATGCATAAAAGTGCTATCAAGAGGGCCTTAATACTTCAAAGTACTCATTTTTTTTGCAATAAATATTGATTACAGAAAAGAATAAAAATTAAAATGTATGCATTGTAAAATTAAAAATAAAACCGAATGTATCGCTATGGAATTCTAATTGCTGCACTGAGAACTGAATGAAATAAATTTTGTTATTCTATTATAAAGTTATTTTACTGTTCACTTAACCGATTGTTAAAATTTTTGAATCAAATTAATACATATTAATTTCGGTTTCCTTCGCTGCAATTAAAAAGTTATCTTTTAATTGCCTCAAATTTGGAATAACATTTTCTTCGTGAAGAACATTTCCCGGATGTAGAAAGAGATCGACACCGTGTAAGAATGTTCTACCGTCAATATTTGAATGTTGGCATTCTATAGAATTAAATTAACGTAAAAGAATTGAACGTGAAAGAACATCCACTATGTTCGTAAAAGAACGTGAAAGAATTATGAGGTAGACAGAAAGAGGGACTGTGAAAGAATATGCTACGTAAATACTTGATTACCAACATTCTACAGAATGTATGAATATATGAAACAATTAAGCCTTTCACATATTTTCTAGACATTCTGTAGAGTGCCAAATGTTAAACCGGCAAAGCATGAAAAAGCATGGCGGTCGATGTATATCGCCGATGTAAGAAAAAGAGATTATTTAAGCAGGTAGAGATTAAATTATATTTGATGGTGGATTAAGTCAACATGATGATGAACATGCTTAGTAAAGAAATTCTCGTTTCTGATACCTGTTGTGTGCGGTCAGCAAAAATGACGAAAAAGATATTGTGCACACTCTTTGCTTCAAAACTAATATACCGTTTAAATAATAGCGTTTTTTATGATCTTTTTCATTCTTTGCTTAGATATTATGCATTTTATTAAATATCTACTGTATTATAATATGTTTAAGGAAAGTGCATAGTAATTTTCCCGTTTCTTATATATTCTAAAGACAATCGACATTCTATAAAGTGTTCAGGCATTCTATAGAATACCGGTATTTCATACATCGGCCATAACATATATAATTTGAAAGTCATAAAAAGGCATACAATCAAAAATATTTCCTACATAGCCTAGACGATAAGCATTCTATCAAGTGCTCAGGTATTCTATAGATTACCGGCCTCTCATACATCGACTGTAACATGAATTATCGTTTGAAAGTCATAAAAAGACATACAATCAAAATTATTTCATACATAGCCTAAAAACGATAGACATTCTATAAAGTGCTCAGGTATTCTATAGAATATCGGGGTTTCATATACATGGGGTAACATATACACTTTGAAAGTCATAAAAAGACATACAATCAAAATTATTTCATACATAGCCTAAAGACGATATTCATTCTATAAAGTGCTCAGGTATTCTATAGATTACCGGCGTCTCATACATCGACGGTAACATGAATTATCGTTTGATTGTCATAAAAAGACGTACAATCAAAATTATTTCATACATAGCCTAAAAACGATAGGCATTCTATAAAGTGCTCAGGTATTCTATAGAATATCGGGGTTTCATATACATGGGGTAACATATACACTTTGAAAGTCATAAAAAGACATACAATCAAAATTATTTCATACATAGCCTAAAGACGATATTCATTCTATAAAGTGATCAGGTATTCTATAGATTACCGGCGTCTCATACATCGACGGTAACATGAATTATCGTTTGATTGTCATAAAAAGACGTACAATCAAAATTATTTCATACATAGCCTAAAAACGATAGGCATTCTATAAAGTGCTCAGGTATTCTATAGAATATTGGGGTTTCATATACATGGGGTAACATATACACTTTGAAAGTCATAAAAAGACATGCAATCAAAATTATTTCATACATAGCCTAAAGACGATATTCATTCTATAAAGTGCTCAGGTATTCTATAGATTACTGGCGTCTCATACATCGACGGTAACATGAATTATCGTTTGATTGTCATAAAAAGACGTACAATCAAAATTATTTCATACATAGCCTAAAAACGATAGGCATTCTATAAAGTGCTCAGGTATTCTATAGAATATCGGGGTTTCATATACATGGGGTAACATATACACTTTGAAAGTCATAAAAAGACATGCAATCAAAATTATTTCATACATAGCCTAAAGACGATATTCATTCTATAAAGTGCTCAGGTATTCTATAGATTACCGGCGTCTCATACATCGACGGTAACATGAATTATCGTTTGATTGTCATAAAAAGACGTACAATCAAAATTATTTCATACATAGCCTAAAAACGATAGGCATTCTATAAAGTGCTCAGGTATTCTATAGAATATCGGGGTTTCATATACATGGGGTAACATATACACTTTGAAAGTCATAAAAAGACATACAATCAAAATTATTTCATACATAGCCTAAAGACGATATTCATTCTATAAAGTGCTCAGGTATACTATAGATTACCGGCGTCTCATACATCGACGGTAACATGAATTATCGTTTGATTGTCATAAAAAGACGTACAATCAAAATTATTTCATACATAGCCTAAAAACGATAGGCATTCTATAAAGTGCTCAGGTATTCTATAGAATATCGGGGTTTCATATACATGGGGTAACATATACACTTTGAAAGTCATAAAAAGACATGCAATCAAAATTATTTCATACATAGCCTAAAGACGATATTCATTCTATAAAGTGCTCAGGTATTCTATAGATTACCGGCGTCTCATACATCGACGGTAACATGAATTATCGTTTGATTGTCATAAAAAGACGTACAATCAAAATTATTTCATACATAGCCTAAAAACGATAGGCATTCTATAAAGTGCTCAGGTATTCTATAGAATATCGGGGTTTCATATACATGGGGTAACATATACACTTTGAAAGTCATAAAAAGACATGCAATCAAAATTATTTCATACATAGCCTAAAGACGATATTCATTCTATAAAGTGCTCAGGTATTCTATAGATTACCGGCGTCTCATACATCGACGGTAACATGAATTATCGTTTGATTGTCATAAAAAGACGTACAATCAAAATTATTTCATACATAGCCTAAAAACGATAGGCATTCTATAAAGTGCTCAGGTATTCTATAGAATATCGGGGTTTCATATACATGGGGTAACATATACACTTTGAAAGTCATAAAAAGACATACAATCAAAATTATTTCATACATAGCCTAAAGACGATATTCATTCTATAAAGTGCTCAGGTATACTATAGATTACCGGCGTCTCATACATCGACGGTAACATGAATTATCGTTTGATTGTCATAAAAAGACGTACAATCAAAATTATTTCATACATAGCCTAAAAACGATAGGCATTCTATAAAGTGCTCAGGTATTCTATAGAATATCGGGGTTTCATATACATGGGGTAACATATACACTTTGAAAGTCATAAAAAGACATGCAATCAAAATTATTTCATACATAGCCTAAAGACGATATTCATTCTATAAAGTGCTCAGGTATTCTATAGATTATCGGCGTCTCATACATCGACGGTAACATGAATTATCGTTTGATTGTCATAAAAAGACGTACAATCAAAATTATTTCATACATAGCCTAAAAACGATAGGCATTCTATAAAGTGCTCAGGTATTCTATAGAATATCGGGGTTTCATATACATGGGGTAACATATACACTTTGAAAGTCATAAAAAGACATACAATCAAAATTATTTCATACATAGCCTAAAGACGATATTCATTCTATAAAGTGCTCAGGTATTCTATAGATTACCGGCGTCTCATACATCGACGGTAACATGAATTATCGTTTGATTGTCATAAAAAGACGTACAATCAAAATTATTTCATACATAGCCTAAAAACGATAGGCATTCTATAAAGTGCTCAGGTATTCTATAGAATAACGGGGTTTCATATACATGGGGTAACATATACACTTTGAAAGTCATAAAAAGACATACAATCAAAATTATTTCATACGTAGCCTAAAGACGATATTCATTCTATAAACTGCTCAGGTATTCTATAGATTACCGGCGTCTTATTCATCGATAATAACATATATAGTTTGAATGTCATAAAAAGACATGCAATCAAAATTATTTCATACATAGCCTAAAGACGATAAGCATTCTATAAAGTGTTCAGGTATTCTATAGACTTCCGGCGTCACATACATCTACGGTAACATATATATTTCAAATGTCATAAAAAGACGTACAATCAAAATTATTTCGTACGTAGCCTAAAGACTATCAACATTCTATAAAGTGCTCAGGTATTCTATAGAATGCCGGCGTTTTATATATCGGCGAAAACATATATCCTTCTAAAATAATAAAAAGAACGAACAATAAGAGTTATTTTTAACCACAAGTTATAAGTGATATCTTAATTGGATAAAAAAAAAGAGTTTAGGATTTCCAATATTTTTGTTTCTGTACTCATATTTCTATGTGAAGCGAGTACGAGAGTAAGCCAGCTCAAAAGAATAAAGCCGACAACAAATGTATTTCAATCACTCTCAGGGGCAAGAAGTCATTCGAGAGTTTCTCTTACGTCTGCAATTACAAACAAGCCGTGAGGATCATCTTCCTCGAGGTAGATAGAGAAAGGGACAGTAAAGACTGGTGAAAGCAGAAACTTCGAAAGCAGTGAGAAGAGAGAAAGAAAAGAAAGCGACGGCCTAGAAAAGGGCGTCCGGTTGCGTTCCGGTTTATCAGGTCCGGCGTAGATCCGAACGAAGGTCACAAAAACTAGGCCGATTTCTTTCCTCGGCAGTCAACAAATTTCTTTTCTTCTAACTAATCAACCACCCCTCTCCCCGCTTTCAAGCGCAAGTGAGATCAGTTGTTATTATTTAGAGTTCTGTGGCGCAAGGGCCAGATTCGCCATGCTGCACCAAACATATGGTAAATGTTAAAAACAGGGATGAAACTTAAGAAGGCATGGGGAAGAGAGGATTTTGTTCTAAAAGAAACCGAGAAGTGTGAAGCGCGATTTTTTTTTATTAAAAACGAGATCTATGAATATTAAAAAGGAATATATGATTCAAATTGTGTCAGCCAAAGAAAAAAAATACATAATTAAAATCAATTTCAAGTTGTTTTTCCTTAGACTCAATAAGATCAGAGGTGCAAAAGTCAGATTCGGCCATGATGCACCAATCATATGATAAATGTTCAAAAAAGGGATGAAATTTAAGAAGACATGAAGAGAAACGATTTTAATTTTGAAAGAAATCGAAAAGAATGAAGCGCAAAATTTCTTTTCTCGAAAAAGCGAAATGCGTACATTATCAAAAAAATATACGATTCAAATTGTGCATTTTTTTTGAAAACACATACATTTCGCTTTTTCGAAATGTGTGTATTTTCGCTCAAATGAGCTCAGTTGTTGTTAATTAGAGCTTTATGACGCAAGGGCCATATATGGCCATGGTGCGCCAATCAAAGATAAATGTTAAGAGCAAGGATGAAATTTCTGAAGGTTTGTAGAGGAAAATATTTAATTTTGAAAGAAATCGAAAGAATACGATATATAGAGAGAGCGTATGCTTTAATAATAAAGAAAATCGTAGCTGTCTACTCCGAAACCCACCCTGAGGTACACGGAAAAATCTGAAAGACCGGACATCGCGAAAGCATTGGCGGGAACTAAGGCCGAGTCCAAAGGCCATCACAGGCTAAATTGCAACCCCTCAAGTAGAAGACATGTCATGTTATCGGTGGGGAGTCATCACCCCTCATCAAGGTGGGGAGAAACAACCACCATTTTGGAAACATCTCTTTCCCATATTTGAGATGCCTTTTAGGGGGGAAATACAAGAAAAGGATAGTATTCCTAAACTCGTCACGTCATTGGAAGGGAATAGTCCCCCCATACCAAGGTGGCGAGTACCAACCTCTTTAGCGGTATGGGACGCTCTAGGATAGAACTTGGGACCTTTAGGTTGGCAGTCCAGTAACGATCCGGTTATGCCAAAACAGCTGTTCGGGTAGAAGCGCTGTTACTGGCTTATTTGCAATTCACCACACCACCATTTCGAAAGCTTCTCATTCTTATATTTGAAATGCTCCCTAGGAGAAAAACACAAGAAAAGGCTCACGGTCATAAGCTGTAAAATATCTAATAAGGTCAGATATATATATGCTTTTTATCTAAAAAAAAATTTCAGTCATTGAAGTAACGCATAATTCAACTGGCTATTACAATAATAACATTGATATAAAATTAGATAATTAATCTAGTCATATAGAATTTCCGAATAAGAAATATATAGTTATGGGTATTATTAACATTAGAAGAATGAGCAGTTACCGATGAAAGGTATAGTTTAAAATATCCTGCTCTTTAAAAATTATAAAATACTTAAATCTTTTTTTCTAAATGCAGCAAACCAATTCCTCGATTTTGCATCCTCTAGTAATGGCACCCACGCAGCACATACTATGCCTGATCCAAATATATATATATATATATATATATATATATATATATATATATATATATATATATATATATATATATATATATATATATATATATATATATATATATATTGAAGCAGTAGTAGTGGCCGAAGACAGAGAAGAAGACTTTGAATTTTTTTTTTAGTTCGTTCTATTTCCCTCCCGGGAGGCACAAGTAGCACGGACAAAACATGTCCATTCACAGCGCGGCACAAAAGCAGATGAAACATAAAAGAGAGAGAAATAATTTATCCCTGGTCTTATATACGTACCATTAAGATTTTACAGGAATTTCTCTACACGCGCCGTTTTAGACATGGGAAACACAAGGATCTTTTAAGAAGAATTTGTTTAGAACAGCAATTTTTATCCTTTCATTCAGAGAGGGGGAACCGCTGACTAAAACATTTTATAAAGCTTCTCTTGGATTAATTAAATAGAAAAAGTGGAATGGGATCAGGAAATAAGGGAATATTTTAGAATAAAGTTAAGATACGTAGAATAATAATTAAGAATAATAATACATAGAATAAAGTTTAGAATAATTTAAGACAAAACTTTGAGAATTAATTTGGATTGAAATTAGAATTTAAAATATCATTATATACCACATATATATATATATATGTGTGTGTGTGTGTGTGTGTGTGTGTGTATGTATGTAAGAAATGAAATATAAAAAATGGAATTAAATCTTATTGAATAAATGAAATAAAGAAAATAGGTTAAAAATGAAATCAAAGAATAAAGAAAGAACAGAAATAAATAGCATTGAAAATTTTTCGAAAAATTGAGCTTTAAAATAAGACTTTAAAAAGATTGATTATAAATGCCACAGTAAATAAAAATCTCTATTACAAAGATTTTCATATAAAAAAAGGCCTGAATTTGTCTCAGAAAGGCCAATATGGCAACCCTGAGTGAGATCATTCAGCGAGAATTCGCAACTGATGCCATCTCGCGGGAAATAAAAAGCAAAGTAGGCGAAAATGAAACTGAAAACTAGTTTGTTTTTAATTTTCGTCTGACTGAAAACGCCAAACTGTATTTTTTCAAATACGCGTGCAGTGAAAAGGAATGGTTTTAAAGAGAACTCTTGCGGATAAAAGTTTATCTGAAGTCTCTCGCACAACCTTGCAAGGCTATCTATCGTCTGCGAAGAATAGGAATTTGGTGTTTATTTTGAGTTCCATTTGAATAGCAAACAGGCACGTGTTTTCTGTTCCTTTTCCGAGAGGAAAGATTAAATGCTTCATTTTTATTATACAAAATGTTTCCGTGAATATGTTTCGAGCTTTTTAATTACACTTGTCGTAAGATCTCAAACGGTTGGTTTCACAGAATGCTTTGTTTACACATTCTTTTTCTTTTTTAACCTTCTTATCTGATTGCTGCATAAAATCGGCTGTTTTTTATGTTTCTTTCAATTAAGCATTTAATCGTCAATCCGATTTCAGTCTTCTTTCTTAATGGCGAAAAATCTGGAACAAACTTAGGTGATAGATAACTTGTTCAGGTTCTGTAGATGTGTTATTAATGCTGTTAATGCCTTTGACTACATTCTAATTACAAATTATTTTTTTAAGCGGGTGCGTGACTAGCTTTTATTATTTTTATATTTATAAATATACGTTTTACCTAATTGTATGACAATTCTTAAACATTTATGATTGTTTTTTCTGATTCTAAAATCACATCTTTTGCCATAAATTGTATAACTGAAATTTACATTTACATTTTTATGTTTTTAATCATTTACATTTTTATGTTATAATCAATAGTTTATAAAATAATATTAAGCTGAAAGCATTCCTTACTACGATTTTAGAACAGTTTACTTAAATGAGTTATACTCATTTGACCTCAATTTTTTTTTTGGAAGAGAGTATTGTATTCTTCATATTTCAAGTAATTAATCAAGAAAGTTCTTAAAAAAATTAATTAGAACAAAGCCAATTTGAATTTAAAATATTTTTCAATGATAATTATAATTTCCTGGAAAATACAATTTGCAATTAATTGCAAATGTAATTAAATTCACTTTATTCGATTTTAAATTTAATTAAATTGATTAAATGAATATCATATACAATAGCATGTTTGAATATAATAATATTTTGGATAAATAGTCTATGGTGTCTATAAGTTTGCATAGAGAAAAAAAATAATGTCTACAAGTTTGTGATAGACTTTAATTCTTGCCAAACGGTCGCTAGGAGGATAGTTGAAATCTGCTTTAATGATTTAATTTACCTTTAATTAATTAATTAACCTTTAATTAATTAATTACCTTTTTATTGTATCGTGCATTTAAAAAGAGATGCTTGCAAAAATTAGTAAAAATTACTATGTTACAAAACACAGCATTAAGTTAATGTTAATGATATTTATGATTCGATCAAACGTTCTTCTTGTCAAACAAAAATATATAAAATAGCGAAAAAGGATAGTTTTGTAACTATATTTAATAATATAGTTAAGAATATGTAGCAAAAAATGTTTCATTTCTATGGTCATCAATTAACAATGCATTTCATTTTATGGAATTTCTCAATTTTTGGAATTAATGCTAATATATTATTTTGCTCTATGAGAGTTTTATAAACAATATTTATACGATATTTATAAGAATAAGAATACAATATTTATTTTATTATCAATTATGTAAGAAATTCAACTTCGGCACACAAAAAAATTTAGACTAAATCTATTTGTTATTTATTTAACTCTAAAACTTCTTCCGTTTCTTCATTTTCTTCTTAGAGGAAACGTCATTCGTATATTGTTTCCTTTTGAAACCACCTTCAGACTGAAATTTGATAAGACAGTACTAAACAGTTTTGGATTTTCCATCTCATTCATCAATGATGTGTCTTTTATATTTGTAAAACGTATTATTTTGCTTTCACAAACTCAATGTAATCTTTTGTTTAAAACAATATACGATTTTTTCATTTTGCTTTCTTGTTAAGATTTATTGAGAAGGATTGGAAGAAAGGATTGTGATCGTTGAAAAATCCGATTTTGAATTTTGATGACTCTCAGCTATTTTTTACTCCTCAAGTCCAAGAAGATAAATAAGGCTGCAGTGTGGCCAGGTGGTAATGCCTCGATTTCGGAAGCGGAAGGCTTCAGGTTTGAGACTAGATTCCACCAAAGAACCGTAGTGTAAATGGGTCTGCTGCATATTAAATCCATTGGGGCCAAGCGAAATCTCGCTGATGTAGTGTGGAAATTTGAAGAGGGGCGTTGATGCCAGCTCAAGCATCGTCTTCGTCATCTAACCACCGTTCAAAATTCCGAGGTCTGTCCCAAAGTAGCCTTAGTGTTGCTTTACAATAGGACATTAATATAATTAAACTGTGCCAAGAAAAAATTGCGCTGTAATTAAAATTTTGAATGTTTACATGTTTTTGAATACGATATTGCGAAAACGTAACTATTTAGAATGAAAAAAAAATTCAGAATATAGTCTTATTGTTGATGTCAGTTTTGAGGGATACTGTTCATCAAGCAGTATATTTAACTCTCCATTCGTACACAAGTGAATGCAATGAATTAGACGGATGAAATTTGGCAGATAGTTTTTGCCCCAAAATCACATGACGAACTGCTTGTGTCATCCAACATTTAACTTAACCGACTTGTGTCATCCCAAGATAAATGTACTTCAAAACTCACTCAAGAGACTAGAGCTTCAAATTCATTGCGATTTACATGAGAAGTAATTGACTACTGAGTTTAATAACAAATTTGTCAAGAGAAAAATAAAAAAAAAGTATTGTGTTTGAAATTTTGATTGTTTATCTGTTTTTGACTGCAATAATTCGGAAACTGAACGTTTTAGATGAATAAAATTGAGACAGTTGTCTTGTTGTCAATTTTGGGCGATATTGATTATCAGGAATTAATTCTCAGATTTAATTTTCCATTTGTATACAAATGAATGCAACGAATAGACAGATGAGATTTTGCACACATTTTTTGCCCCGCAATCACATGACAAATTGCTTGTGTCATCTGATATATCACTTAATCGACTTGTGTCATCCGATGTTAAATGTGTTTCAAAATTAACGCAGAGTCTGAAGCCGCAAGTTCCCTGCTAATAATGTAGTCAAGTGACTGCTAATTTTAATAATAAATTTGTCACGAGAAATTCTTAAGTGTCGGACAAAAATAGCGTTTTATTTCAGAGTAACCAGTCAGAAAAAATAATTATTTTTTAGTTCAAAAAATTCTACTGTTTTATGAATATTCTTCTTTTAAAAAAATGTTTAAACTACCGTGTGGAGTCAGAATTTTGTGAAAATGACAAACTTCGCAGATTCCAAAATAATTTGAGTGACAATTATTATTGAAATTAATATTGAAATCATGACATGTATGCCCATAATACTTAACCTGTTAGAGAAAATCATTATTTAATTTAGAATAAACAGCCAGAAAAAAATAAATACTTTTAGTTTAAAAAATTAAACTATTTTATGTATATTATTCATTTTCAAAAAGTTTAAATTTTATAGTAACGTTGGAATTTTGTGAAACTGTTAAACTTTGCTGATTCAGAAATAATTTGATCAACAATTATTATTGATCAGAAAATCAGACAGAAAAATAAATACTTTCAATTTTAAAAAAATTTACTATTTTATGAATATTATTTATTTTAAAAAGACTTAAATTTCAGTGTGCAGTCCAAATTTTGTTAAAATTGACAAACTTTGCAGATTCATAAATAATTTGGTTAATAATTATTATTGAAATTAATATTGAAATCATGTCATGCATCTCCATAATATTACAACAGTGAATTATGTTCAATTTCGGTCAATATGAAAAAAAAAAAAATATTTTGAAGAAAAAATTAGAGAGCAGAGAAAATAACAAAAAGTTTAAACCAAATCTGGCATCATATAGTTTGAAGGCTTATATATATAAGAAGATAGTTTATCACCAGAAATAAAAACTTGAGCGAACCAACTTTATAATATAAATTTTATGCCAGATAATACATATTCTATGTATATTTAAAGCATCTAACACATTGATATTGTTTTTTTTATCTTTAACAAAAATTTCCATAGAAAAGATTCATAAAAGCAATATAAAATAAAAGAATTTCTATTGTAATCGTCTGAAAAAGAATCGTTCATTGAAGCAGAATGAAGACAGGCATTGTTTACTAGAAAATTAAAAGACAAAATCGGAAACGAAACAATAAGTAAGCGTGTGTCTAGAATTATCCAAAGTTCATTTACGCCGTTCTAATTTGCGCTTGTAAATTTTTCATCTTTTTCGTTCTTCGCATACAACCGCATTCTTTAGAACTGGAGCTATAGCTTTAATTCTATCTTTCGTGACTCAGAAGACATCGTAACAATATCTCTCTTTTATTTTCTTGGTAAGCATAAAAATCTCATCTCACATTGTCTGGAAAAAGAGACTGTAAGAATGGGTAAGCGAACACGTTTAAATTACGTTAAAGTCACGCTTTTTACGTAACAAACAATATGCATAATAGCTGAGGAAGAAGAATGTGAAACCTGGAACTTACGACACAGAGTTCAGTATAATTTGAATTTATTTTATTATTATTAAATACTGATGCGGTTTTATCGGAATTCTGGTTGTTCTTGTTCTTATTATATTTGTATTCTTGCAATAACTCACAATTTGAGAAATTGCTTTGACATAAATGCTTTATCTATGTTATTATCATATAAAGTGTTCGTTTTATGTTATTTTCGTGTCATTTTTATTCTTTTTTAACATTTAGGGATGCATCACCCTCGTTGATATCAGGGCTAGGATCAATGATTATAAATGCTAATCAGGTGACAATAGTTCAAGGTAAAGTTTCGAAAGTAGATCATGCTGGAAGTATGGTAATTGCATAAAAGTCTAGAATAAGGGAATTCTAACTTTTTTCTAGATTTAAGACATTCTTTTATGTTCAAAAAGAATTCTGAGTTTGATGGAAATGTTTTATTAACTGTCTAGAATTTTATAATAGTCTTCTATTGTTTACAATTTAAAAATAGATTCTATTTATAAAACAAATTGCTTTATTTCAGACTATCTTTTAAAACAACCTTTTAAAATTGTCATTCTTGAGATTTTTTCATGTATATAACCATTATAATTCATCAAAGATATGAATTCCGTATTTTAATTGATGGGTGAATCGTTTTTTCTTTCCTTCCAGCATTTTTCTCCTTACATGAAAATGCAATAACAATTACGAAGCAATTTATTTTATCAACTAAAAAATGATTTTTTAATCAATTTTTTTTCAATTGATAAATGAATTGATTTTGAGTTGAATGGATGAGTACGGATATTTTAATCAATTAATCAATAATAGTAAAGGAAGGAAAGGGTAAAAGAATAGTATAAGACATTGTATGTCTTATTATTATCATTATGAATTGTATGTCTTATACTACATTTATTTTATAGTATTTAAAATAAGCAAGAAATGAGTGTGATCCATAGATTTTCTCAGATATTAAGCGAAATGTAATTTTCAATAAGTTTTTAAAGTTCTTTCTGTAAATCATGACAAGACTACAGTAACGTCCTTTCAGTGTCGATATTAAATGCAAAAAATAAAGTGTAAGCATATTTAGAGGCTATACAATTTCACAAAATGGGTTGAACCGATATATAGATGAACAAGCAATTTTTTAGAATTTAGAATTATGATATTTTTAAATGATACTACAACTTCATGTGATATAGGAAAGTTATATATATATATCACTTTAATTAAATTCCAAAGTTTTATCTTAATTTAGCCCATAGTAACTTCATTCTAAAATATTCTCTTATTTCGTGATCCAATTCCACTGTATCTACTTAATTAATTCAAGAGAAGCTTTATAAAATTGCTGAATCGGCTAATAGCCTAACTTTCGCACACTCTGCGTGAAGGGGTAGAAAAATGTTCAGTAAGCACATTCTTTTTAAAAGATCGCTGCGTTTCCCTTACTGATTGACATACGTTAGAAATCCCCATCAGAATCGTAATAATATATTAGCACAATGAAGGAATATTTTCCCTATCAAAATCTCATGTTATATAAGACGAGCGATAATTTATTTTGTTATTTTTCGACTTCTGCTTTTGTGTCGCGCTGTGGCGGACGTGCTTTCTCCGCGTCTCTGCTTGTAAATAATTATGCTTTCCCGATGGATTAAAATGAATTTAAAAATATAAAAAGTCTGCATTCTGCTTAACATAAAATAATGCTTACAAAAGCACACACACACACACTCACATATATATATATATATATATATATATATATATATATATATATATATATATATATATATATATATATATATATATATATACCCACCATTTTTTTTTATTTGTTCAAGGGAACATATGTCATATATACTAAATATGCCACTGAAATTAACATTTAAAGATCCATAACTCAGGCAGTTTAAGGAATTGCAGACGTCCTGAAACAAAATATTTAATATTTGATTCAATTTTGTTTCAGTGACTGCGTAACTCATTGATTGTGGTTGGTTTTGATCTTCACGTATGACGTCTACATTCAAAAATTCATCGGAACTAAGATTTTATGATTGATTGTAGAAAGAGTTCAATGTTCTTTCTTTGCCATAAACATGTGTCCACTTGAATTTTTTTTAATAAATTGACCTTTATAATTAAGCTACTTTATAATATTGTTACAAATCTTCAAGACAATTTATAGAATTCAAAACATCGGATAGCCTGTAGAGAATATTGCACTTTATTAGGTGATAATAGAGTAATTATATTGAACAGGGAATTATAAATCAAACCGGAACTTTCATTTTTCAAAAATGGTGAATTTAGAAAAAGAAATGATGTAACAAACGTACAGTTACTTAATAATCTAAAACCTATTTTTAATGAATGCGCATTTATTTTACTGACGAAAGAAGATAACTGAAGCTGAGAGATCATATTAATCAGCTGCTCTTCCCGAGTAAAAGATAAACATGCCGCTTTAGGGGAAGGTGTGAAATACAGGAAATGAATTAAATATTATATAATATCTCCGGAAAATTCTTTTCTCTAGAACGTTACCATATCGATCGAAATTTGCATATCATGTAAATCTATTTATCAAGTAAGGAACATTAAACGCGAGCATAAAAAAATAACTTTCAAAGCCATAAATATTTTACTCGGGATTTCTTTCCTTTATTTCTGTAGCGAGTGTTAATAGGTTCATAATGGAATATCTTCAAAGAATAGAACTTGATTGCTTTAAAGTTGAAGGAGCCGCAATGAAAATTCGATTTATCAGCCATGAAATAAGAAAACTAAAAGCTTAAATGCAAGATTAGAGTAAGAAACAGCAAACTGAACCTAATTGCCATTTACAAACTGAAAATGACAATTAGGATTTATTTTTATAATTAATTTTAATATATAAATTATAATTAATAAATAACCAATAAGTTATTTGGCTAAAAATATAATTATTATCAAAAAATATGTTACATTTTGTAAATTCAGTACGTTCTCAAGTATCCGGTTTGCGACTATCCTGTTTCCTGTATTATCCGGCCTAGTTTTCTTTTATCGTTATTAAATGAGGAAGGCAAGGCATCTTTTAAGGACTTTTTCAACACCTAAAAACTGTAAGTTTTGCCTCTTACCTTAGGGTTACCTTTTCATATCTGTGTAATCATTTATCAGTAAAGAATAAAATCATATGGAGTCAATTTTCTTAAAAATTCCGCCTACTATTTACGTTAATGTTTTGTTTATGTTTCTTGCATTTAAGTTACATTACAGAATTTGGGTTAAAACATGAACAGTTTATATCCTTTAAATTGCTTTTTCTTTAATAAATTCTTGAAATGTACAGTGCAGTATATAAACAACCAGTACAGAGTCTTCTATTTTAACTCGATATATTACCGGCAACATCTAGGCTGTGTTAACATTGAAATAAAATGGCTTAGTATTCAGTAAGAAGTGAGAAAATTCGTATTATAACAGTGAGTTTTGATATAAAAACTATGTCTTTTGGTATTGTGGAAGAAGAAATAGATTCATAGAACTCCAGCCTATCCGGCTTTTTTTTTATTCGGCCTACCCCTCCGCCACATTAGCTCGAACACTTGGGAGTGTACTGTATTTATTTAATATTTTAAATGATTTGAAAATAAATAAAAAGATAAGCGTCTTAGTAAATAAACAGCAGAAAACATTTTGGAAACAATAATTGAACAACAGAATTAGTTCTCAAATGATCCAAGACCTTTAAAATATTATTCGCTTTTAATCAATGAAGAAACAAATTATTGTATTGAGTTAATAATGTAGTAAATGTATTGAGTTAATAATGTATTAAATGTATTGAATTAATAATTGAGTTAATAAAGTAATAAATGTATTGAGTTAATAATGTATTAAATGTATTGAGTTAATAATTGAGTTAATAATGTATTAAATATATTGAGTTAATGATTGAGTTAATAATGTATTAAATGTATTGAGTTAATAATGTATTAAATGTATTGAGTTAATAATGTATTAATAAAAACAATTGAGATATAAAAGCAAGTAATAATATTTTTTATTTTGGAAATCAAATAAAGCAACGGGAATTCTAATCATAGATTTAATTGAGTTAATAATGTATTAAATGTATTGAGTTAATAATGTATTAAATATATTGAGTTAATAATGTATTAAATGTATTGAGTTAATAATGTATTAATAAAAACAATTCAGATATAAAAGCAAGTAATAATATTTTTTATTTTGGAAATCAAATAAAGCAATGGGAATTCTAATTATAGATTTTATTCTAATGTTATATTAGTATGAAACTCAAGGGATTAGAGAAAAAAATTACCGACGAATTCGTATTAGTGCTTAGATAAGTCACTAGTTTTTACCTCCTTGCAAATGTTATTATTTTTTTAAACAATTAAAGCATAATTTCAATTTCAAATGCACAAAATATTAAATACCATCATAAACGAAGTATGTATAATATTCAAGTGATTGAATCTCTGGATTTTTGTTGAAAAAAATTATAAATAACCTACAGTTTTATAATAAATATTAAAGTTTATATCAACAACTTAAGGATTATTATTACCAAACGATACTTTTTGAATGAATTATTCAATTCATATTACTTTTAAGTTGATAATTCATTAAATAAATTTATAAAAAAATAGATTATTTATTTAATACTACCACTTCTGAAAAATTTAAACACAAAAATCTTCTATAAAAATGAAAAGTGAATGCTATCATTAAAATAAAATTTCAGAAAGCAAAAAAAAAAAAAAAAAAAAAAAAAAAATTCTACAATTTTATGGAATTTCAGAATATTTAGTGTAATTTATTTAATATCTCGTTGTTTTTCTGACGCAAAAAAGAAAAAAAAAGATTAAATAAATAAAAAAAAATACAGGTCAATATGTGAAACAATATCTAATAGGAAGGGAAAATATTTGCAATTTTTCAGCAATTTTTCTTAATATTAGTCATTATTTGTAATAAATTTACATAATTTAAAATGCATGTGTAATTTCGAAATTTTATTTTATTTTTATCATCATTTCTTAGAAAAGTATCATTAATCATATCTTTGCGAGCATATTTTCATTTTATGATAATTTTTTTATGTTATCATTTAAATAAAAGATATTAAATGTTATTCGAAATTCTAGTTCGAATCAATGTCATTTGCTAATGTTTTAAAATTACTTCGTCTATATTTATATTACTTTTAAAAATTTACTGTTAATTATATAAATTATAAGGAGCATATAAAAACAAGTTTAATTCAATTGCAAGGTATAAATGTGTAATTAGAAAAATAAAAAAAATGTATCCGTGAAATGCTTAAAGATTTAAAGAAAATTTAATTTGAACAAAAAATTGAAAGATTATAGAATTGATATCTCTGAAAAAGCTAATGTTTAAAAATTTTAAAGTGGTGTAAAAAATTTATTTGCAGCGATATACTTCGAAATTTTAATTATTTGATTTATTTAATTATATTTTGATTGATTTAAAAGTTTAATTGAAATTCTGAAATATCTCTTCATTTTTGAGAATCTACTATTGAAGAGAAGAATAAGATAACTTTACATCCAATAATCCATCTTATAAAAAGATTTTTACGATTTTTAATCATACGAATCGCATATCGTTATTTTCAGGTAATATACCAGTCTAAAAATATTGTCATTTTTAAAATTAAAAATTCTTCTTATGTTCTTCCTCTTTTAGTTTTATATAAACGAATTATAGAAAAAGTGTTGTATTAATTAAAAATTTCACAACGAGATTTTGACTAATCGTCACCTTTTAGACCTCCATTAGTCTGAAAAGCACATTTTTCGAAATATGTCTATCTGTCTATGAACACGATAACTTAAAAAATTCTTAATCTAGAAGAATGAAATTTGGTATGTGATCTTTACATTAAATTTGCAGATTTCTATCAGATTTTAGACATAAACCTTTATCTGGAATTCTGACTGTCCTGCTATATAATATGTCATAAGAAATGGGCACTATAGCTACAAAATGTAAAAAGCTAGATAGATGAAATTTGGCATGCAGATTTATCATCTAAAGATCCATATCAGATTTTGAATAGGTCTCTCTAATTGTACACCGTCTATCTATTTGTACTTTCGGATTCAAGAACTCAAAAATATAACAATTTGGATAAATAAAACTTAATATATGAGCTTTTTTTTTTTTTTTCTAAAATTGTAATTCTGCTTTAGTTAAGGGTTTTGTTTTTTGACAGTCAGAAGAAGATGCCAAAATTTATTTAAGTTTTCTTTATTATTCGATAAAACATAAAATTCACATTGTAAGATTCTGAAAAAAAAATGAAAAAATAGAGTATCCGTGGTGTTCACAGCTTAGCTCAAAGCCCACAATCTTATGCGAGGGCAGGGGGAAGGGGCGTATTTAGGAACAACACTATTATTTAAAAGTTTCGAGAAGATAAACTAGTTTTTAGTATTTATTTTTATAGACTAATACACATATCACAAGCCAAAGGTTAAATATAGTTAGTATGCTAGCAGCTCTCTAAAGTTATAAATTTAACCATTACATACATAAACAGTCCATAAGGAATTAAATTACCGAACTTACTATTTCTGAGTCCTTTTAACTAGCATAAAACAGGAAATTCGAATTTTTATTGAAGTGTCAGCATTTAATATTCAGTAAGCAACACCAAAATCGCAGGAATTACTTTCTTTATTATCATGTTTCAAATTCTGTCAAGAAAGACAGCTGTCACGTTACTGCTATAAAAATATTATGAAATATTTCAAAAAAACAACTTAAAATCCAATTATAGTTTAATTATTATACGTTTTTATATTTCTCCTGCATATAAAAGTAACATTTTGGAAAGATTTGAAATCTAATTTTGCTATTATTACTTTATTATATGTTTGTGTTACATTCGCTGTTTAGTGTAGCCCTATTAGCTCAGTTTTATATTTAAGTTCTGCTTATAATTCCGACCATATATGACAAATTTTGTATTTACAGAAGGAAGAGATCGTAAAATGAATGCAATGAACTCCATGCTATTTCCATGCTTCCTTATTCATACACTTCTTAGTGCTTTTAATTCTTAAAAAGCGTAATTTCAATATTTACCTGAAATAACATGCACCCATCTCTATTTTCTTTTAATCCGTGATGTTCAAGAAAAAATTAATGAAAACAAATTGAGGAAGTTTAGACTAAAAATGTTTCGATCATAAAAACAGAGGGAAATTTCTCGCATACCTCTCAGCTAACATCTTATCCCTTTCTCCGCAATAAAATTATGGAAGAAACTTCACATGCTTTGTTGGCATTAGTGAACAATAGTAACGATACCCACGGAAATGGTATCCCCAAACCTTTCTCGCATACTCTCTAATAAACTTGTCATGCCAGAGAACGCCTTACATGGCATTGGCGTACAATTGTCAAGAAATATTTCTTTTGGCGTAAACTTAGCTTTTTTTCTGAATCAATCGTGTCATCTGTGGTAAGTTATTTCGCGATTAATCCATGGCATGTGTAGCTATTTCGTATGAGCGAGGATAGAACCTGGGACCTTGTGGTACGCAGCCCAGTAACATGACCACAATACAAAAGCAATTGCTCGTGTAATGTAACTGTTAACTGACTTATAAGCTTTCACTACACACTCTCCCTCCAGTGAGTCGAACGATATGACTGTTGTTGTAATAGCTATTGAGTCTAATGCGCCTGTACCCATTTGAGTAGCGCCAAGCGTTATGGCGAGCGTTGCGTGGGTGAGTGGTTGCTGTTGCTGCGTCTAGTGAATCTGACGACTTTCGGTTGCTTCGGCCTTTTTGAGTTGCTGCGACAAATAAATTTGAAGACTTTGGTTTTGCTGTGGGTAGATGGCGCCACAACAGTACAAAAGGTTGATGGTTCATCGTCCGAGGTCACCAATGTAGCGAATTGGGATAAGCGAGGATAGAAAATGAGACTTTGTGGTTCGCAGACCAGTAACATGACCACAATACCAAAGCAATTGCTCGTCAGCGTAGCTATTAACTGGCTTATAAGCTTTCACTACACATGTGTTAATAGTATCGGAAAAATTGAATCTGTTTTTTAGACACGTTTTTCGAAACCGATTGAAACCAATATTTAAAACAGAACTGCATTTGCTCTTCCAAAATGATCTTGCAAATTTGATATATTTAAGTCCTTGCGTTTTTGAGATATCGGTGATTACTCTATAAAAGTTAAATTGATACATCGAATTTTATGCATCCAGCTCTCTTCGTTCTGTAATTATCGTGTTATTCGAACAGCCGGACAAATGGACTTCCTCTCAACAAATTTTATTGAAAATTTGATAGAAATCTGCAAATTTGATGCAAATATCATATACCAAATTTCATACATTTAGCTCAAAGCGTTTTGGAGTTATCTTTGTCATATAAATACAGACAGACTGACCTTTTCTAAAGATGTGTTCTTCGAACTCAGGGAAGTCTAAAACGTGGAGATTCGCCAAAATATCAATATGTTCGCCAAATATTCGCCAAAAATTTTTCTATACTACGTATACAAGAAAGCAATAAAGATCTTTTGCATGAATCTAATATTTTTTCACAGAATTTAGCTTGCGATCTTTTTTTTTATTAATTGATGATGTGCAATTAATACATAGGCACCAGGATTATGCAAATTATGCATATTATGTATTTTTGACGTCTTTTTGTCGACCGAATGAAACCACAATTTGACACGGAACTACAGCTGTAATCATTAAAAAACAAAAACATACGAAATTTCATTGATTTAAGTCATTAATCGCACGCATAGGAGAATACAAGCCGACAATGGTCAATCCTTTGGCACATTTGGTTGAGAATTTGATAAAAATCTATATTTTAGATGTTAAACCTATGTATCAAATTTTATCTTCTTAACTCTTGGCGTTTTGTAGTTATCGAGAACAAAACACTCTCAATTGATACCAGTGTTATTTTTCCATATATGGCAACTTAACAACCAACAGTATTGACTTTGATGTTTCAAATTTAACTAGAGAAGCAAAAAGTTTTTTTTTTTTTTTTTTTTTTTTTTTTTTTTTTTTTTTGTCACCAGTAACAAATATTTTCTTTTTTTACATCTAGCAAGAGCATTTGACTGTATTTCCTTGCAATATGTGTGAAAAACATTGAGATATTGTCCAATTTAGAAAACCTGCGAATCACTTTTGGATGATTCTATTTCGCAGCAGGGTGAGATGTAGTGAGTGTGAAGAGGACTTATTCGGAATTTCTTGTTTCGCGCATTTCTCTCCTTATGTCTATATCACAAAAGTTTTGTCATTTTACATTTTTTTTAAATGGCATAAATGACTGTTTTAAAATGAACTTCTATCAATTCGGTGTATTCATTAATCCGGAGGCCCTCTCGTCTAATATGTGCTGGATTACTAAAAGTTTATATATCTGCTGGATTTATATTACAAAGATGGTAATATTTTTCAAATGAACTTCTACTGATCCGACTTTTTCGTTAATCCGGCAGTCTTCTCGCCTGATAACTGCTAGATTACTGATAATCTACAGGATTAAGTGAAGCGTTCTCTTATACGATATTTCACGTGATAATAAAATAGTTTGTTGCTTGGATATTGCCAAGGTGAGCAAGAAAAGTCGCATAAAGTGTTTATGTAATAAATTAGATTAGAATTTTTGAAAATACTGTCATATATTATTTTTGAAATAAACTTCTGACTCTTTTGTTAATTCAACAGTCTTCTTGTCTGATATCAAGCTATATTACTGATATTCTATAGCATTAAGTAAAGCGTTCTCGTATAGAATATTTCACATGGCACTAAAATGGTCAGTTGCTTGGATATTGCCAATGTGAGCAAGAATACTCACACATAAAGTGTTTTTAAAATGAATTAGATTAGAATTTTAGAAAATATAGTCACATATTATTTTTGAGATGAACTTCCTATTCTTTTGCTAATTCGACAGTTTTCTCGTCTGATATCAAGCTATATTACTGATATTCTATAGCATTAAGTAAAGCGTTCTCGTATAGAATATTTCACATGGCACTAAAATGGTTAGTCGCTTGGATATTGCCAATGTGAGCAAGAATACTCACACATAAAGTGTTTTTAAAATGAATTAGATTAGAATTTTAGAAAATATAGTCACACATTATTTTTGAGATGAACTTCCTATTCTTTTGCAAACTCGACAGTTTTCTCGTCTGATATCAGACTAGATTACTGATAATCTACAGGATTAAGTGAAGCGCTCTCGTATAAAATATTTCACATGGTACTAAAATGGTTAGTCACTTGGATATTGCCCATGTGAGCAAGAAAAGTCACATACAGTGTTTTTAAAATGAATTAGATTAGAATTTTCAAAAATATAGTCACATATTATTTTTGAGATGAGCTTCTGACTCTTTTGTTAATTCGACAGTCTTCTCGTCTGATATAAAGATAGATTACTGATAATCTGTAGGATTAAGTGAAGCATTCTCGTATAGAATATTTCACATGTTACTAAAATGGTCAATCGCTTGGATATTGCCCATGTGAGCAAGAATAGTCACATAATGTGTTTTTAAAATAAATTAGATTGGAATTTTCGAAAATACAGTCACACATTATTTTTGAGAGGATCTTTACTGATTTATTAATCGGGCAGTCCTCTTCTCAAGTGTCTGCTCGATTATTGAAAGTCTGCAGTATTATCTGGAGCATTCTCAGAAAGAATGATTATATAATGTAATTTACTGCTGGGATAGTGCCGACGTGACAAAGGGAGTCACATAATGCAATTATTACGTAAGCGAACAAAATATTTAGTTTCCTTCATGTGTCTGTTCACATTTTTCTAACTATTATTGCTTGCAAGAAAGTTAGTAATTCATAATCAGAGCAATAACCTTAAATGTTTAAAAATATTATCCTTTTAGAAACTTTAAAATTTCATTTTTTGCATGAATCTATTCGATTAATATTCAGGTAAACTGCTCTCTCCTCTATTTTCAGTTCTGGAAAAGGATGTCATGATAGTTAGTGAGGTTAAAACCTAGTTTCAACTTTTAATTAACTTGTTGATATTTTTGGGAAAAGAGACAATAAAATTTTAATCGAAATAAATGTATTCTTCCTTTATGATCTCTCGCGCATATACATCCTCCTAATTTCCTTTTATTACTTGATAACGAGGAAGAAATGAATGGGTATCCTCATCGCGGAACTTTTGCTTCAAAATGGTTTCGAAATTAAAAAGACAAACTTTAGGAAGTAATTAAAATAATTGATAGACGATGAAATGATGTTACGAAGTTTTGTCTTAAATTTCTTATCAAGTAGGGCAATGATAATCGTATAAAAGTGGATTTTGCGAATTATTGTCTGTTTTAATATCGTTATTCTTAACGTAACAACTTTGGAGTGAAAACCGGAAAAAAAAAGTTAATTTTCAAAGCAATTAATTATTCCAAATGGAAAAAAAAAGATTCTTTAATCTAACAAAAATGCAATTGAGACTTCTAAATCGAAACATCGTACTAATATATTGTTTTAGAAATGATTTGTCTATTATGAATTGCTTTATTTAAAAAAAATGTGCTTAGTTCTATAACACTGATAAAGTGTACACAAACGATATATTTAATATCATCACAATGCAGGTAAGCATCCATTCAGTAATTGAAGAAGTGAAAGCATTGTTATAAAATATCTTCCAGCTATTTTTAAAATTTTACTAAGGTTAAAGGAAAAAAAAAAGATAGAAATAAAATTAGCATCACTGAAAAGTTTATTTTTGGAAAATTTAAAATTGTATTAACAGTTCCGTTTTAGTATGTTTTCAAATTATTAAGGATAAAAATTTAAATTTTGATTAATTTTTAATTAAAAATCTAATTAAAATTTTAAAATACCCATTCTTTTTGAACACCTATTTACCGAATAATATGTCAAATTTGATAATTCAAAATCTAGACGTCCGTTTCCATAAACAATTTGAAAGATTTTTTTTATCAAACATGTCATAGTTTACAGATGGCTTGCAGAAAAATACCGAAATGAGATTGGCATCATTAAATTTTTTTATAATACCAATTTTTTTAAATAAATTTTTTTAAAAAATTATTTATTTATTTTTTTTTTTGAATTTTAAAGTGTATTAATAGTTGTGTAATATAGTACGCTTTCAAATTCTTAAGGAAAAAGAGAAAATTTCTATTAATTTGTAATTAAAAATCTAACTAAAATTTTAAAATACCTATTCCTATTGTACTCCTATTTACCAAGTAATAAATATGTGTCAAATTTGATAGTTCAAAACCTGTTCCTGTAAGCATTTTGAACGATTTTTTTTCATAAAAAATACAATCGATAGCAGGCCAGCCTTAAGTATAATGATGTTAAAATAAAACACCACCATTAAATAAAAACAATATTTAAACCATAATTACATTAAAAAATGTAATATTTTTATTTCGACTATTTTCTATTTTTCAATCTTTACTTTATAATTCAGCGTCATAAATATTATGGAAACTTGAAATGATTGAATAAATCTTGAAATATTACAGAATCTTTTTTTTCTCTCAAATTTCCAAATAAGTGTCGATACCCATAAGTAAACAAAACTGGATTATATAATTCAATGCGTTGATAATTAAGATAAAAAAATATAAAAATATTATATATATCATTATTAACTCTAATATATAAAGAAAAGAGTAAAAAATATATTACAAAATTCCATTTCCCCCAAACCTGAAATAAATCAAGTAACATAAACTTGTGTAAAAGCAACTTAAAGAAATTAAAGTTTTTCAAGAAAAAAAGAAATAAAAATCTTTATGATGCCAATTATTTATTTATAAATTTATTGGTGATAGTAATAGTGTGGAGGGAAAGGAAAGTAAAATTTAAAAAAAGTCACAAAATTGAAAGAATTTGTAATTAAATTTAATTTAGAGATTTGATTTTATTCTTTTAAGAATTGGTTAATCCTTATAAATAATCCACTAACTTAAACCAATTTTTCATCGTCTGCTGTAAAAAAACTGAAATTTATATTTAATATTTATTTTTATAGCATTTTTTAGAGAAATTAAAAATTCTATTGCAATAAAATGCTGTTTATGTGCAACGCTGTAATAGTGTCGTCCGCAAAAAAAACTGTATGACATAAATTGTAACGCGAAATACATTTGAACCATCGTAAGTGGATTAATATCCATCCCTACGATATTTTTCATTAATTTTTTAATCAAAGAATCACAAGGCACAATTCCTGAAAGATCTTTTTCAGTAAACAGTGTAAAAAGATTTATCACCATATGTTCTGTATGCAGTCAGTAATACCCTCTCTTCATAAATATTGACATTTCGTGGATCGATTGTTTCATTTCACCTGATCCCCCCACTCCTTCCCACGCATTATCCCCTTACTACAAACATTCTTCATTTAAAAACAGCGCACCTTTGCCATCATTATCATTAATGAAATCGGATTAGTAGAGAAGGCGACTTCGTTTGCGCACCTGTTTGGAGCGCATGCATCCCTCCCGTCGCCATAGAGGTCGCTTTGTTCAGAGACCTGCCGCAGTGGTCACGTGACTCCGCAGCGCCCCCGCGATTTTCCGGCGCAAACGATATCCGAAACATTAAGACCCCCTTAACACCGGGGTATCCTAAGTAAAGGCCATGACCCCCCTGGTCAACTGTGAAATTTAGACGATCTATTAACGGTAAGTCCCCCTTATCTTTTTTTAATTCGGCATCGACCGAGTCTTTGGAGTCTAAGATAATGATGGAAAAAGAGAGAAAGCCGATGGGCATTAAAAGAGATAAGATTTTGAAATCGTGTTCCGAGATCATGTCGGCATTTTCTGGCATTTCTAAAGTTGCGGAATCCATGCCAATAAAATTGTACAAGATCCACGAATTTGACTGGTTATTGCAATGAACCTTTATTTTGAAATGGTTCTTTTGAAATGACTCCTATTCTGAAAGTACCATGCTAGAATTACTCTTATCAATAAACTGGGAACAAAATGATTATAATAAATACTGTATTATTTTCATTCGAAAGTCTATTTTTTTTTTTTTACTCAAAATTTTGTAAACGATTGAAAATTTTGTTGATTTAATTTGGCGTTTAAACCTAATTCTCTCACATTTTCACCCTCCGTCTTCAAATGTTTATTTACCATTGGTATTTACATACATGTATCACCAAAAATGGCAGTTGTATCACAGCGGTGAAGGAAAATTTACAATGTAGCAAGTAATCCGAAGAAATTTGATGTACTTTGTAGAAAATTGATAATATCTAGCAATATAAAAAAATTATAATTAGTTACTTTTTCCTTATTTCATAATTGAATAATCAGGATGATGCCATTCATGAAATTCAAATAAAGTATTTATTTTTTATTGTATATTTTTCTAAAACCACTAATAATGTTGTATTGAATGATTGTTGTCATTAAAAATATTTATACTTTGTAGAAATATGATTAGCTAAATTTCAGTTATTAACTTCTCTTAACTTTAATCCATTATTTCATTATTTGTATCTCAGATTTTTTTTCATTAATTTCTTAAAATTTGATTAATTTTACATTATTTAAGACACATTTCTGTTATTTATTACTTATTCTATACGAATTAAAAATCATATTTGTTTTAATTCATTTTAAACATGTAAACATTTAGCAATAATTTACTAATAAGTCATATTTAAAATATGAAATAATGAACTTTTAGAGTTAAGAAGTAACTGATAAAATTTTCGAAAATAAGAATTTATTAGACATTTTGGATTTTTTTTATTATTATTATGGTACTTTGTATCGTTGATTGTTTTAAAAAAATTTAATGGATAGTAAAAAATATTCTGTGTTGAATAAATGTTCTATTAAGGGAAAAAAATTATTGAACTTTTTTGGTATTCATGCTGCCTATGATGCAAATCAATATAAAAGTTCAAAATGCCTAATAAATTCTTATATTTATAGTTATATCATAATGTTTACTTTGCGCATAATTATATAAATAATGTTTACTTTCAGCACACACATTTCCTCTCTTTCTTTCTTTTTTTTATTTTTTTGCCTGAACTTACAATTTATTTTAAAAATCAATTCAGTATTTATAAGGTGACATTTATCATATTGAATCACAATATGATAGATGCCATAAGGCAAAAAAAAAAAAAAAGCATTTTCATCTATTCTTAATAAATTCTGCTTTAAAAAAAGAGTTTCTGCTTTAAAAAAAGAGCAATTTTTTAAAAATTTTTTAGCTCTCAGTTTTATTCAAAAACCAAACAATCCAGTTTTAACAAAATTTAATAAAAGCTATAAAATTATTTTCAAATATTACAAATAACACTTACATGAATTTATTGATTATAAAAAAGAAATCGTCAAAGAACTTGCTTATAAAAAATAAGACTAAATAAAAATAAGACTGAATCATTTTCACCATGAAAGAAGCTTTTGAATTAAAGATTCATGTAATATTATCGATTTCTATTTGGTCTCAACCGTAACTGTCTTCAAGGACATGCCTCCGGAGAAATAACGTGGGAAAGAATGCTTCTAGAAAATAAAACTCGTTTCTACCAATGAAATCGAAGAATTTCCCAATATTATATTCATAGTTTTTAGCAAAATAATGGTTTTATATTTTCTGAAAGTAACAATTGTAGAAAGTCAAGAAAGATAAGCAGGTTTTATTGGTAAATGTTTCTCAAATAGAGTAAATAAAAATATACATTTATATATATTTATTTCCTTCTCTTTTTTTCAGTTGTAGATCGGGAATTTTGTTGAGAGAGAACGAAATTGCAAAGCTCCTAATAAAAGATTTTTGGAGAAAAAAAATTAAAAAATGAAATTAATTAACTTTTTATTTTTGAAAACCGAATCATTTTTACCTCTTAATTTATGCAAGATATATATCAACGACTTTATTTACAGTAGAATATACTGTGCAATTATCAGGAGTGGTTAGTGTCTGACCGACGGAAAGAGTGGTTTAGAGTCTGACCGACGAAAAGAGTGGTTTAGAGTCTGACCGACGAAAAGAGTGGTTTAGAGTCTGATGAACAAAAAGTGGGACGTACTGTGCAATTATCAGGAGTGGTTTAGTGTCTGACCGACGAAAAGAGTGGTTTAGAGTCTGACCTACGAAAAGAGTGGTTTAGAGTCTGACCGACGAAAAGAGTGGTTTAGAGTCTGACCGACGAAAAGAGTGGTTTAGAGTCTGACCGACGAAAAGAGTGGTTTAGAGTCTGATGAACAAAAAGTGGGACGTACTGTGCAATTATCAGGAGTGGTTTAGTGTCTGACCGACGAAAAGAGTGGTTTAGAGTCTGACCGACGAAAAGAGTGGTTTAGAGTCTGACCGACGAAAAGAGTGGTTTAGAGTCTGATGAACAAAAAGTGGGACGTACTGTGCAATTATCAGGAGTGGTTTAGTGTCTGACCGACGAAAAGAGTGGTTTAGAGTCTGACCGACGAAAAGAGTGGTTTAGAGTCTGATGAACAAAAAGTGGGACGTATTGATGATCCTCTCAAATGTTTGTCAAATCTTATTTATCTTTTAGTATCTTATGTATCTTCTAGTAGCATAAATGGTTGCAAAAACATTGAAAATCCATAGTGATTTTTTTCTCTTTAGATTATTATTTTGATTGTACACATTTCAAACGCAATAATTATCACCCATCACTAATAAAATCAGTCCTTATTGGAAGTAAATTTGACGCTAAAAAACACACACAGAAATAGGATCCAAGAGTCAAATTATAAATCTTTGATTTCCGTTACGATAACATGTGTTATTTGTATGTCTCAGCAATTTTTTAAAACAATATGTTAAAAATTTTTTACTACATATATCACAAGGATTTTGCATAGAAGAATATTGGAACATTTACGATGTATTTAAATATGAGAAAAGTATTTAATTTAAAAATACACAAATAAATAAAGCAATTTTATGTTTTCCCAAATAACCAATGACACATTTCACATTAGAAAAAAAAAGGCATTTTTATATTAAAATAAATATTATATAACAGACACAACAAAAAAAAGTGCAAACATGTGACGTTTTATTGGAGAATATCGTTAGCCTATAGCGATAATAGGTGAATTCAGCATTTTGAATACAATTAATTAAGGCTTTCTTCTATATAATACAAATTTAATTTTCTGGACCTGCTAATTCTGTAATTATAGTTCTTTGAAGCTCATTGTGAACTATGGTAGTAAGTATGTAATTTTTAACAATTCGAAAGATATTAAAACTTTTTTTGCATGCATATGTGACCTATGTAATACAAATATATAGGTCACTGGTGTATTATATAGATCATTATTATATTTATAGGTCACTTGTATATTATATTTGTATAATACAGGTCATTATCATATTTATAGGTCACTTGTATATTATATTTGTATTATATAGGTCATTATCATATTTATAGGTCACTTGTATATTATATTTGTATTATATATGTCATGGTATATATGTATGGTTATGTATTATATAAGGTTGGCTATGTATTATGGAATGGTTATGTATTATATAAGTCATTGGTATATTTTATTTTTATTATATAGGTCACTGGTGTATTATATAGATCATTATTATATTTGTAGTTCCCTAGCATATATATATATATATATATATATATATACTATGAAGTTCTTTTTTGGTTTTAGTTTAAATAGGTTATAAATTTTAGTTGCGATTTCGAAACTGTTTTGTTTCGTTTTCATTTTAGTTTCGTTTTGAAACTATTTCTTACTTTAGATTGGTTACTTATATATATATATATATATATATATATATATATATATATATATATATATATGTATGTATGATCTTATATGACCTAAAAAATATAATACACCAGTGATAATACAAATATAATATTGACCTATATAATACATCAGCGACCTATGTAATATAAATTTAATTTTCTTGATTTGACTTTTTGAAGCCTACTCTGAATTATGGTAGTGAGTATATAATTTTGAACAATTCGTAATATGCTGAAACTGTTTTTTCGTAAGCATATATTGTTGGGAGAGTACATACAATTTTTTATCAATCTATTCATTTTGTAGAATAGATTGATATTGATAATGTATTGCTGTAATTTACTAATGTTTTCGATTTAAAAACATTCTTTTTTCCTTGCAAAAAGGCAGCGCATATCCTGAAATTCGGTTTCAAATCTTGTGATTTGCTGAACTACAATGGACCAAATCTTCTGCCTTCTAAAGTGTTGGTACCTTTCGTATTAATGCTTTTTTTTTACTTAACAATGTTAGCTATCCATGTGTTCACATTTAAACTGGTACCGTCACATTGGAAATAAAAAATGTATCAATAAAGTAGAAAATCATAAAAATTTCCTCTAGAATTTTTCCCCCCCGACAATGCCAATGCCCCAATGGCAGGCCTTGGTCACTGGTACCATTCTTGTCTTTATCAAAATTACCAAACTGAAATATGTTTACAAATAACAAGCTTATTTTAATGACAGCAAATACTGGCGGCTTCGACTTCACATAGTAAAATACTAAAAATGTATAATCAATTCTTGGCTTGCATTATGTAAGCTTTGATTTACATGTACATTCCCTCTTTAAAAGGTATAATCTGATTGTTTCAAAATGAAAAACGTTAGGAAACTTGTATTATTTTTTTATCAGTACGGTTTTCGCCATTTATTAGCTTTGATCCACAGTTTATTTTTTTAAAAAAAACACTATGATTATCGTCTTTATCAACCACTTAAATCTTCATCGTATCTAATTCTTCTTGCCTTCTCAATATCACTGCCAATCAGACAGCTTGTTTTCTGATGCATAACTCGATTTCACATCATATTCTCTAATGCATTAGATGCATATTTATTCTGTTAATTCCAGAAGCTCAAGGTTCAGTTAAATCAATAATTTTGTATCTTTTTCATGTTTCATTCCCTTGATCTCATGAAATTTCTGAAGATATTCAATTAAGACTTCAGCGGAGCGTAATGATTTCCGATGAAATCTGTTGTTAATGACATTTTAAAGCGGACGTTGATCTGAAGAAAACTTTTATCTTCTAGTAAATTGGATGAAAAATGGTGGAAGCGTGTATTTCCCTCAGGGTCCAATTATCCATTTAAGGAATTTACTTTGGCACAATTTTTGAAACTGAAAATTCAGCCAATTATTTACTGTAAGCTGTTTCTTAAATGTATCATTTAATTGGCTTGGCTCAGTATCGAAGTGGGTGGTTCGGGTGGAAGCAAAATGTGCTCCAATTTCGGAAGGCGCATTGAAGATGTATATAACTAACACATTTATTTCACTTTATGTAAAACATAACGAATTAAAAAATTATGTGACATTTGCACATTCTGTGCAATTATTTGATGAAATCAATGGCGTATATTGTATAGCCATTTATTGATTGAGCTTATGATTTAAAAATTATCAGTATGTGAGATCATCAGTCATTCTACGATAGAAATCATGAAATTGATGAAAGAAATAAAATGCGCAATATCATGGTATAGGTATTTGAAGAAGCAAATTCCATAGATTGAAACAAAAAAACAGTAAGTGGAGAATTATCTAAAGATAAAAATATTCAATTTTTCTCTAAAGAATCTTTTCTCTTTCAATAAATTATCACTGCCTACCTAGAATTGAAAAAGAGTCTGAATATTTCAAATAAATTGTCACAAATTAAAAATGCATTAAATGAATTATCGCTAAAAATCAGTAGATAGTCTAGAATATCTTTGATATCGAACAGAAGAAAAGGTTGCCGTTTAGAGACTATGATATTTCATATCGAATTTATCTATAAAAATTCTGAAAAATCATTTTCGAATTCGTCGATTTTATTCATCGCTAAAAAAGACATACAATTTTGAATAATTAAAATAATGGGAGATGCTTTCTTTTTTTTTAAGTTCATCAGAATATTTGTCAACAATCCATTTTTCAGCTTTTCCTTCTACATCAATGTATTCTTGTTTTAATACAGTGTGTAATGATGAAATTGAGGTGTATCAAGATTCGAACATGTGGTCTTAAAATAACAAAACTGAAAACTCTATTACCAGGATATTGTTTGAAAAAGAGTTCGAGCAAATGTATAATTAAAGCGTTTGTTAAATATCGTTTGAAAGATGAAGTCTAAAAATTATTTAAATTACTTTGAACAGGGAAATTTACAATATATATATATATATATATATATATATATATATATATATATATATATATATATATATATATATATATATATATATATATATATATAATCGTAAAAATAGCATATAAATAGTGGCAGCTATATTCAAGGAATAGTAAAAATTTGTAATATACATATATATATATATTCCTGGAAATAAAATAATTCTTTCTAACAGTAATGATATGACCAACAGTTGGTGTTTTTTCTATCATAAATATTACACAAACAAAAAATGAGTAGTAATATTGGTAATTAAGAGTTCAGTTTTCCACTAATTCTATTAAAAAAGAGCAAATAAAAAAATAAACGTTATTCAGTTTTGCAACAACATTAAAAGCAGACCTGTAAATAATTTGCTAAACTTGCCTTTCACTTCTTACGTAACTTACGAAACTAGTTGACCAAATTATAAAAAAAAAGAAAAAATATTCCATGTTAATAAAACAGGCTTAGACTTGAGCATTTTTTTTTCAGGAATTATAAATCTTGGAAACGCAGCATTAATTCTCTACGGGATAACATCTTTATGGTATATTATTTCCCTATCTTTTACGAGTGGACATCATTTTTCATTTTGAGGAAATACTTGGAGAAAAGCGTGTACTCTTTCAATTCATTTAAAAAACAAAAGCTTTGATTTATTTCTTTTTTTATCTTTCTTTCCTATTTAAATATTTAGATCAAAATCTATATTTTCCCAACATTTTCTTCGCTTTTATTTAATTCTAATCATTTCCTTATTAACTTTGAGTGTGTCTTCATTTATCAAAAAGACCCGAAACTCAAATTCAAGTCTATTAACGGTGAAGAGCAGATGTTTTAGACATATACGAATTGATTTTCAGAAACAGATGAGCCTGCTGAGTTTTATCAACACAAGTTGAGTTGTTTTTAACAGGATTTTCCCCCTGACATTTAGTTGAAACATCTGTTCATTTGTGCGCATGTTTTTGGAAATATAGAGTTGTTTAAATATTCTTTCAATTTCTATTTGTAAAGAAGATTCTACTGTTATTTATTTTATGAAATAAATGGTAAAATGTGGGGAAAAAATTGATGAAATGTATATTCTATGACTCATTGAAAATCGAATAAGCTAAAATTCATTGTTTATCATTGGCAGAATTGGCAAAACTAATTTTTGAAAAAGTCACAAAGAGAGAGTTTAAATGTTCTTTCAATTTATATTTGTATACAAGATTCTATCATTATTTATTTTTTGAAATAAACGGAAACATCCAGTGAAAAATTGATAAAGTGAATTTTCTGCGACTCATCAAAAATGAAATAAGTCAAATTTCATTGTTTACGTTGGCAGAAAGGGCAAAACTAAAATTTGAGAAAATCGCTGAGATATTTCTTATGTGCTTTTGATAACATCTTTCAATAAAGCAAATTATTTTCAACAGTTGATTTAGTTATCAGAAAAGATAAAAATGGACACCAGCAATGGCAGTTGCAGAGTCAGGCATATTGCGGTGTTAGACAGTGCACACTATCAAGCCTCCTCTTTTAATAAAACTGTCAATTTATTTTCGCATATCAGCACATTTTTAAATTAACAAAATATTAATCATTTAGTTATGGGCAGTTATTTTAATAAAGAAATTTGTGAAAATAAATGTTTTTATTTATTTTTTAACACTCAAGATTTTGACATTTGACTATATTTTCCCCAATTGACATGCACCTCATGCATACATATTTGTACACTCTATTATTTAACTAGATGATCGATATTTAAACATTCTCTAATAACTAAGTGAAACTAAATAAATAATAAACTGGGAACGGACAGTAAAATACATTTTGAGGCAAGAAACAATAGTTTGTCAACGTTTCTTATATTCTCTTCAAATCAATTCATCATTATGATCAGTTCCTCCCAATTAGTCTCCCAATCTATATAGTCTCTGGGATGATTGGGAATGAAATAGGGTAATTCTGAATGTCACTGTAACTGAGACCGATTAATTAATAAATTAATTTGAAAAAATAGACATGGTTTAATAAGTTCTGTAGAACATGATTACAGATTTATATAAATTATATAATCAAGAATATGATTATAGATTTACATAAGTTATTTTGCTTCTCAGTATATTTTAAATCGAGGAAAAGGAAGAAAGCCTTACCTTACCAACACACATTATACATATGACAATTTGCTCTTTTATTAAACCTATCATTAATATATATATATATATATATATATATATATATATATATATATATATATATATATATATATATATATATTCAAACAAATGATAACCTTTTAACATTATCCATAATATTTTAAATTACATAAAAATAAATGAAGAAATTCTAAACAAAATCATGTAGGCTTCAATTTAAACAAACACACTTGATAATTTTTCTATTAACAAAACAATAAATAGAATTTTATTCACGGAAAGATATTAATTATTTTTTAAATAATGTTTTCTAATTATTGTTTTACTTTTTTACTAGTTCGTCTCACAATCAGATTCAAGTTTTTAAATTAAAAATAAAGTAAAAATTCTAATAAAATATCCCATAATTTCTCAACTAATATCATTCAATTTTAGTGAAGAAATAAGCAATTATTTGAAATGTTTTATTTCTATTTTCTTGTCCCCATTTTCATAATTATGCTAGCTTTGCTCGTATTCTAAATCGATAAAGCAATTAATCAATATTTGAAGTTTCTTTTTACGTTGATAAATTAAATACAGATTTCGGCGGCTTCCATATTCTCTTACCGTAATTGTTTTCATTAAACTTCAGAAGCTCAGAACGTTTCATGAATTTCAATAGAAGTAATTATGGCCATTATGAGCATATTTGAGTCTTCCTTACCTCGAAATGTATCCTTCACATACCAGAATCAAGAATATTCTTGTGCTAGACCGAATTCGCTTTGGGCAATTCTGGTTTCTATCAACTTTCTTTGTTTGATCAGAAGAATATCTTCTTTCATTGCTTTTTACTGCTGATTTAGATCCACCAAAATAAATTTTTGCGATTCTACAATTTGATTTTATTGTTTCGAAATGTCTACTAGGATAAATTACTTTCAATCAAGAATTTATCTGAAATGTTGCAGATTGATGTCTTGAAAAGATCTCACTGATTTTCTCAATTCCTCGATTTTGTTTTTTAACATGTCTGCTAGAGATAATAATTTATTTTGAAATGTGTATCGATGTGTTTGTCAAACTCTATTTAGATATTGCGAAGTTAGTTTATTTGTTATAAATAAAGTCTGGGAAAAGCAGTTTACTTTAATTTTTGATAAGAAATGAACATTGATTTAGAAATCATTCGTGTTTTTCTTTTTTCCTTTTTACTTTAATTTATGAACTGGTACGAATGTTTGTGAATTATTCACCGAACGTTTCATATAAGCATAATCTTTAAAAAAATTAATAGTGAATTGGAATTGTTTAGTGTAAATTGTAAATGGTAATGACACATTAAAATATAGCCTTATTTTTTATATTTTATATTTTTACTATTTTCTAATTAACTTTGGAATTAGTAAAAAAAATTATTTAATAAAATATTTCATTTAATGAAATATAATTAAATTTTATTTAGCTAATAAAATTTAATTATATTTATTATTGATTTAAATTTAAACATATTCATATTTACTAATTTAAATATAATAATAATTTTATTTAGCTAAATATTATTATAAAATAATTATATTAATTTTCTTAAACTTATATTTAATTCACTACCTTGTAATGAACTTTTAAGAATGATTTGCTCAATATATACAATTTTTCGTCCATAATAATAATAATAATTACCCATAATATATAATACTATATATAAAACTTTCATATTTATGAAATTAACTTTAAAATAATCAGTAATTTGTATTTTTATATAAATTTGATCTCCTATGAACTATTTCTGAACTATTAAATAGTTACTTAATGAAATTATTTAATCTTCGCACATTTAGTTCGAAGATAGATTTATAAAAGAAAAAATTTAATTGATGAAATATAGCCTTTTAATTTATGCATTAAAATTGCAATTAGAAAGTTGAAATATTTTATCCTTATTTCCTACTTTCATCATACACTTCTTTTATATCAACCTATACAAATGCGGTTAAAAATTATTAATACAGGGCATCAAATACAATATCTATATTTTATTAGTTTGAAATAACGGTAATACTATTATAATCAATATCAATATTATAAAGTAACTTAGTACATAATTCAGAATTAATTAAATAATCCTGGAAAGGAATTAATTAAATAGTCCAGAATGTAATTCCAGTTGATTTACAAAGTAAATGATATTCTGGATAAGAAATGATATCTTAACAAGAAAAATCACCTTCCATTGTTGTAAATCTGTATATTTTTGACGAAAGTTGCTTAATTTCGAGGAGCTCTTTTTATCCCAGCAATATACCTAGAAATATCAATGACGTCATGCGCTAGTGATACAATCGATAGTAAGCTACCTAGTTACAATTGATCTGAGTTGTCATTGATTATGACAGTTTTTGTTTATCATTTTTGAAAAAAACGATCGATTGTAATCTCTACGAGGTTAGAAATAGAATCTCAGCCAACAATTCAAAAACTGCAGTGGCAGGTTGCTATCAATGAAAATAACTTCCTAAATGCAATACTTTTGGTGTTTTGAAGAGCAGAAATTAATAGCTTATCAAAATTCTGTGAGTCAAAACAAAAATCATAAAAGCGGAAGCACTAATAGAAATATTCTAAGTAGTTTAGAGTTTTATCTATACTTATTCTATTATCATATCATGGATGATTAGTAATTTTTTCTTTTGATAACTTTAGCTTAATTTTCTTATCGTAATCTTTTCCATGAATCAAGCTTTTAAAATTTATGTTTCGATGTCCATATTCTTGATTTTAAAAAAATATATATATTTACTTCTTCTTAAAATCGCGTGTTTAAAATTTGCTATTTTCGCTCATTATTATTTTATAATTTACTGCCTTTAATATAGTTTATCAATTTATTATTCTAATTATTAAAGCAACCAATAATCAATTAATTTTTTCAATTTCCAAATTAACTATCAAATTAATGGGGATTCAAATATTTAACTAAGATTAATCAATTAAATGCAATCAAGTTTGTAAAATATCAAAATATTATACAATTACAAGAAAAATATAACTGCTGAACTTCTGAACTCTAATAGATAAAATAAATGAGAGGAAAAGGATTAAAGAAAATTGCACATTTAAATATATGAAAAAAGTCAATAAAAGTGTGTAAAATCATGTCAAAATCATTTTCATGTTGTAAACATGTTTTCAGAAAATGTGTGAAACAAAACTAGATATTTAGTACCGTTAAACTCGAGTCTTATCTGTAAGTGAGTAACGGTGATGTTTGTGAGGGCGAACGTTTATTGTTTGATGATTAGAAGGTCACGAGATGATAAGCGATAGAATAATATGTTAAAAGAGTTGTCGTTTCATTTGAAAATCAACTGGTATGTATTCTTTTATGTCATATCTAAGCATTTACAAATGCCATTCATTGTGATTTGTTTTCATTTTTTTTATTACTTATAGAGCTTTATATATAAAATCAATTTCTGTTTACAATTTCCGCAATATCGTTTGCTTTCAAGTGAGAAAAGTATTTACATAGCTGCATCAACATATTTCATGGTATCAGATATTTCATCATTATGTTATAATTTAGTTTATGAAAATGAAATGTTGTGCCCTAAAGAAAAATTTTGTTTCAAATTATCTTGCTATATTATTTTATTTTATTGTGATGTTTAAATCTTTAAGCATAATTTGATATTGCCTATAGTATTTATTTTTTATTAATCTCTTTGAAAGTTCAATGCTTTTCAGTAAACAAAAAAAAAAAAATAATCTAATGATATATTTTCTCAGTTTTTCTTTCAAAACTGATATCTAGATACAGAATCATAAGAAATCAATATAAAACAATAGAATCACTTATTCAAGGGAACTTGTTGTGCGAAATTTTAAGTTTCCAACGTGTAAATAAATATTCCTAGACATATATATTCCTAGAGCTTAGCTTCATTTTTTGTTAAACATTGTAATTTGATTTAGAAACCTATCTGAACCTACTTATGTCTTTATGTATTTGAAAATTTTTTGCAGTGATATATTTTTTAAAGTTTATATAACCACGCCATGTATTTCTTTATTTTAAAGCTAAAATAAATAAATAATAAATAAAAATTAATAAATAAATAAAATAAATAATAAATTAATTAAATAAATAATAAATTAATTAAATAAATAAATAAAATTAAAAAATGACAAATAAAATCTTTTATCGTAAATAACAAAAATAGCTCATTTTCTTAGTAATTATATTTAATAATATTTTTTATGCAGTAACTATAATAATTTTTAACATTACACATACCAGGTTTACATGAAATCAAATAATATCTATTGTTTTAATACTTTTGGTAAAAAAAAATAAAAATTATAATTTGATTCTTTTTAAAAGTTGCCAAAAATGTTACAAATAATTTTTATTTTGAAATTAAGACACCATATTACGATTTCGTTGCCTTTTTAAAGAAAAAATATTTTTAATAAAAATTGCAGAAATTTTGTGATAAAGATTTTGATGCCAGCAATGTGATAATATAAACAAGATAAATAGCTGCCAGTGTCGAATCAAATATTCGATATTTATATGAGAACATTTAACCTTAATTCAAATATTATCACATGCATTATGTGAAACATTAAAAAGTTTTGGTCCTTCTTGTGACATTAACTGTAACTGATTGTCCCAGACAGTTGAAGAAGCACCCTCTGAAGCTGTGAGAATTTTGAAAAAGTTAAAACAGCAATTAATACTCTGCTACCAGGCCTTTCAGTTTTCTTTGCTTTTTTATATTTTTGAAGCAAATGTTGTTGACATCTGTATTGTAATTCTAATAAATAGTTGTTAAATTAATCGCACAATTTATTAAGCCTTAATTCGCCTCCATATTCTTAAAATAATCAATCATACATAAGCCTTAATTGTTTCGCCTTCTTCGCCAAATGCGTATCTAAATTGTTTCGCCTTCTTCGCCAAATGCGTATCTAAATTGTTTCGCCATCTTCGCCAAATGCGTATCTAAATTGTGTCGCAAAAATTTAGCTATGATGAGTATACTCGTCAATTACAGAGTGCGTGTAATATGAAATTATTTTGTAATGAAACGTCTTTTCTTTCTTATTTCAATAATCACATGTATTTATTTGCTTAAACTAACGCATATTTTTTGCACATGAACGAAAAGAAACATAAAAAAATTAATTTATCGTTTTAATTTGCTGTTAGAGAATGACATTGAGCAAAGCATGGTACAACGCATAATAATCTTTTATTTGTTCCTTTGATTTCGACTTTGCCTCAAAATATTTTTAACATTTTGAATTTTACAAATATGTTTGTGTTTTTATTAAAATTGTAATTCAAACTACAAATTGTCACTACCTATTACTCCTGACGAATAAACTCGTCATAACACAAAATGGATTTATTCCATGGCGAGTATATTCATCAAAATCAGTTAACTGATTAACGACATTTTCTTTATATATAACTTTCAGAATATAACGTCAAATGTCAAATGGTCTCATGCAATTTGAAAAAAAAATCATAAACAGAGTTAACTATGTTAAAGAATATTAAAAATCAACAAAAACAACAATTATGTCTGAATCAATAATTTATATTCTAATAATAATTTCTAGAAAAAAGTATGGAAATTTCATTTTAATTTTGAAAGAAACCTAACATATGGAACAAATTACTAAGCCTAAACACGGATTTGATTTTATTTATCTTACATAATCATGCATCATGTATTAGGTTCAAATAGAAAAACAGCTATAAATATAACTCCACTTTATCACTCGCATTTTTCAACGACAATATTGTTTTTGACGTCGGCGACATTTATTTTTGTAAACTGTCAAAGTTTACCCTTTTATGACTTCCAGAGACATGGAAAACACAGAATGTCGGAAGACATGGGTACGTGGGTGGAAAGGCCGCTTTGTTTCCATGGCAACGGGCGCTCCGTGTCTATTAATAGCCGTTGACGCTCATAAAATTAAAGCCGGTGTTGACTGCAAAAGTTTGGCGTCAATATGTTAAAAAAGTTTCAATGATTTCGTTTTTCATAGCGATGATTTAGAAATTTCCTTTTGAAATGCTTGAATTATATTTCTGGAATGTAAAAAATTTTGATTATGTGTAAAGTGAATTCCGCAATAAACTTCAATGTCAAATATTTTGTGTCTGACTTTTCCGACTGTTATTAAAAGTATGAAAACGATTTTAAAGAACAATTACTATGTATGAATGAAATCATCTCATTTTAACATTGCAATGTTTTATGGCGAAATTGAGATTGATATAATTGCAATAAATTATTATTGTAATTTCGTTATTGTCTTATTGAAGTAACGATATAATATGAAGTCTTTAATGCTGTTTGATTTTTAATTATAATGTTTCTAGACGTTTTTATATAATTTTTTTATTTGTAAAACAAAAAAGTTAATTGCATTGAATTTTAAGTTAATTGCATTGAATAAATATTTCCTAATTGATTATAATAAAGGCACATTTTTATGTACTTGAATAACGCACATGTACGTGAATTTAACTTAGACATGAAAAATTAATTAAAAGTCAATTTTAACATTAAAGATTAATTAGGACTATAGATTAATAAATCATCATAAAACTTATATAAAATCTGAAATATTACATATATTTAATATATATATTTATTACGTAAATGTAAATTAGACATGAAAAATTAATTAAAAGTTAATTTTAACATTAAAGAATTAGGACTATAGATTAATAAATCATCATAAAACTTCTATAAAGTCTGAAATATTACATATATTTATATTTAATTCTTGGAATATATTATTTACTTTAAAATCTAAACTATTAATATTAAATTTATATTAATTAATATAAACTTATATTAATTAACTAATATTACTTACTTGAAATATAAATGGCATTTTGAATATTTCGGATATAGAACTCCTTAAATTTAAAAAAAAAAATTGTCTACTTCATTATTATGAGAGGATTTGAATTTTAATATTGAAAATCATATAATTATTACCAATAAAATATTGGTATTTGTTCGAAACATTAGACTTTCCATGTAGTAAACAACATTCTATATAACTTGTTTCCATCTTTAACCAGCATTTTCTGTCTTGCAGTGCCTTCAACAAATCCAATTCTGTTGATGATTCTGATGAAACGGTCTATCACATTAATATTTCTGAAACAATTCGGTGGGAACTTGTTGTTGATTTTTTTTCTTGATTTTTAAAACTGGAAGTTCTGAATTCGAATTTAAGAACATAATTTGATTTTGATTAAGAAAAAAAACTATCTTATGACGGTCGCTACCAAATATGTATGGAAAAATTCTTAAAGCGATAGACCGATTACTCCCAGCCTTCAACAAAATAAATATTTAGGCATATATTGTACTTATTTAGATGTTGGTATTTTATTTAGATATTTTCATATCGCTGTAAACCTAACCAAACAGTTGATTACATTGAACAGCAATTAATGTTTCTAACTAATACCAATATTATATCTGTTCAATTTATATAGTTTTAAATTTTCAAGCCTTTCATACTATTTTATAAATAATACGTTTTATATTGCTATATATTTATGTTACTTTATTTAAAACAGTTGTTCATTAGTTCAAAAAGAAAACGTTTTGCCAAATTTAGATACTGATATAAATCATGTATTAATTAAGAAAACCTTGCATTTTTTTTTCAATATCAACCTGTTACATATTCTTAAAAATATTTATTATCATGCTTTTCTTAATAAGTTTTATTTATTAAATTAATTTATTAATTTGTATTTATTTCTATATTAGTTATTTAGTTTAAAAATCGTGTGTTACTTTAAAATATGAAGTCGTTTCTTTTAAACTCAAACTTTTAATTTACACTTAAAAATACTTACTGTCTATATTTTTTCATTTAGGCAGGTATAAATTATTTTAATGATTAATTCATATTTACATATTAATCCGTTATTCATTTAATTTAAAAAGCAACTATTATTATAAATCGTGTTTTCTTTTAGAACGAAATATATTTTCTTTTAATCCTTTTTTCATTAGTTTAAGTTTCTGTAACTTAAATTATTAATTTATTCGCATTTATTATATTATTAATTTAGTTCGGAAAGCAGATGTTGTCAAAAAAATATTGTTATAAATCGTTTGTCACATTTCAAACATCATGCATTTTCATTTAGTCTCAAATTGTAACTTAAATAATACATATAACAAAAATTTCTCATTTATTTCAATTCACTGTATCAATGTTTAATATCTTTTCATTTTAACTTTCAGAAACGCATAGGAATTTGATCCTTCGATTAAAGATACTGAGATCACCATGTTTGAAGGCGTAGTGGCCTACGCTCTCAATAAATATTTGGGTCGGTTTGTGGAAGATTTGGACAGTGAGCAGCTGAATGTAGGAATATTTAGTGGTAAGACTTCATTAAAATTTTTTTTCTTGGATTTGCTTACAGCTTAAGAAGTCTAACTTTTTCTATCTAGTCAAATGAATTTAATTTTTGATTACTCTGATAAAAATGCAATTGGGAAAACAACGAAAATTATAAGAGCAACTCATTAGAACTATTTTATTTTTAATTTTGAAAGAAACAAAAGAAATAATAATAACATTATGTGATTCCATATTTAGATATACAGAACGTTATTATAATTACAATTAGGCATCAACCCCTCCCCCCCCCCTGGGAAAACCCTCTAAGTGGCATGAAGAATTAAATATTATCTGAAAAAAAGGGCTTAAACTCCAGATTTATGATGTAAAACTTTTAATGTCGCTTTTTACACGATTTTAAACTTGAAGGAAGATCTGCCAATCAATGGACAGGTACGCAAGGTAGTCGTTGATTGGTTTAAAAGAATTGGATTCAAAAATTCATAGCTTGGTCAGTTTTATTTGAAGAATGAACGATATTTTATTTAAAACATGTAAAATCAAAAATATTTTACTAATTTAACTATTCTATAGCAATCAACTGACGCCTCAATGAAAAGCTTAATGTCAATTGGCTGGCCTTCTTCCATGTGGACATTGAAATGTTCTAAAATAGTGATATTCAGAGCTTCTTTCATTAAGTTAGTTTTAATCTGGGAAACATAAAAGAATAAAATGTTAGTACGTTCAGAATATTTCGTTAAATATGATCAACAGGAGCAGGAGGGGACTGTCTAAAATTTAGATTTCATCGTTTTTCGGGAATACATTTATTGATTCAAGTAATATAAAAATATCATTGTTTTACATAAATCAGAACATTTTCCAGGATGAGGTTATCTCTAACGATTAGAAATCAATTTTTGCGTAATGCTTAGTATCTATATTCATTGTATAAGTGCATATTTTTTATAATTTAGTTCAGAAAATTTATAAAATTCTCAATTCCTAATCTGCATTGACTTCAATTTGTAGAATTTTTATGTAAACGGATAATGCATTTATTAAACCATTTTCTGTGTAAAGAATATAAATCTTTCAACAAAAGTCATTTGCCAAAAACATCTATTAAACCATTTCCTGTGCAAAGGAAATAAAGCTTTCAGCAAAAGTCATTCTCCAGAAATTTAATGTAATCGCACACTGGACACGTTTTCTTCAGAATTCAAAAATATACGGGGCTTGCAACCCTTAAATATTTGTCAAGGGAGGGAGCTCTAATTTGGAATAAATTGCAAAATCATTTTAATTGAAATTTAGGAATTTATAATAGAAAATATGTTGTTGAATGCTGCATAAATTTAACTATAAATTTAAAACTGCGCATTTCCAATGTATCAGTATTAATTATACAATTTAAACATTTTACATTTTGTAAAGAATATTTGTTAAATTTAACTGTTTGCTGAATATCTTTCCTCGAACTATTACATTTTCTAAATATTTGTATAAACATTACCCGGTTCTTGTTTTTGGTATTTAATAATAATAACAACAACAAAAGAAACTTCAATGATTTGAAAAGAAATTTTAAATTATTGTCATGTACGAGCTTGCTTTATATAAAAATTTTTAATCGATATTTGGCTAAAAATACTGTTCAATATACATCTTATAAATTTGCATGTTTATTGAAAATTTCAAATGGAATTCATCCCTGCTTTTTAAAAATTTAATAACGCGAAGACTATAAAAAATGTAAACAAGACTGAATGATTTTAATACTCAATATTTATTGGTAATAATAAACTTATTGCCAATAAATATGTTCAATATGTGAAATATTTTTTAATCGATATTTGACTAAAAAAAATTGACGAATATTCATCTCGTAAAATTTGCATGTTTTCAGAAAAATTCGTATATTCATCATTTTTTGTGTTTAGATATTTAATAGTATCAATACTATAAAAAATGAAAACTAGGCAAGAAAACTTAAAATTGTTTTCAATAAATGAATTTGATATATCAGAAGATTTTTCATTCGATAGTGGGCTAAAAAACAGTTTAATATTCATATCATTACATTACACTTCACCACTGATATCTCATTTTTAGAGTCAAAAGACCCTCCTTTCCGTTTGGACAGATAGAGGTGAACATTGATTTTAAATGAAAGGACAAAATAAACAAATAAATAAAAAAGAACAAAATTTTAAAAAAATACATGCACTAGACTCATAAAATGTAGCAATATATAATAATAATAATGACACAGTAAGCAAAAACTATAACAATAAAGAAAAAAAACTACAGCAAATAAAACAAACATGAGAGAATTATCGTTTGCTGGATGTGAAAGTCAGTAGGAATCGTTTTCAATAGCGTTCCTCTAAAAGAAGATTTCTTTACACATGAATGGTTTTAAAAGTAGAAGAGTGATTTTTGATAAATTATTTTTGATCACGCTTTTAAGCCATAGCAGTTTATTTTCTGTTGTAGAAGTTTGGAATTGCCAGGAGACCATTAGCGAACATTTTGTTGAATATTCTTCTAGTGAATTTGTACGTTTTATGAAAATTTCGTATCTTTAAATGTTTTATAATACCTGATTAAAGCAAAGCTGATTTTTGTGAGGAAACACATTAAATCTCTTTTAATAAACGAGTTCAATAACCTCAACTATTAAAAAGGATAATCAAAACAAACAAAGAGGATTATAGATGCCTTAAGTCATTAATTAAATTGATTCAAATAAGACAACTGGGTGAAAAAACATACAGCAAATCGAAATGAACTGTTATGTTATCCTTTTAATTAATATAACTCAAATTACCGCACGGAGGCAACATGTATGTCCCGAATATAAAAACCGATCATTTTTCATTTCCCTCAAGGTCAAAAGTCAGTCACGCTTATGAGCTTTCTGTAAAAGACTGACTGCTCCATATTCAAATGCTAAGCCTATATGCTAAAAAGTGAACTTGGTGTCAGGACTATTATGTTATTACTTTTCTCCTTTCGAAGGCAAGCAACTGTTTTCTCCGGGAGTTTTGTTGTGTTTAATTTGAATTAAATTTCATAAGAGTAATTTGATGTCCATACTTACCTCGATAAAATATTTTGAAACAGAAATAGGAACATTTAATAAGAATGTGTTGTTTTAGTAGCTCACCGCGTGTGTCTGTTTATTGTAAACATGTATTTTCTTAACGAAGTGCCATTAAACGCTTAAATTCCTGGACAATCTATTTGCCTTTTGCAATAGGGTATTTTCGATTTCTGCATCGTGAACAGAATTTTCATATTTAGCTTTCAAAAATAGCAGAAAATAATGTAATTAAATATCCCATCAAACAGTTAAAACTATTTGAATTTTATTGCAATAGTGAAATCTTTTTCTGAAATTCATACAAGAAAAATATTTTTATCAAATTCAGAAATACTTAGCCAAATAGTATCAAAGAAACTAAAATTTATAAGGTATTTGTGTGATTATTTAATTGGTTTCGATAAGGCAATTTTAAAAAAAATTAATATGATGTAAAAAGATTTGTTCTATTATATTTTGGGAAGTTATCACTGAGACATATCAAAATAGCGCTGTTCTTTGTTAACATTTTAAATAATTAAAAGAACCGCTCCGAAATACACTTTTTATTCTCCAAAATTATTATATGTGTGTCAAACTTGGTCAAACGGACTAATATACAGAATCCTTACATACACGCACGCACACGCATACACACAAAAGATATGTGAAAATAAAGACTTTCGAATAATGAAACAGATAAGAGACACAACTTTAAATATTTTGACAAAAAAAAAAAATGAAACGAATCCTTTGAATAAAAAAAAATCACCTTAAGGAGCACAGCAATTTAGTCATCGAACATTCAATATTACATAAACTCAACATAAAATATTAGAACAAAGCATTATCCTTAATCTGCCCTTGAAGAAGACTGATACGAAGAAATTTTTTTTGACGAACTAAATCTTGCTTCCTGATTGTTTCGAAAGCTGCTTTAATACTTTCGAATTTTATTGCGGAATCCTTAAAAATGAACGAAACAATAGCAATGCTCTTTTAAGAGGAAACATCTTTATACATTTTCAGCAAAAGCGTTCATTAACCGCACCAAAGCGAATAAAATGGATGACAGACGACTTAAGTCATTAAAATTTGCATAATTAATTATGTAAATTCCATTTCATGATAAATAACGTGTTAAATCAGTTAATGGATAGAAAGATAAAATTTCATTGTTAAACATTTCCATAATAAAAAGAAACGGATCATTCAAATAAAAAAGATCTGTTTAAGGAACGTTACGTTACAATGTTATTATTAAACACATTGATAAAACATTACATAAACTTACTTTGAGATAAGTGCAAAAGTTTAACCTTAGTCTGACCTTGAAGAAAATAGATAAGAAGACATTTTTCTCCCTGATAATCTGGAAAACTCTCATTAATAACATTGAAATTTTCTCGCGATTTTTACTTTCTCGTATATGTAGTATAAAGAAAGTATTGTAATCCTCAAGCAATTCCAATTCGGGATTTTGATGTACCTTTACGTTTTAGACCTTCCTAAATTCGAAAAATACATTTTCAGAATATATATGTCTGTGAGAAAGATAATTAAAAAAATGCTTTGAGCTAGATGGGTGAATTGTGGTATACGGGTTTTACACCAACTCGTAGATTTCTATCAAATTTTGAGCTAAATCCTTCAGAGGAAGTCTGTCTGTCCGGCTGTTCGAATATAAATTAACATGATAACTACAAAACGAAGAGAAGTAGACAAATAAATTTGGTACGCAGATTTAACATCGATAGTGTAGACACTGTCAAGTTTTGAGCTAAATCCAATAAGATGTTGACCATCTGTCGGTCTGTACTTTCAGAAACATGCAAACCCGGTAACTCAAAAACATAATGACTTAAATAGATCAAATTTGATACAGGATTTTGTGACTACAAGTATAGTTTTGGGTCAAAATTTTGTTTCAATCGGTCAAGAAAAATGTGCCTAAAACACAAATTCGATTTTCGAATACTATTATCCGCATGCCATGGATTAATCGCCAAATTACTCGCCAAGGATGACGCGGTGGATTCAGTAAAAATGCTAAATTCACGCCAAAAGTTAATATTTCGTAGCTATTGAATGCCAAAGGATCACACATTCATTTCAGGGTAAGCGAGGAAGTTTTGGGAAGACTCCCACTGGTTGGAAAATAAACGAAAGAGAAAACAAAAAAATTCTCTTTAAGAGGAAAGACTTTTACATATTTCCAACAATTACGTATTTTTTTTACCTCAATAAAGCGAATTAAATGAATAATAAATAATGTAAGTTATTAATTAATTTAGTTCATATAACACAACTAAGTGTGAAATTAATAAAGAACACAATATTATTATTTAATTATTTCTATAAAAAATTGAACAAATTCTTTGAATCAGTGGCGGATTTAATTATTTTGTAGCTCTAGACGGTGTACATTATGAGGTCCCTTTTCAATAAAATGAGTCACTTAATTTCGCATTTCAGGACATTTTTAACATGTGAATGATTAGTTTTGAAATAATACTTTTTTATTTTATTAACTTTTATATGTTTTGTTTTGTCAACGACTTTCTTTTGTTTTTATTTATTTATATTAAACAAATATGATACAAGGTTGACCAGCAATCCCGTTTGCACATTAATAAAGCAGATGTTATGCTCAGTTTTATGATTATTATAATAGCTAAGTGAATGAAATAAAATAAAGAAATACACGACAAACTATATTTAGTAGAATGTTGATATCGTCCTAATATTTTATGATTAATGGGATGTTTAAAAACTTATTTATTTGATAAACTGTGATAATACAATTTTTAATGGATACCCTTGCAGACCTTTTTAGCATTGTGGTCTTGGGCACTTACATAATTGGGAATCAGCGAATACTTCGATTATAGAATCTTCTTAATGAATTCTATCATTTATTTACTTTGCATAAACTTAACGTTAAAATAAGACCAAAACATTAACCTTAGTCTGACCTTGAAGAAGTCTGATATGAAGAAATTTGTTTTTCACTGAGCTGCATTTTATTTCCTGATTGTTTCGAAAGCACCATTTCCTGACACTCGAATTTGATCACATCATTAAAAAAGCGAATGAAAAATCAGCATGACTCTTTTTTTAAAAGGAAACACCTTAGTATACTTTAAGGCAAATGCGTTTATTAACCTCACCGAAACGAATGAAGCGGATTATGGATGACTTAAGTCATTAATTGAGTTGATTCAAATGAGACAGGTGGTTGAAAAAAATACTCTAAATTGAAAACGAACTGTTTTCTATTATGCTTTTAATTACTATGATTCAAATTACCTCACGAATGTCCAGAAAAAAATAATGATCATTTATCACCTTTCCTTATGGTCATAAGTCAATCACGCTTATCAGTTTTCTGAAAGAAGGGTGGTTTACATTCGAATGCTGAGCCTGTGTTTAAAAAGTGCAATGACTTTTTTAAGATTCACTCGATGTCTTGCACACTAATCTCATCATTTTGTACCTGAATGGAATGGCAGATGAGAAAATAAGAGTGTACGGGTGGAGATTGATTGGTTATAACTTCCTCAAAAAGAAGTGTATTGAAATGAAAAGGAAAATTCAGCACAGAATGCGGAAATCGTTTTATATAACTCATGGATGTAAGCATCAACTTATTTGTGCTAGAGTAAATTAGTTATTTTGTTTTTTTGATTTATGTAGGGATAGGAGAATAATTAATTGAACTTTTGTCTCATCCTCAAAATCAGTTTAATTGGTGCAGGTTGAAAGTTAAAAGATAAGTAATTTAGGTTTAAAAAGGCTAATTTAGGCTTCCATGCTGATATGAGACTTCTGTTATATTAAATGATATTCATGATTGAAAAAACACGATCTTAAATATAAACACACACTGCACGATTTCTTATGAATATTATTTAATTTAATTTAATTAATATACCAGATTGCAAACGATATTTCGATAAAGTAAATTATGTGAAATACTATTAATTATTAGATGAAATGCTTAACCTTAACTGATTAAATGTTCATTGCATAATTGCTGAATAATTTATTAAACGGATATTTTGATAAGCAGGACATTAATTAAATTTTTTAAAATTTTGATTTCAAGTTTTTATTTTTTATTTTAGCCTCTAGTTTCATAATTTAAAAAGTTAATAATTGCATTTTAACTTTTTTGAAATATATTATTACGTGTATGTCTCTTAAATTATATGAAAAAATCCACTGCTAGAATTAGTACTAAATAAATTTTTAAATGATATTAAAATAATTTTACAGTTTCCTGCAAAAGCTTTATGCTACAAGATAATTTTTTTTTCATTCTAAATTTAAGCCGTAAAAATTGCAATCTCTTCCTAACATTTTATCTAAATTGGCAAATATTTTCTACTAATAAAAACGTTATTTACAATTTTTTGTAACATCTCAAGACAATTTTTACTTGAAATAATCTTTTATACAAAGGTACAGTGGACTCTATAAAGCACTCTTGCAGATTTTTCATTTAGGGTTATGAAATTTTTTATTCATATGAATTAAAATATAAATAAGTCAAATATCTTTAAAAAAAAATCTCTTTAAAACAACACATATTATTTCTAAAAAATAAGAAAATATATGATTTGCAAAAATTTCAAAATATTCCTGGCGATTTAATTTTCAATTTTTTTAAAAATCCTATGTAAGTTTATTTGGGACAAAATTGTGTATGATTTTGTAATTCCAATTAAACGTTTTAAAGAATTATTTATGCATACGGACTAAATTCTTATAAGAATTTTATGATTTCCTGAACTAAAATCGACTTTAAGTATCTAAAAAAAACTTGGGAAATAACATGTATATCCTGTTTTCATTTAATGTTTAACTGAAATATTTATTATCAATTTCATTTCATTTCATTTACATCAAACATGTGTTGAACATTAAGTCTTATTTTCATTTACACACTTGGAACATTTCAAAGGTGTCTTAATAAAATTATAAAATTATTTTGAGAAAAGTCATTCATTAAACTTTTTTCTTTAAGTTTTTCAAATATTCATTTTCTTGAATAATACATTTCATAGTACTATTTTAATTGATTATAAACAAATATTTTGCTGATAATAAAAAGATTTCATATTTTCATCCATTTTTGATTTTTTCAAAATCCCCTGTCCCCTTAATATAACTAAATATTGTTATACAATGATAAAGAGAAGTTATTTTTATACATAACATAAAATACATAACTAATACATAAGTAACTTACAAGCTACTTATTAGTACTTAGCTACTTATAGCTTATAAGTAGCTTAATGTGCTTAACTAATACATAAGCATATAATAATAACTAATACATTATACATAACTAATATTTTTAAGTAGTTAAAAATAAAAAAAATAAAACGTATTTTTAAATAGAAAAATAAAGGCCATTTCATAGCAAACAGAAATCCTAATTTTTTTTTATCAATGGCCTTTTGACTAGTTTTTTGTTTAAAAAAATAGATTAAAAATTTTTGAAAGTACATTTTTATTATTGTTTTAAAACAGCAAATTTTTTCAAATTTTAATCATTTTCTACTTTTGGATGCTGAGATATATTATTCTTCAAATTCATTCTAAGCGATGCTACTAGCACAGAAAAAAATTAATTTAATTAATAATTAACTAATTATAAATGCATGCATGTACATAATTTTAGTCCTTTAGCACATAAGGAAATGCGAGAAAAACCGATTACAAAATTCCTTTTTTACAAACTAGAGAGAAGTCGAGCTAAATAAAGCTGTTTAAAAAAAGAACTCGCGATAAGGCCACTGCCAAACGATAATTATCTTATAGACAGATTAGATCTGGCGTGTCATGATATTTGTCTTCATTTTTTAACACAATCGCACATCTGGTAGATCAAGTATGATAAATGAATGAAGGGTAACGGTGAACAGATTACTGTTTTCAACTTATTACTTGTGGACTTTTGATTTGATAAGTATAAGAACCTCTTCAAGAAGTCCTTCAGAATTCAAACGACATAATTTTACGTTTACCATTTCATTCATTAGATTCATTCATAGAATAAATATCGATTGTTCCAAAAAAGTGGAGCAAGCGTTTATTTCTTTAAGTATTGCACCTAGACGTATATTACCAATTACAAAGTTTCATTTAATAAGGTGAAGAATTTATGAGTAAAATTTGGCTTTTATGGAAGTCGATAATAAAAATTAAAAAAAGAAAAAAATCACAGCTTCCATAGTGTGAAAGTATATGTCTAGATACAATATTTAGAGAAATAAATGCTTGACCCACTTTTTTTGGAACATCATGCATACAGTAAAGCACCGTTTATATGTCTTTCAAGATACAGCCTTAAAGCGACATATAAATGAAAATATGAATAGTCGAACTTTTAAAAAAAGCTTTGATTATTATAAATTTAACCCTTCTTATGTAAATTAATTTAAAATTAATAATTTTAAAGATAGAAGTAATATATTACTGCACGGTATTTCCTTTCTTTTCTATGGATATATCATATTTGATGATATATCCATTAATTATATTTATTTGTTAGATTTGATATTATAATTATATTTATTCGTTATATTTGTTATTATCCCTTCGTTATATTATAGTTATATTGCTATTCGTTATATATGATGGTATGCCAATGGATATTCTATTTTGCTTAAGATTCAGTACAACAATTATACAATTAAATAGTCAAATTTTAGTTCTCCTTTTCTATTAGAGTTTGAAGTTTCGTATCGTCTAATCAGTAACGAATTAGGACATTTTGAGATCTTAAGCAGAGCATAGTAAACTGATATATTCATATTTATATTTCAACACATTTTTTAAAATTCATCAATATGTTACCGATTTATTTTGTGCTAATTACGTTTTACATACTTAATTTTGCGAAAATACATTTGTTTTGATTCCTGGTATTTATCATGATTAATCATTGTGCGGCAGTTTATATATGATATTATTTAAGTAGACACTCGGTATTTATAAATATTGTAATAAATAAATAAACGTCCTGATACAGATAAGATCTCGATCAAATATATTTGACAAAGTGCTAATACTTTCTTAATACATAGTAACTCGTAAAATTTGTAATAATAATTCATTTATTTGGATATTGGTTTTAAAATATATTTTTTAATCAACCTGCCTGTGGTTCTTCTCAGTCGAATGATCCTAGGCAGCTGCCTAGTAAGAAATCCACTTCTATATGTGGTTGTGAGTTTTCTTCCCTTTTCCAAATTTATCACTGAATGCAAGATGATTGTTAATGAAGGAAAAAATTATTGCACTCGAAAGTGATCGAAAGTGAGAAAACATCTTAGTTTCCAAATGATTTGAAAAGGAAAAAAAAAAAAGTATTGTCCCTCTTTTTTTTTCTATTCTTGTTTTTAAAGGATGGGGGAAATTTCGTCTAAATCGTTATCTGCAGTTTAAAGAGTTCGTAATTAAGGCGTCAGATTGTTCTCAAACAGTTCTAAAAAATTGTAATTATTTATGTTATTGCCTACATTGGTAATTAGACAATTTGAGATAAGTGCAAAATATAAAAATTTTCTAAGACCTGCACTATTTTATTAAAGGTTTGCAAACATTTATTCAAAATCCACTTATCTCATGATAGCTTATATTTAATTCATCATAAAATTACATAAACAAATAAATTCATCAATTGAAAAAAAAAGAAAAAAAAGATGATTATCAAATATTTTATGATATCGACAATGGGCTGATCATTTCATTATCTATAAGTAATATCTGATTTTTATATATTCAGAAAATTAATCTTTATTATCAATTCCATATGATCTTATTGAAAAGAAGAACTTTTGGAATATGAGTGGAATTTTAAATTTAAAATGAATAATCAAATAAATTGTTCTAAAATATCTATATATTTTCCCGTAATTAAAATGCAGTTTCGAAATATTTTAAAATCAATAATTAAGTTGACATTTTTATTAAAGATTAATATTTAATTTAATATTTTAATTAAAAATTAATAATTCAATTAATAATATTTTTTAAAAAAATGATTAAATACTTTTAGAATAATTTTTACTGAACATAAAAATTAAGATCATTATGCTCTATCACAGTTTTTCTTAAAAATTATTTTCAATTAATAGACATTTTTTTAAAGGTTAATGTAAAATCATTCTCATATTAAGAACCACTTACTTATTAAAGCATAATGTTATTTAAAAGAAATTGAATTATTAATTTTCAATTAAAATAATTATTAAAAATTAATAATTAAATTTATAGTTTAGTTAAAAATTAATATTTCAATTCTTAATAATTGTTATTAAAATTGTGAACTATTTCTGAAAATATTTTTTACTGAACTTAAAAATAAACAACATTATGCTCTTTCATAGCAACATTTTATTAAAAAAATTTTTCAATTAAAAGTCATTTTTTAAAAGTAAGAGCTAGTTAATATAAAATTATTCCTATACTAAGAACCACTTACTTATTGAAGCATGATGTTACTTAAAAGCAATTTCACTACTAAACAAAATATATAAAACTTTATTTAATTTAAATCTTGATAAAATATGCGGCAGATTTAATGCATCCTAATAATGTAATTGGGTACGACAGCTGTCACAAACTATTGGAAAACATTTTGAATTCGATAAGGAGATAAATATTTATTATTAAAAATATACAATGCTATTGGTGATAGGCATATTAAACGACCATCTAGAGCAATCGTTTGCAGCTAATAGCAAACGATTTTTACAGCTCATTAGACAGATGGAACACAGCTTTCATCACTTCCGCATAGTCGGACGTAACGATTGCTGCTCTACGCAGTTCGAAATAGAAGAACAGAGACTGACATCTAAAACCGCTTCGTGTTTCTTAACTTAATTTGTTTATGGAATGTCTTTTTAGATCATTTAGAAAATGAAAGTTTGTGCATATTCAGATAGATTAAAGAAAATTAGTTTTGATGTTTGTAGACTATTAAAGACGCCATGATTGATTGAGTTTGATTTTTAGAATCAGTTCGATAAGCTTCTGATTTAAATCAGAAGTCTTAAACTTTTTTCTATTAATGGCCTCCTTTTATGCATTAAAATATTCATTGCCCCATTCTGATCTGAAAAGTTTTTTCTATGCTCTCCCAGTAAGTTTATATGTGCTTATATAAAATATATATTTTTAAAATTCTTTTAAGTTAGAACACTTGATTAAATATTTTTGTTTAGCTTTTATTCAGCTGTCAAATGTTGTGACTGTCAATATTTTAAAAATCAAATCATTCAAAATCAGGAAGATGGTTTACAAACTTTGTTTTGATGTAAATAAAGTAAAGTGATTTTGAAATGAATATATAACTTATCAATTATGATTTATGTTTATTATTTTGATATGAAAATATTCAGTTGAAGATATCTTTGTCTATTATTAATATGTATAATTACAAAAAATATTTTTAAATCTTGTTATGAGTGTAAGTACAGTATTAGGGAACGAAATAAGTTTATTGAGAGCACTTTTTACAAGTTTTGACAAAAAATGTTTTTTAATGGAATGCTTGTGTCCTTAAAGAAATGTAAAATTGAATTTTTCATTTACATATTCTTTTTTCATTAATGAAATGACTGGGAGAAAAATGACATTATCCCCCTGTTTTCTTGAAAAAGTTTTCTGTTTATAGAAACGAAGAAATAATTAACGCGAAAAATGAAAAAAAAAATAATTTTGAAATAATAAAAACGAAGCCGAATCTTAGTTTTGTTTATTATAAATGAAGTAATTCATTTTCACAATGATTACTAACAAGTCAGGATTCTGATGTAAAGATGTATAAATGAGAAATGTATAAATAGTGCTAAAACATAGGTAAAGAGATGCAGATAATTTTTCCAAATTTGATTTTATTCTTTTATTAAAAGGAAAATCTGAGGAAAAAACACACGTATATTTGACAATTAAACTTCGAAGAAACAAGTACATCAAACACCTTAAGAAAGATTTTTTTTTTCAAAATCTTTCTAAGATCAAATCAAACCTCCCTCAATGTTCATTTTCGTGTCTTAAGTGGACTATAAATAGGCGTGGATTTACACATTTTGCCTTCCTAGTCAAGGCGCATTATGAGTTCTTTTCTTTCAATCACTTTAGCTTCACATTTAACCATATTTATAGCTTAATTAATATTTATTTTAATTAAGATAAAAACACTGTTTGTAATTTATTATATATTAATTATTTATTTTATTAACTTTGTAAAAATGCATATGTTTTAATCTATTATTATAATTAATGACTGGATATCATCTATGTACCTAGTGCTTTTTTAACCATATTCTACTGTATATTAAATATTACACTGTGAACGAAATGAAACAAGATAGTACCTGACCAATCATATTTGATGAAATGCTAATACAATCCTTATATTTTATAATTCATAAACTTCTTATTCTTAGATTTTTATTTGTATTTTTACGAATGGAGGCTAGTAACATTTTTTTAATCGTCCTACTTGTGGCAACACCCAAGATGCCCTAGGCTTAGTCTGTCTAGTTTTTAATCCGCTGCTGACGATGAAAAAGAATCCTGACATAAAAATTTAATCTGAATCTAGAAAAATGTAATAATACAAAATAAAATAATAAGCATCATTGACCAGATTTTAGTGTTCATCACTGGCTACTGGCGTTTGACCTTGTAATTTCTCATCACTTCCTGCAATGGAAACCAAGGGCAATACTTTGATGACAAGAACAATAAAGACCTTCATCCCTTTCGCCAAAAAAATAAGAAAAATTACTATGTAACCACATTTTTTCTCTGGCCAGGCATTCCTTAATAAATTATAGATATTCTGAATTCAGGATGAGTACAAAAAAATAAATACCACGCCCTTGGAAAACCTATATTTACTACACCAAAGAAGTTACAATGTTGTTTCGGAAACAGGAGTTAATGGTTGAAAAGCACATATTTCGAAAATAACTCTTCAATGTTATAAATAAAATAAATTTATAGTCTTCAGTGTGAGTGACCGGAATGATATGTATTTGGTAGCCACAACATTGCATGTTTTGTGTTAAGGTTTGGATAGTTGCAATTATTTTCGTTTTGAATTCGTGAAATTTAAAGGTTAAATATGAAACCAAATCAGTCATAGCCAGCATTTACAAAACTAAAAAAAAATAATAAGTTTTAATTGATCAATCATTTTGAAAATAACATTTTGAAGTTATAAATATTGTAAATTTAAAATTCTTGAATGTTTCTGATCCAATTAAATAGCCACAGCATTATAATGTTATGTTGAGGTTTGGGCAAATAGAATTATTTTCATTTTGAGTTTGTTAAATATTTAACACACTAAATGCAAAAGCAAATTAGTCAAAAGCTATATTTATAAAATTAAAAAATAATCCGAAAATTTTGATTGATCATTTATTTCGAAAATAATGTCTTAAGGTTATAAATAATATAAATTTAAGAATCTTGAAAGTTACAAGATTCTTTAACTTTAAAATGTTAATCACACAATGTTAATAATCAATCAATGTTTTTAACACATATGTTAACAAATGTGTTAAAAATTTGAGTCTGTAGCCACAGCATTATAATTTTGTATTAAGGATTGCACAGATAGAATTATCCTCATTTTGAGTAAAATTTTTAACGCATATTAAATCGAAAAGCAAACCAGCCAAAGGTTGTATTTACTAAATTAAAGAAATTAAAATTTGGATTTAAAAATCACTTCGAAAATAACATTTTAAGGTTATAAATAATGTAAATTAAAAATTTTCAATGTGACTGATCTGATAATTAGATTCGATAGCCACAACATTGCTTATCTTTTGTTGAGGTTTAAACAGTTGTAATTTCTCATTTTGAGTTCATAAAATGTTAAACACATATTAAATAGAAAAGCAAATTAATCGAAAGTTGCATTTACAAAGCTAAAGAAATTAAAACAGTGATTGACCAATCACTTCAAAAATTACATTTTGAAGTTATAGATAATAAAAATCATAAATCTTCAATGAGTCTGACTAGAAGATATGTATTTTAGTAATCATTGTGTGGGTTGCATATCTTGTATTAATATCTGTATGGTAGCATATAATGACGAGTTCGTAAATTTCTGTTAATAACGATGGAGACTATATAATAATTTAAGCAATCCCAGAAAGAAATCGCAAGGAGTTATATCAGGGCTTTTGCTGGGCTGTTGCTGAAGAATGCCTTCTTTCCCTTTCTCAGAAAAAAAAACTTTTTTCAGAGAAAAAAAAAGATAATAATAAACAGCATTTGTCTATATAAGAAGTAAAGGCCAAATTATTATATAAATAGATTGTAACATGGAAAATTATGCATTGTATATTTAATTATTAGGAATATCCTGTTTGTGAATAACTATTTATGTTGTTTTACAAGAATTATGTCAATTATATACATAATTTTCATGTTGTTAATATTGTTAAATATTATAAATAATTTCTTCTGGCACTAAATATTATTTATGTATTATATTAGTTTTTCTTCTTTATTTAGAATTGACAACTGTAAAATAATAAAAAAACCTTTTATTATAATTATTAAAGACTGAATTTCATATTTGAGATTGGGACCACAAAATCTAAAACCCTTTCTCAAGTAATCCACTGAAATAAGAAAATTATTTACATACTTAAGGATATATTTCCGTTAAGAGTGGCGAAAAATTAAAAAAGGAAGTCTGCATATGATTAAAGAAAATAAAATTTAGATCAAAATTGGAAAAATTTTATGGAAATTTGTAATGAACTTTTTTTGTAACATAATCTCTGTGTCTGTTAGTGAAGATCTTATTATAATAAATCTTATTTAAGAAACGTTAAAATTTATTTCATGGGCAATCCTTTTAATAACATATGAACGTTATCTGATGCGTAATTATTTGTGAGATAACATCCGTATCAGGTTATTAAAGGAATTTTCCCTCAATTTTTAAATTTTTAACTTTATTAAAAGTAAATAAAAGACTTGATTTAAAGCCGGAACTTAATTAATTAATCTTTAGTTTAATTTAGAAAAGCCCATGTAAAATTATTAGATAATTTCACTTAGGTTTTCTAGATTACTTCGTAGATTTTATTCATCATCTAACGAAAATAGTGATACTTTTTTCTAAACCACTGTAATATTCGGAGGTTAAGAACCATAGAGTTCTCGTACTTCCTTTACACTCAAGCACATCATGTTTTATTACCATTTATTATCAATTGATTACGTCTTGGTATATTACAATTCAGGTTCTTTTTATCTAATAAAAAAATCTATAATTAAAGAAAATAAAAATACATTGCTTCGTATATATTGTTTCTTTTTTAACAATCCAACAATATTCGTAATATTTCATACCCCCCCCCATATGAACATTAAATAATAACTTCTTCTAAATGTCTATAAATTCGAAGAATAGAATAATTACGAAGTGAATTCACACTCACTAGCCCATAACAAATATTTCTTTTGAATGCCATTTTTGTTTATGCGAATTCCATTCTTGTTCTTACGAATTCTTTGCAACTGGACTAGGAAAAACCGCACGTGTGTAAACAAGCAGTAATAAATAAAAAAAAAAAGGCAAAAAAAAAAAAAAGTACGGAACCTTACCGTAGTACTACTGGTGGGGTTAGAATTAGAACCAGTTGATCGCATCTTTTCGTCTGTTGTGGTTCCGGCCTCGGATATGAATTCACTAAAAAGGCCTCGTTCACAACTTGTGAAAAAGATGCTAAAAGATTCGTCCTTCGACATAGAGAATCCAGTTCGTGCTTTTTGTCAAGGACATGCTTGAAACATCTCGTCCGCCCCCGGGTCCTCGGTTCTCATCATTCAGAATCGTCTGCTGAAAAAGAGAAAATAAATAAATAAGTAAAAAATCGTTTGCATTAGTTAGTCTTTGCAGCATTTAAAGAAAACGATAAAAAGAAAGTTATCTTGAAAATTCCAGAGGAAAGAGTGGTTTTCCCCAACATTCGTATGTGGATCTTTTATTAAAGATCCGCAATTAAAAATAGTTGTTTAAAGTTATTTTGAATAGTTAGAACGATGATAAAAAGTCTGCATTTAAATGGTTGATAATTCCTCATTTTTCATGATGCAAAGGCGTTAGTTTCAATAGTCTTTTATGAATATTTTCATTTTCTTGAGATGAATATTAGGTAATTTGGTGTGATAACCTTCAAAGAGGTGTCAGGGAAGGGTTCCGCTGAAAGAGATTGGTTGTATTTTAGAAGTTAAAAGTTAATTAATAGTTGGAGATTTCGGTTTTTTTTAGGTGAATTCTTAAAGCAACGATTATTTCTTTAGTATAAATAGGGAACCTCAAAGAGGTTTGTTCTGAAAAACACTGGCTTTATTTTGAAAGATAAAAGCTAATTATAGTTGGAGATTTTGTTTTTTATATGAATTCTTACAGCAGTGATTTTTCTTTATTTTAAATATGATGAAAGTAGAAAAAAAATTAAAAGCGAAACAATAATTCTGCTTTATTTCTCAAATTTAAACATTTTTTTAAACAAAAACTAAAAAAATAATTAAATGAGTATCTATAACGAGTATTTTCAAAACGAATATCTTTAATTAAATTAACGATTTTCATTGAAGATTTCAAAGAACTTTTTGCGAATTTTTTTCATTGTTTGGTTGGAATAAGAATAAAGTTTTTATTTTTACGAGAAAAAATAATTTATTAAAAGAACTTTCTTGAGTAATTTCTTAATTTCAAAGTGCTCTCTTCAGAGATAAAAGCTTATTTTCATGATTTAAATATAATACTTTTTAAGAAATAATTTAATTTTGTGGAGAAAATTTATCTTAAAGAAAATATATCTTTAATATATTAAAAATATCTCAAAGTTTGAAGTAAATTTGCTTTTGCTTGTAAAACCAACAAAAAGGGCCAAGTGAAAAAGCATTTAAAAATTTTTAAAAAACAAAACAAGTTCTTTATTTACTTACAGAGGCTATTTTAATACAAAAAAATATTCCTTGTTTCCATAGATTATTATTTTTGAATTTTAAAAATATTGTACGAATATCGGATTGAAAGTTTATGTGAATGTTTATATCAAAGAAGAATGACCTTTATTTTGTGACTGATGTTTTCATTTTGCTCAATCCTTTAAGTGGCCATTTTTTTAATAATGATAAAATTAAATAATTTGGTATCGAAATTGATTATAGACGAAAGTTTTAGTAAATAACATATCCAAACATTCTGTTTTGGTTTGCGATATGAGTGAATATTTTAATTCATAAAAATTTGCAGATTTTACATCAATTATTTTTTTTAGCATTAAGTGTAGGAAAGTCGGATCACAAAGTCAAAATGCTAATTAATAATTAATTTTGCTTTCAAAATCACATTACGAAACAAAGTTAATATTTTTAAATGTTTCTGAAGTTTAGAGACAGTAGCTCTAATCAGGCATGGTAATTTTTTATACAGTATTTTATTCTAATTATGGTTGTAATATATAATTTTTATAAGTAAACATCGGATTTTTATAGTGTATTTTTAGATAAAACATTATAATTTTTTTATATAGGATTATTTTAAAAATGTTATTTTATTTACATGATGATGTAACATAATAGCTTTCAACGTTTCTTCCATCCGTTCTTTTATCTTCTTCTTTTTATAAACTCAACTATGAAAATGAATAAAGAATTTTCATTTTTCCTGTATTAATTATTTTGTTAATTATAAGTGAAACATAGTAACTTAAGCAATTTTTTCAACATTTTAACTATACCGAATTTTTTTATAAATAATTTAATAATTTTTTTAAATATTTTTATTTGGGTGAGGCATGATTCATTTGCATTACTATGCCATAATATTTAAAGCCTTTTTAAGGCTACGACTTCACAATGATATATAATTTTAAAAAAATTACCTAAGTAGTTTACTTTATTCTTAAGTAACTTTTTCAATTTACTTTTAGTTTTTTCTGCATGTATAAAGTGAATGCGTCATAATACAAGCGATTTTAGCATTAATATTATTTCTCATTATTTTAATTATGGGATTCTTTTTCTAGAACTATTATTTAAATTAACCCACCTTATTATCAGTCGCACTCATATTATTCACTTATTATATCTTTTTTAAGACGAGATGAAGTCAGTATGTTTACCTTCACGTTAATCTTCATTTATCTACATTTTAATTTATCATCGTTACAGATGGTAAATGGTGAAAAAACAGCCCCATCCAAATGTTTAGTTATAACGAGAAATCAATGTTATTTATATCATATGAATAACATTAACATTTTTGAGATAGCGAAGTTTTTATTGCCTATTACAACTGGGTTTCCAAACTTTTAAACATTGTGATTCATTTCACCCACCACATAATGATTTTCTGTAAACCAACAGAGCACATTTTTTCCCAAAAGATGTTTTACGGACGAAAAAAGAATCTTTTTAAGGAAAAAATATTTATTATTAAATATAATAAATGTTTTAGAAATGATAACAAACCGCTTCGAAATTAATGCGTGTAAAAATGAATAAAATATTTATTAATATAAATATTTATTATATAAAATAAAATATTTATTAATATAAATATTTATTATATAAAATAAAATATTTATTAATATAAATATTTATTATATAAAATAAAATATTTATAGTAAATATTTATAGGAGTTTTTGATTAGGTATGCAAAATCTGAGTTGACACGAGTCGCTTGTTTGCGTATTGCTCTTTTTTGCCATGTTGCTTCTGTATGGCGTGATGAAAAATTTAAGCCCCACCATATTTTTATAAATTGTGGAAAAGTACATGCACATTGAAGATCTTGCCTGGATCTACTAAAAATGTAACTCATGACTAATCAGTGAGTTGCGAATTACTATGTTAGACAATTTCTTCGTATTATATTTTAAAATTTTTTAATATTTTGCGATTATTACAATTTTGCTCTCCTCTTAAATCCCTAATAATATTTTTTTGTGTTGTTAAAAGCTTAATTTTGCTAAACATTCCTTAATATCTTATGCGTTGACATAGCATGGCCTCTTGTACATGCAAAAGCTATAAAACTCAGAGTCTTGGATATGTTTTCAGTATATTTTTATTTATAACCAAGGGCATTAGCCACCCCCCTTCTCCTTAAAATTTCTCGCATTCTTCATAATCAAGGAATTATTCGCATAAAAATCGTGGGCCTTGAGCAAGGTTGTACGTGCTCAGAATTTTACTATAAGTGAACCACATGTGTGCGTTTTGTGCTTCGTATTGTAGTCTGGAAAACAAGCATACGTGAAGTTGGCTTAAAATACGATGCAGATATATGCTAAATATATGTATAAAATTATGTGAGTATTTTACTTTTTATAGCGTACATTTTTTCCAATACAACTTGATTTCCACGGCTACCGCGATTAACGGCCAAATCATATAAAAAAAAGGACAAAAATAGACAAATTGAAAGCAACCATGCACGCTTTCACTTTGGGTTTCTCTGTGGCGTTATTCTAACTTGGCGGTATTTTTGGCGTCATTTTAATAGCTGTCGCTGTGGAAAGCAAGATGTACCTTTTTTCATTTAATCGGATAGACAGGTTTCTTGTCAATGGATTTCATTCAAAATTTGATATAAATCTACAGATTCAAACAAGATCCCATGCCAGATTTCATCTGTCTAGCTTGTTTGAGTTATCGTATTTATAGACAGATAGAATCATAGATAGTCATATTTATACAAATATATTTTTTGAACACAGGAAAGCTGAAGCGTGGACAGTCGCAAAAATATTTTTTCACCATTACTATATTTTTCTTATGTTAGAAGAGAAGCTAAAGATGTATTAAATAACCATAATTAAAAAAAGCTTTTTGGTATTTTCTGTTTAAATTTAGCATTAAAAGGGAATAAAAAAATTCAGCAAAACAATGGGCTACATATTATTAATATCTACATAGCAAAGTTTTCTTTATCAACAAGAATTTTTTAAATTTTATTTAAAGATTCTTTCCCTTTATATGGGTTCTATTTTATTTGAATTTGAAAAAAAAATTTTTTTTAATTATATAGAACTTTTTTATAAAATACTATAATGAATCATTTTTTATTTATTTAACTGTATAATGCAGTTATAATTTAATCCATTCTGCTGATAAAATATTACCTTTATCTGCATGTGTTTTTATGAATTTTTATTATATAATTTGAAATATTTTTTTTCTTAATGCGTGGGTAAAATTGATTTGATTTTATTTCGAAAAAAAAAAGATGTCTACTGCATTTTAAATATGTAAATTTTTTTTAAATTTTAATTAATTTTTAATTTTAAAAATGTATTAGTATTTACATAGCGAAATTCTCTTTATAAGCAATAATTTAAAAAAAAATTATATTTAAAGATTTTTTTTTTCTTTTATATGAGATCTATTGTATTTGAATTTGGGAAAAAAAACACCACATCAGTGTTTTAATTATGACTTTTTTCTGGAATTTTTCTTTCTTTTTTGTGTGTAGAACGATTTTATATAGTTATATAATTTAATCCATCCTTCTTATAAAATGATCTTTTTTATCTATATGAATTTAATTGCTTAGTTTTAAATATTTTTCTCTTAATGTATGGGTAAAGTTTATTTAATTTTATTTAGAAAAAAAAATTCTTTGGCATTTTAAATATGTGAATTTTTTTCTAGAATACTAAAACTTTTATCAGCGTAACTGTATAATGCAATAAAATATTTTAATCCACTCCGCTTATAAAATATTTCCATGCATCATGTTGCATATCTCTTCGCTGGCATTTGAAAAATTGTACATGACATGTTTTTGAATAATGAAAAAAAAAAAAAAAATTAAAACTGCATATTTCTATCAAAATGACAGTCAGGGGAAAGACGACAGACACATTTACAACAAAAGAAAATAAACTTCACGCCTTTTTTTCCTTTTTTTTTTCTTTCCCTTTTACTTTTTTTTCTTTTCGCTGAAGACTTCCGTCACTTGATTAGCATAACTGTGGAATTACTAATGGAGTGTCGTTAAAAATGAATTCATGTTTTCTCACTTTAGCTTTTAAACGTGTTCGGAATGAACTGTCTTTTCTTTTTTTTTTCTTTTCTTTTTGCATCCATCTTTGAAAAAAGAAAAAAAAAATGCAATTATGATGGATTTTCAGTAAGACTGTGCTTACCATAATAAAAAGCTTATACCATCGCTTCCTAACACCGAAAGCAGATGAGACTGTTTAGTTTTCAAGGTTCTTTTTGAAATTGAAATTCAAGGTCAGATATTACAATTAGTTTCTGAATCAATAGGTCTTGTTCAAACAAGACATAAAATATTTTAATGGATTTTTAAAGTTAGAATAAAATTTAGAGGCTTATTACTAATGCTTTTTCCATACAAATAAATTTATTTAAAAGATTCTACTGCTCTAATTCTTATATATGAATATGTAACACCCCGTTTGACGTACGATCAGACCTTGCTTGTCGAAGGTAAAATAATTTATTGCTTAACAGCTCGTGTAATTTTTTCTAGAAGTATGTCAAATCGATATCATTGCTTTAGAATATTTTATCAATGTATCTTTTAATTAGTATTATAAAAACCTAATATAGTAACTTTGGTTTATAGATAGAGTTGCAAGATACATTAAGGTATCTGTCTACCTACGGAGACAAATTTTTGAAAAATCCCTCTGATGAGCTATTTTAGTTCATTTTCTGGATCAATGTGATTGCAAACAATGAAAAATATTGATCGGGAATTCTACGCCAACTAGATACTGTAAAATGTGTCAATTTGGGTAAAAAAATAGTGATAATTTAATAAAACAGAAAACACTCTACAAAAGATTCTATCGCACATATTTCAATTATTTTTATGCACAACATACTTACAGCTATAGTGAAAGGAATGAGCTAGAATCTAAGAAATGTGTGCATTTTAAAAAAAAGTTACAGCTAATCGAGTATTTCTGTAATGAAAATTTCACAAAATTCTTTGTTGAAAATTACATTAGGCAACTCTAAAAGAAAAACTACTCTTTTCAAAGTTATATCTCTAGTTCAATTCCTTTGGAACACTTAAGGTAACACATATGCAAAATATCAAGGTAATATATTATTAAATTTTTAAGATGTCATGTTTTGCGTATGAAATTTTTTACGAAATTCAAGTTATTCAAAAAATTTGTTTAAACTTTTCATTAGTCTTGTACTAAAAATGCTTCGTAAATCTAAGCAATGTTCAAAAGCTGATAAAACTGGCAATACTTTCGGAATAAAAACTACTCAAAACGTATTCTTATACCCGTGGCTTGCTGATAGAACATATTATAAAATAAATTATAATTCAGGGTGGTATATATTTGTTAAAATATTGCAAAACATTTGACTTCAGGTTTCGTTTTCAGCTACAGTGGTTTATAAAATATCACACATCTCGATTTCTATTTATCGTAGAATTAAAACAAACACAGATTTGGAAACCCAAATAAATGGATTTTAAAGTTAGAAAACTCTCAGATCATTCCGAACTCCCCTATTTAAATCTTTTATTTCATATTGCAAATTATCGATAATTTTGTACGCTAGTTTTAAATGTAATATTCCGAATTATCAAGCTTATAAAGTAAATAGTTTATATTAAAGTTTTTTTTTAATCTAATTAATTTGAAAAGTAAGTTGTTAAAAAATAAGTTTTGAAGAATTTTCTTTCTTAATTATTAGGATAGATTAGCTATTAATTTCATCATCATGCCATGATTTCTATTAAATTTCGTATTAAATTCAGGTTCTTTTCCGTTAGCCGGGCGCAAATGTCGCCAATTGTGAACCAACGCGAATTTAGAGTAAGAAATTTGGCGGAATTCTACATTATTTGGCGATTTTTCGCTTGTGCCTGACTAATGGATTGTGAACCAAACGCGAATTTGGCGTAATAAATTTGGCGCAATTCTACATTATTTGGCAATTTTTCGCTTGCGCCCGACTAACAGAAAAGTACCTAAATTCATTATGCATTTGGATTTATTAGAACAAAGCTAACTTAAAGCAGAAAAATCTTTTGGTATGTCGAAGAATTAAGCTTCAGCTAATAGGTACTTTTCTTTTTCTTTTTTCAGTTAATAGGTTTTTAACTTAAAATTAAGAAGAAAATTGTTTTTTTTATATGGTTTGAATGAAAAATAATCAATGGACAGTAACAAGTTTCATTCAATTACTTCTTTTTTCAGTTTCACATACAAACAATCGATGAATACAATGAATCGATATGATAATTTTTTAAACCTGTCATCTTACAATTTTTATTACAGTTAAATGATTACTTTGATATCCAAACATGTAATTTCATCGCAATCAAAATGCATTTTATTCACACATTTCTCAAAAATTGCTTTCATATATGCTCTTTGAAAGATATAAATATAAGACATTTCGCAACTGACTGATTTTTATTGTAATAAATTCATTTATAAATCCTTTCGGAAATCATAATGCAGAAGCTTATTATGAAAATCCCGATTGATGGACTTTATTCAATAAATAAATATATGTTTATTATATGCTTTGCTGAAAGTGTGAAAATGATTTAAGAGTTATTCATTTCAGCTACCTGAATTGATTATTATTTAGGGATTAGTAATTCAAATCAATTGACGTAAAAAGAAAATTGATTCATTACTTAAGTAAATAACCGCTTGTCAGTTGAATGAAAATAAATTATCTGGAAAATATATTACATTTCTTTTCCAGCGTCATGAGTAGAACATTTACTAATGAAGCATGCATGATGCATTGTATATAGTTACATGCTGCTCACATTACTAATGATAGGATAAAAGACTTAACAGCTCGAATTTATATGATTATTTTTTATTACTAACCAATTATAAATATGACATATAAAACAAAGTAGAAACCTTTTTTTAAAAGAATTACAAAATAGAAATGGAAAACTGAAAATAATAATGAACTTAGAAATCAACTGGACTTGGTTAATTAGGAATTGATAAAAATGTAATAAAATATGTTTTATTCAAAAATTTAAAATAAGGAACCTGGGTTTGGTTATGCGCGTAGAAAAAAATGTACATAAACATATTTTTTTTTCAATATTTAAAAGCTTTATTAAATAATAAGTATTTAAAAAGACAGTATGTAATTTTAATAAATAAATTTATTATACTTATAAATCTTAAAATAATTGATGATAAAAATTTGAATAATTACGTACATTTTTTATTTAAAAAGAAAAACCTTTAAAAACTTGCCTTTTTTTTCATTTGGATATTTTTTTTATTTTATTTTACAAATAAAGAACATTAGTATTTTTTTTTTGTGCTTATTCAATACTAAACTGTGTATACTATATTCCCCGTATTTATTACAGGGTATTCGTACGTATTTATTACTGTGCATTCAAATTACTGTATACGTTGTAATAAACAAGGTTTTTAAATAAAGGTTCCACAATTAATGTGTGCAAAGTTTTCAATTAATTTGAATATTATTGATTTTCTTAGCTTACCTTTACTTTATGCATAGTTAATTAATTTCAGTTAAGTTGGATTAATTTAAATATTTAATTACTTTAGATTTTAATTAATTTAAATGACAATTTGCTTTAGATTTTAATTAATTTAAATGATAAATTGCCTTAGTTTTTAATTAACTTAAATATTTTATTGCTTTTTATGACTGAATACAAAGTGCTGTATTTAAATTGATTAAGGATTTTAAGGAATTATTTATTAATGTTACTGAGGTGACAATGTAATTGAAATATTAAAGAAAATACTATAGAAATAAAAACAACTTATTATAATTTTTAACCTAGCTTCGGAAAATCAAAATAAATTCATATTATAGATTATATTGTAACATTGTATTAATAGGAAATTCTAGAAGTCAAAGAAAAGAATAACCGACGAATTGAAATTAAAATATTACAAATTGATGGAGATACGATGCATTTATTTTAGGCTAAGTATCAAGAATTTAACTTAAAATAGTAACAATTAAATTAAAATGTGGTATTCTGATTTCATATCTTTTCTTTTGCTAATTCTACTCTTTGTAAAATTATATTGTATATTCTATTCTTTTGTTAAATTATATTTAAATTTAATACAAATTAATCCAAATAAATATAATAAAATAAATAATAAATATAAAATATAATAAATGTAATAAAATTAATCCAAAAATGCTTTACTTTTGTTTTTACGACTACTAAAAGCAGAACAAAATAAATTGCACCATAAATTATACATTATACAATACAGGAAAAAATATAATACATATAATATAAAATACATTACAGAATAAATTATAAACCGGAAATGAAACTTATAAAATCGAAAGTAGTTATCTTAAGAGCCGTAAAATTACAAACAATTAATTTAAACAACACTTTTTTTTTCTCTCAAGCAATACATGCCTTAAAAATATAGATTTGTGTTCTATATTTGTATTATTTTATACAAACACTTTTTTTGTGCTTGTATTGTTTGTAAAAATATAGATGTTTATTTTTAATTGTTTCTATTTTTTGAAATTTAAAGATAGAATCGGGAAGCCGTATATCAATAAATGACTGATACCCGAATTATTTCCACCAATGCTAGGACTATTTTAATTAATAAGTAATGACGAAATACTGAAAAATATGTGAAATGAATATTATAGTCAATATCTTTTTTTAAACTACTAAGAGACGTTAGAAAATAGAAAAAAAAAATCTTGGTAACATTTAGAAAAGGAAAGTTCACTGGTAAAGAGAGAATTGCAAAATAGGGAATATTATGAGGATAATGATTCTAAACTCTTACGACATTTCTAAGAAGATTTCAATCCTAAAGTGAGAATGCGTAATAGTTCATATACAAGAAGAAAAGAGTAGACTCATTGTTGATAAAATGAAATGGAAAATACTAAGAGAAAAAGGTAAAGTCAACAATAAACTTATAGACAAGTTACAAAAATATTATGTGATTACAATTACAATTTACAATTTAATATAACAGCCGCTTTTTTTTTTTTTTTTTTTGCTGCTGTTGCAATCAAATTCTATGCACCCAGAGAAACAGATGGTGTAAATAGTGTAACATGATGAAAAGTAATTTTCAAAAAACTTCATTGGGACTTTCGTATTCAGTTATAAAAGGAAATAAAAACAATTTACGCAGCATTTTACAATAAAAATTTTCTTAGAAAAGCTTGCAAGCCCTTACAGAACAATAGTGGAATTTTTAACAAATTCTAATGGATTATTTTGCTCAAAGAAGTTTAATTTAGTAGAAAAAAATTAAAAGAGTAGCATTATTTAATTTATGTTGTTTAGATCTGTAATCCATTCTAGAGTATTTAGAGATATCAGTTCATCCACTGATGCTTGAAAACTACATAGCATTCACAAAGACCAAATTCAAATATTGAAGTATCAGTTATTGTCTACTACAATATTATTCAAAAATAATGTATCAAGATAAAAGAAAATAAAATAAGTTTAAAATAAACAAAAACAGAACTTGACATACAAATGTACACTTTTTGTGGTATTAAAATTTTTTAATGTGTTTTCTGGAAACAGATGTGTTTTTTACTTTCCTCTACGGTAAACATCATTAAAATAATGTTTTTAAAATATTGGAATGAAATTTTGATAACATGTTTCATTTGGTTTTAGTTCTCTTATGAATTAGAATCTAATGTTTCGGTTTATATTTTATTATTTTGTTGGTCTTTTATAAAATGATAAGATAATTTTTAAATAAAAGTTTTTATTTTCTTACCAGAAATAGAATATTTCCAAAACTTTTAGACTTATAGGTAATTTTTCATTACAGAGTTGTGGTGAAATATAAAGGGTGTCCCAAAATGAACGCAAGATTTGAATTTGACACCATTCGTGCAGTAAAGAGTTGGCAAACCTATTAAAAAATCATTTGACAGCTGACAGTTTTTAGGGTTAGTAAAAAGGGAGCGTTAGAGGATAGAATAATATGTTAATGCTACATTTGAATTAAATAAAAAACACAATTTTTTCTTTAAATTATTATATTTTTATTGAATCGTAAAGTACATAGGATAGGGTTATGTATGGAATAACACATAGGGCTGATGACCTCCACGGCTTTGCAGCCACATACGCACTCTTTTGTTGAAATTTTTCATGACTATTTTGTATAAATGTGGCTGAATTTCGTTGATGCAGCGTTGCATTTCCTCTTTCAATGCACGCGTACTTGTGGTCTTGTTGGCATAGACCCTTGACTTCAAATAATCCTATAAAAAGAAATCCAGTGGTGTTAAATCACACGATCTAAGGCGGCATGTTCTCAAATTTTCGAACTATGGCCACCAGACTTTTCATTATTTTTGAAATATTGTTCAGAAGTGAAAACACGTTGTTCTATCGTGTAACGCTACATTTTTACTTATCTAAACTATCAGCTGTCAAATGGGTTTTTTAAAAATAGGGTTGACAACACCTTATTTCACGAATGGTGGCAAATTTAAATTTTGTATTAATTCAAAGTTTAGTTGTTTAGTTTAGTTTGCATTCAAATTTTGCAACTCTCTTTATTAGTTATGCATTGTGTAAATATAATAGTAATTTATTCATTAGAATTTGCTATATAATTTTTGGCATAAGTACAAATTTTTCACTGAAATTTAGTTAAATATTGCTTCTAATTTAAAAGTTTATAAAATTTTCTATCAAAATTAACTGAAATTTTCAGTTTTATTCCCCAAAGTAATTAAAAATATTTTTTTTATAAAAATTTTAAAAAACATAATTATTTTTTAGGAAATTAAAAAAAAAGCTCCAAAGGTAGGCACATACCTTAATATACGGGACAATTTTGAAATTAGAAGTAAATTTAAAAATCAGAAAAAAATGTTTAACTATCTTATTCTCTTCCGTAAGTCCATAATTTTGTATTTACAATTATAACCATTTGAGGATTATATAATTTAGGGGACGTTGAATTATCTGGGACAAAAAAATAAATAAAGAGACCTTTGCAATCCAAAAATTTGAATATTTTTTAAGTTAAAGCTGCAATTGGGGTTTTTTTTATTATTTTTTTCCTACTTCCCACACAAACTGCTAATTATTGCAATAATTATAATTTACTTCTAATTTCAATGTGGCTTCTAATTAAAATGTGGCTAATTATTGCAATAATTAGCCACATTTTAATGACGTAACATATTATTTTCTTTTCCTTTAAGAACACGATTCGACTGAGCTAATCCACTTTTGATCTCATTAAAATTTTGATTATTTATTCATTTTCTTTTCAGAGAAGGACGAATTTCTAAGCATAATCAAATTGGAACAAAAAGCGAATAACACCATGACGAAGTTCTTTACTAAAAGTTTAAAAAAATTTAGTTGATTAAATTACTGCTTTTTTCATTTCAGTTTTCGTGACTTTGATATTTTTTTATTGTAGAGGTTGAGCATAAGTCTGCTAGAGCAATAAAGCGCTGAAAAATATCTTTCTTATAACCTGTTTAAAGACAATGAATTTGTTGTATTTAAGAGAAATATAAGCTCTAAAAAGAGAGAAAAAAATTTAACCAAGCAAAATGTTTTTTAACGCTCTTAAATCAGTTTTTGAGCACCATATAGTCATATGGTAGCCAAATCGTTAAATTTTTATATCTTCCTCAACTCAGTGAGACAGTTTGCACGCGATTCAATCATAAATCATTACATGTTTCACTTTTCCCTGAAAAAGATCTATTGGTTTCTATATTTAAATCTCCATTACATATTCTATAAAATGATCTGACAACTGAATCTGTCAGAATAGTCCCAAACGTTAATTATTTTCTTTGGACCAATAAAATATATCCTAGTTTATCCAATTTTAGTAAGAATTTTATATTAAACTAGCTGACCTGGCAAACGTTGTTGTGCCATATAAATTATTTCTAGTGAATATTTTGGTTGTTAATTAAAAAATAACAAATGCATTGTAACTGTATGGGGATGGAATCTATGACAGAAAGAGGAATGGAGCGCTGTAGACGATGATCGCCGATAAAAAAAACACCAACCATTCATTTTCTCAATACAATGTATTTCATGAACGTAACGAACATGTACATTGTTTGATCTCTTAAAAGTTAAATGCAAAATGAGAAAAGTAATATATTTTTTATCCTAAAGTATAAAAATGAAATAAAGAAAATCAATATTCATTTCGAAGAGCAATTGAGTGTGCGATATTTTTTGTCAGTCCGTCTTTGGCCAACATAAATAAGCTCGATGGTTTGCCCACGCGAGAACATGCCACGTATAATTGCCGTGTGAAAAACATGGTGTGCCCAAATCGAAGCCGCAAACAGACATCGATTGGCCTTGCGACTTATTGATTGTCATTGCGAATGCCAATCTAATAGGAAATTGAACGCATTTGAATTCAATTGACATGTCAGTGAGATTCATTGTAATTCGTGGCAGTAAAACATTTTCGACTCGTAATTTGCCATTCAAAATGGTGGCTCCGATAACGTTTTTCATCAATTTTTTAATGACCAATCTCATGCTATTGCGCAGCCGTGGTGGGTTCAAATTCCAAAGTAAAATAACCAAAATGTCTCTTTCTGCCAGCCACGCATGATTTATGTATTGTGTGCGTACATCGGGAAATATGCGGTCAGTGAGAGGAGCATTTTGCGAATCAACGACAGTGCAGAAATTAGTGGCAATTTTATGCCTCCAGTATTTTCAAAGACATCATCTTCTCCATCGCCGATATCTAACAATTGGTCCGAGAATGTGTCAGCAGATGAATCTTGTAGCATTTGGACGCGCATGTTTATTTTTAGCTGGACTGTTTCAACATTACGCCATATTGGCGATGATTTCAAGCAAGCTTTGATCTCACCAGCGTACGTCGAACGTGGATAGGAACACTCTAATTACCTAGCGTTATGAAATATACTTTACGACCTATTCTCATACCTACCAAATACACATAAAAAATTTCATAAAAATCGGTCGAGCCGTTTCGGAGGAGTACGAACACAGACACCGTGACACGAGATTTTTATATATTAGATTATTAAAAAAATTAACGGTATTTAAAGCTATACTCTATTGTCACGAGGCAGATTTTATGTTACTCAGTCGTTTTTCATTAAATGTTTCACATTTCTTTGGAAAATATCGTTTGGTTTTAAATCCCATCCTTTCTGAATAGAATTCAATCGGATATTTCCAGAAGGCGCTTCTTTGATCAGAATTGTGGAAATATTATCAAATATCAAAAAATTATTCATCCAAATATCACTTTTTTCACATAAAACGGCCATTCTGATTATAACCCAATAGCCAATTTATCTCCAATAAGAAAAATACTCTTTGATGTGACTTTGTTACATTCTTTATTTAAAATTATATATCAGATATTTTGAAACGTTCTTTATATTTTTGATTTGTAATCTGATAATCTGAGAAGTTGATTTAAACTTCCAATCAATTTTTTAAGGAAGCATTTTGACGCCAACGAATTTAACCCGCTCGTTTCTTTAAAGTTATGAAGAGTTTTGTTGAAAACTTTTCTTGGATCAGTTACTTGTTAAATTTAGAGGGCCGCGGTGGCCTGGTGGTAAGGTCTCGGCTTGTGAGCCATAGGGTTTCAGGGTCGAGACACGATTCCAACGAAGAACTGCCGTGTAAAGGGGTCTGTTGTATGTTAAATCCGTCATGCCAAACTTCCTCCCGCTGGTGTGGTGTGGCGTGGAGAGGGGGAGTGCCAGCTCAGGTGTCGTCCTCGTCATCTGACCGCTGTTCAAAAGTTATATCTGTCCCAAAATAGCCCTAATGTTGCTTTACAACCGGACGTTAATATAACTAAGCTAAACTATTAAATTTAGATTTAGAGCTACAATTTTACCGGAAACTGCCTAACCCTCAGTTACTTTAAAGCAAGTTTCTTAATTTTTCGATCTATATTATATCTTATTTATATTTTTGAAATGCAATCTGATAAAATGACAAGTAATGGCATTGTAATCTGAAAAAATGAACTTTCTCTCCATATCTGGTGGAACGATTTTCACCCCAACGAATTTAACCTGCACAAGGCTGTTTTTTCAGAAATTTTTGAAGAGTTCTGTTATATCTACCCTCAGATGAACTGCCTAAATCTTTATTACCTTTAAACAAGTTTCTTAATTTTTCAGTCTGACTTTCTACACAATACATAATACATACATAGTATGTACATTTCATCAATGCTTGGAAATTTTAATAAGTTCTATAGTCTATCCAAATAATAAAGATAGTTTTTTTTCTTTTCAAATTGGTATACCTAATGACATTAACCCGTTGCACTCGGAAAAGTAATTCGATGCAAAATTATTCACCTAATACAAGGGCTTGTTTAGTGTTCCGAAAAAATAAATATACATATATATAATTGTTTTAAGTCGAGTTTCTTTTAAAAATTAATCTACATCTTTCTGCCATTCTCTAGGTAATTTTAATAATCAAATTTGAAAAATAAATAAATAAAACGTCAAAATGATGCACTGTCTTGAATGGTGAGTGAGAGTTTAGTTTAGTTATATTAACGTCTGGTTTTAAAGCAACAGTAGGGCTATTTTGGGACGGACCTCGTAATTTTGAGCCTCGGTTAGATGACGAGGACGACACCTGAGCAGGCAACCCCCTTCTCCAACCCACACCAGCGGGAAGACGTTTGGCTAGGATGGTTTAAAGTGCACCAGACCCGCTTACACGACGGTTCTTCGGTGGAATCGGGTCTCGAACCTAAAACCTCCAATTTCGAACCCGAGACCTTACCATTAGTACCATTTGGTGGTAAAGTCTCGGCTTCGGAACCGGAGGGATTCAGGTTCGTGACCCGATTCCACCGAAGAACCGTCGTGTAAGGGAGTCTGGTGCACGTTAAATCCGTCATGACCAAACGTCCTCCCGTTGGTGTGGTGTGGTGTGGTGTGGAGAGGAAGATGCCAGCTCAGGTGTCGTCCTCGTCATCTGACCGCGGTACAAAATTACCAGGTCCATCCCAAAATAGCCCTAGTGTTGCTTCAAACGGGACGTTAATATAACCAAACCAAATCAAATCGAACCAATGGTGAGTGAGAGTCACCATCCAAGTGCAAGGGTTAATTAACTATATATGGGATTTGAATGATCATCCTAACTTTTCTTTAATATAAAGTATATAATATTAAGTATAATCAAACGAAAAACTACGAAAGAAAGACTAATTTATAAAATGCAGTTAAAAAAATGCCTTGTCTTACTTCAAGAGAAAAAAAAGTTGAATAAATAAAATTTCTTCCTCTGTTGAATTTTTTTCTCTTCCATTTTATTTAATATGCAAAACACCAAAAGTCCAGTAGGTCAGTAAAACACTAAAAAAAGACTTCTATTACCATATAACCTGTTTAACGACAATGAATGTGTGATATTGAAGCAGTGTATGAGCACCTAAGAGAAATAATATAAGTTAATGTCTCACAAAAAGAACCTTATCGCCACGAGACAGCGAAGCCATTAAATTTTTATGCTGTCTTCAACCCATTACGACAGTTTCAACGCAATTCTATACCATGACTCACTGCATATTTCCCTTTTCCCTATCAAAGCTCCCATATTTGATTCCCCACCAATGCGATCTTCACCTAATTCGTGACAAAAAGATAATGAATAGGCGAAAAATGCGAAAATTTCAATCGCCGCTTTGTAATCTGACGCCAAAAGCTAACCTCCTTCGCACTGATTTAGCGAAGATATGAAGATTATTATTATTTTTTTGTCTGTCCGTGGTGTTCGCAAAGTCTTGTAGCCATGCCTCCACGCAACACCTGATGGCGACAGAGCAACATTTTTTAGCATGTGCATCACTATCACTATCATGACAAGGCCACTGGATTCTTTTTTAAGAGTCCTTAAAGGACGCTTGGCACATTGTTTGATATTTTTTGAAATCTGGAACCTGGATAACGGAACCTGTTCTCTTGATGGTAATTGTCACGCTTCGACGGCGTTCCATCACGTGTCCGACGTTATTTATTTTCACTTTTCAGATGGATCGTCTCGTCGTAGAAGTCAATGCTGCTCTAAGTTAAGTTAACCGGAACAACTTAGTTTCGGTTCTTTGTTGTAGCGAGGAATGCTTAAGAGAAGCGGAGCGCGTCTGTTTTTCTGACGAAACGCGTCCCTGTGATTCGTGACATACCGCGTGTATACATTTTTTTTAAAAAAAGAAATGTATGCTCTCGGAATAAGCGAAGTGGTATTGAGAAATGATAATTACCTAATAAACTAGTCTTGGATTAACCTTGCGGAAATATTTAAGACGCTTCAGTTTAGGTTGGAATAGATTTTGCTTCGAAGCAGTGTCATAGTCACCAGAAGGGCATGGGTGTTTCAATTATAGTTTGAAGCTTCATATAATAATGTGAAGGGAGGAATACTTTGTGCGAATATCAAACATTCTCATATAGTGATTTTTCTTATACTACTATTTATCTTGGCTTCGACACTTTTATGGGAAGTGTCAGTAAACTTGATGCACTTTCGATTGATTATTAATGATTTCACTTTTTGGTAGAATGATATGTTTCTTTAACTATCACCACCCTTATTGAGGTCATGAGATCCAGCAATCTTTTATAATGTAATTATGAATCATTTTTCAGTTTCTCCAACATTTATAGACAAAAAAAGGGGTAAAATGTTGTATACATACGACGGCGCGACCACTAGCTTTATAAAATGTCAAGAAGACAATCATTTGTTCAGTCAATTTCACTTGTTGGAATTTCATTTCAAGTAGAAGGCGATATGTTTATTGTTGTAGTTGTTGTTTTTGTTTCTAATGGCACTTGCCATGGACAAGCTCGCTAACGAAATCAGCGATTTTAAGCCGAGGGTGCGTCTCACGTTTTTTAGTAGCACCAACTAGGGCGAAACGTACATCTTAGCTACCCACGCATTACATTCGCTTGCACAGCCCCTTTTTACAGGGGGCACATTCACACATCTTACAGATAGAGCAGATGAAGAACAACCATGCCCGAACCGAGACTCGAACCCAGGACGCCCAAATCACGGGGAAGATGCGCTACTCCTATGCCAGGAAGCCGCCATGTCATTTATTCTTGCTATGATCGGTGGCAGATTTAGACATTTTATGGTTCTTAGGAGGATATTAGGAGGATACAGTATGCATTAGGAGGATACTCTTATTTAAGAAGATAGTCCAAATTGTTGCAGATTTGAACTAGTTTTAACACTTAATAATTGATTTTAGATTAATATCTTTATTTTATTAATTTTGTGGATATGCATTTCTTTCCCTTGTAGCACACAAATATTGTATGGCATCAATCAATATTCGCAATATTGTTTAATATCATTAATATAGCACCATATTGTCAAATAGGCTGTGTTACCTGGATTATTTATCTATATAGAGATGGTAAAGTGAAGGAAATTATGATAGTGGAGCGTTCGGCAATTTTATTGGGAACGTTTGCTATATTCAACATTTGTTAAGGCTAATTTTTAAAGTCTTTTGTCCAATTTGTATAAATAAATCAGGGTTGCGCAGAATTTTTTTTTTTTTTTTTTTTTTTTTTTTTTTTTTTTGTCGAAAGAAAGTAGCAGAATTGAAAAGTCAAAGAATTTATTGTTGTGGAGGTTTTGGCAAAAGTGTACCATCTAAAAATGTTTGAATTTTATCCAGTTAACTGCAAAATTTATTTTTTTAAAAGTCCTTAAAGTTTTCCCTTTGAAAGTCAAACAATAACGCATATAATCGTCGAACGTAACGCAAATAGTAAATGTCTTCAAAGTTTCGAAATTACTTGATGAGAGGAAGATACAAATGTTTAGATATTTGAACAAAACAGAATCAGGATCAGAATCTTTCAAACCACATAAGATAAATTCCATACACTTTTTCCTAAGAACAATCATTTGATAGATTTATTGGTTAGATTGGATTTAAAATTTCTGGTAGATATTACTTACATAATATCATAGCAGTGAACAAGAAACGAGAAATACAGCGATATATACATCATTTCTATTAATTTATTCCATCAAATTTATATGCCATTTTATTGCGAACAGTTTTAAATGCCTTCGCATTTTGTATTGAAGTTATGTAATGATAGAAAATACTAATTCATTTCTTCTATTAAATGAATTCTTCACTAAATAATACGGATTAGAAAAGTTTTAATGATTAAAGTTTGTGAAAATGCTCGATACTGAATGGCAAAAACTTTTTTTCAGAAATGCATTAAGCAAGGATTACTTGGACAAATAAAATACTGTAAAAAAACTTTTGATTTTATTTACATTACCAATAAATTTTTTCAAACAGTATGATTTGTGGAATGAAATTAAAATATGATAATTACTTAAATACATTAGTCAAGAACTAATCTTGTAAAAATATTTAAGGTAATTTTACCATAATAATTAAAGTTTGTAAAGATGTTCAGCTCTGAAGGGCAAATAGTTTTTGGAGAAATACGTTAAGCAAGGATTATTTAGACACATAAAATACTACAAAAAATATTCTTGGTTTTAATTTCATTACCAATAGTTTTTACAAATAGAATGCTAGCGGAATGAAATTAAAATATGATAATCACTTAAATACATTAGTCAAGAACTAATCTTGTAAAAATATTTTATATTTAAGGTAATAATAATTACAGTTTGTGAAGATGTTCAGCCCTGAAGGGCAAATATTTTTTGGAGAAATACGTTAAGCAAGAATTATTTGGACTCATAAAATACTATAAAAATATTCTTGGTTTTAATTTCATTACCAATAGTTTTTACAAATAATATGCTTGTGGAATGAAATTAAAATATGATAATCACTTAAATACATTAGTCAAGAACTAATCTTGTAAAAATATTTTATATTTAAGGTAATAATAATTACAGTTTGTGAAGATCTTCAGCCCTGAAGGGCAAATATTTTTTGGAGAAATACGTTAAGCAAGAATTATTTGGATTCATAAAATACTATAAAAAATATTCTTGGTTTTAATTTCATTACCAATAGATTTTACAAATAATATGCTTGTGGAATGAAATTAAAATATGATAATCACTTAAATACATTAGTCAAGAACTAATCTTGTAAAAATATTTTATATTTAAGGTAATAATAATTACAGTTTGTGAAGATGTTCAGCCCTGAAGGGCAAATATTTTTTGGAGAAATACGTTAAGCAAGAATTATTTGGATTCATAAAATACTATAAAAAATATTCTTGGTTTTAATTTCATTACCAATAGATTTTACAAATAATATGCTTGTGGAATGAAATTAAAATATGATAATTACTTAAATACATTAGTCAAGAACTAATCTTGTAAAAATATTTAAGGTAATTTTACCATAATAATTAAAGTTTGTAAAGATGTTCAGCTCTGAAGGGCAAATATTTTTTGGAGAAATACGTTAAGCAAGAATTATTTGGATTCATAAAATACTATAAAAAATATTCTTGGTTTTAATTTCATTACCAATAGATTTTACAAATAATATGCTTGTGGAATGAAATTAAAATATGTTAATCACTTAAATACATTAGTCAAGAACTAATCTTGTAAAAATGGTTAAAATAATACCACTTTGAATAAATTTTTGTTTAGATAATTTTGAATTTAGTCAAAAAAGTATGGTTAATTTATATTTGAGAGCAAATAGTTAAATAAGGAAAGATGGATGATTACGAGAAACCTGTTCATTTGAGACCCAGATATTGCTACTGGAAAATTATTAAAGATTATACCGAAACTAAGCAAAAAATTTAATTTAGCTGTACAAGTCACAACACGCTCATTTTGAAGGTTGTCGCCTGTGAAATATTTAAATATAGAATGGAAATGCTAGAAAAAAAGATTTCTTGGTGAGTTATAATATAAGATTCAGTAAAAGAATCTTCTAGTGCTAATTATCCAATGAATTAGCCACAAACTAACCTTGTGGATATATAAAACTCATAAAACAGGCTTCCAGTAAGTTTTGTTTTAGAATGTATAGCTAAGCAGGGAAAAGATTGTAGGTGAGAGATATTTAAAACCAATTAGTAAGATAATGGTAGTTGCGAAACCTGTTTAGTACCAAGAGGTTCAAATAATGTCATACAGATGCTATTCAACTTTTTCATTTATTTATCGGTGCAAGTAATTATGCTGATTCTAAACAAAAATTATTTGATTATTTCCTTCACAACCTTGTTAAAGAAATCAACAATTAATATGTTCAGTCAGCTTAGAGAAATCAGCTTAGAGAAGTCAGCTTAGAGGAGCGAAAATCTTTCAAAGATTCAAATAAACAATTTTCTCCTCTTCTATTTCTTTTTCTCCCAGAAACCACGGTGACTTGTGGTTAGATCTTAGTTTTGAGACAAGAAGTTTTCAAACAGGAGGTCCCTTGAGTATGATGAATATAGCATCGAGAATCATAGAATATGTTAAATATAACATCAAGCATTTTAGAATTTTTTTAAATATAACATCGAGCATTTTAGAATTTGTTAAGTATAACATCGAGGAGCCTAGAATATGTTAAATTTGATATCGAGGATTTTAGAATTTGTTAAATATAATATCGGTGATCCTAGAATACTTTAAATATAACATCAAGGATTTTAGAGTTTAAATATAATATCGAGAAACCTTGAATATGTTAAATGAAACATCAAGATTCCTAGAATTTGTTAAATATAACATTGTGGATCCTAGAATATATTAAATATAATATCAAGAATCCTAGAATTTGTTAAATATAACATTGTGGATCCTAGAATATGCTAAATATAACATCAAGAATCCTAGAATTTGTTATATATAACGTTGTGGATTCTAGAATATGTTAAATACAATATCGGGGATCAAACCTCTTTGTATGACATGCAAGTTTGGAAAAAGAATTGCAGAATTTGATGTCATTCTCTTCAGCTGGTCAGGATTCAAAATTGTTATGTCCATCGCAAAGTAGGTTTTGATTCAAAACGGGATTTCTTTAAAACTAAACTAAAATAAGCAAAATTCTTTTTCTCTCATGGTATCCAATGAAACTTAAATGAACGAATAACCATAACTTTTCTTTTCTTTTTATAGCAAATATTAAAATCCGATATTAATCTATAAGATAAAAGGTCTCAAAGACTGCATAGACATTAGATTGCATGTTATACAACCATTTCTTAATATTAGGAATATTGAACCTTTCTAAAAATAACTCTTATTTTCAAAATGGGGATAAATTGATTTCAAAATCATTTTAGTTTTTTGGCTGCAGCATAAATGTTCCGTCTAAATATAGAATCTAGATATCAGGATGCTTATTAAATAATAATTTCTTAATAATTACAATCGTTTCTTCTTTTTATAAATGATTATTTTATGATTAATAAAAATTACTCTTTAATTTTGAATTCAAGGTTCTTTTGAATTACGTTGTTCACTGTATCCTTAACAAGACGTTTCACTTATAACAAGAAAGATATTTATGAGTCTGATTTATAAAAATAATAGGTATTGTATAAGATTACTTATCAGATTAAAGTTGAAGATTTGGACATAAGTACTTTTCTTTTTTCCACTGTATTTAAATAGCATTCTTTATTATGAAATACGATTATACCTTATGCTGTTTTTATACAATACTTTTTACCAAAACGATAAAATAGTAATGACCAAATAGTAATAGAAGTGGGTTTTTTTGTATAATGTATGTATTATAATGTATTTATCCATGTATTTTTAAAACGATTGCTAATTTTGTTTAGAAATTCATTTCATTTTACTGCAACGCATTTAAAACAGAAATTCGACAACGTTCTAACAGCTTCTTATGCTAGCGTTTCTTCTGTAATTTAATAAAATTTTAAATTGAAGAAATATAATTCGAAACGTATTATTTTATCACAAATGTTGTCTGTATGACTTTTGTTGAAAGGTTTAATAATGTCTCCACTTGTTCTTTTGGCATTGCCATACTTTTAAATATTTTTGCTGCTGTTAGGGTTAGTTGTCATGGGGTTACCATAGCAATTCTGTTTTGACATTCCTAGCTATTCGACATTTCTATAAAACATATTCTGAAAGCCTTATTTTATGACAGAGTAAGAGCCTTCCATAAAAGGAGAACCTTTTATTTAACCTTCGTTCAGTAGACTAAGACAAATGAAATTAAGTAATACGTCTATGGCCATCATTTTTGTTGCTAAAACTCGAACGTTCCAAGTTATATAAATAAAAGGACCCTTCATCTAAAGCATTTAGTTGATGTAATCATAATTTGAAGCATAGTATTCTTAAATGATTAGTACTAATAATCAAACAAACCAAATTTGTATTCACTTTCAATTGAACGGACAGAACTTTGACTAAAAGAATGAAAATGCAGTTACTGAAACCAATGGAAAATGCAGAACTGGAAAAAATATTCTGTTACATCATAAATACGACTTGTAATGAGAAAATTAACAAAACGTTCTTACAGTATTGATATGTCCTTACTGTTATTTTATGTCAAGTTTATCAAAACAATATATTGGTCTTAAACACTTATATAAGTTAACCAAATATGCTCTCAAGTTGTTTTATGTGATATGTGTACAAAAGTTGTTAAAAAAAGGCAGATATTCCAGTCAACGCATCAAAATTTCGTATGTTTCTCTGTTTTCTTTTTGACATAAGACTTTTGATATTATAACTATTTGATAACAAACACATCTCTATGTGGGACATCACATTTTCTCTTCCTATATAAAAGGCACAATAGGTGCTGTGATTTTGATGCTAGCCACATGAACTTGGATTGTTCGTATAGCAATCATTTTTATTAGAAAGTTCATAAAATAATACAATATTAAGATTTTATAGTTGAAATTAATAATATTGCTGAGTTATATAGTTGTGAGTATTTGAACGTTGAATAAACCTTGAACTCTTCGATATCAATAACTTGATCGATATCAATAAAATGTTTGTGTTTGTTTTCAGGAACTGTGCATCTAACGGATTTGCATTTGAAGCCCGAAGCCTTGGTGAGTTTTATTCTTGTATATTGGAATATTGCCTTTTGGTGTCTATCTTAGCAATTTTTTTAGCGAACACTATTAAAGATGTAATTTTTTTAACCCTTTCTAAGGCCGTGGGAAGTATGCTTCCCACCAAATTTATCAATCTTTGTATGAAATTATGTAGGTTGGCATCAGTTCTGACAAATTTTTTTAGTAAGTCAAACTTAGATGCTTCAGTTCTTTATCTCAGACAAAATGATGTGTCTTAATTTGTTACTTAATTATTAATGAACCAAATTAATTAATTAATTAATCAAATTAAATTTATCTAATAAGCTAAATGAATCTCTTTCCTTATTCTAATTTCAAGTCTAAAAATATTTCAACATAATATGGCTAAAAAAAATGGCCCTTTAAAGAGTTAAATGTAACATAAAGTTTTTTTAAAATTTATTTATCTTAAAAAATGTAATTCAATTTTTTTCAAAAATTATACTTAAAATTAAAAAATAATTTGATAATTAAAATCGTGTTCTTCTATTTATTAAAAATAATTGGGTTCACAAATTTGACCCTTAAAATTTATTTAAACAAAATTAAAGCAAAAGTAATTATTTAAATCTTGAACACCAAAGAATACAATGTATGAACCAAGTATGAGATTTCATACTCTACATTATATCTTACTCTTCTATTCTTTCCCCATATATAAAACTACATTGCATGTTTTTGTTCTATTTCAACTAATATGTAATGTCTTTAATGTCACCTTATTATAATTTTTCCTTTGGAAGTTCCGATTTCAATTTATGAGGATTATTAATTATTATAACTATTTTCTGTAATATTCCTTTAGATCAAGATGATAGTTTCCTTGATTTGAGTCGAATCCAGTCGAATTTACAGTTTATAGTCCACTCTGAGTAATAAGTGCAACAACCAAAAAATTCATCTAATCTTATGAATAAACTATTTTAATGAAATTATTATAGCCAAAACATAAATTATAGTCGAGGTATTATAGTAGTCAAATGTAAATTATAGCCTAACATGTTTCCTCTCAGAATATTTAATAGTATTACTTATTTATTTAGCGTATGGTTTATTAGTACTTTGTTAAATTACATTTAATTAATGATATTAAAATATAAATACTTTTATTACTTCTTGCAGTGACTTAGCGAATTTACTAAAATATAATTTCACAATTATATTTAGATCACTGTAAAATAAGTTACTTATTTTATTGTTTAAATATTGCACAGAAAAGTATAATTTAATCAGTAGTCCAAAGACAACTCTATGCTATTTCTGCACGTATATCTTTTTTTCTTTTCTTAAGAATATTTGTTATGCAATCTTCTCTCTTGTGTACAAATATTCTTGGAAATAAAAAAGTACAAAAGGATTGCTTCTTCTTTCTTATTATATATGTAAAATTAATAATTAAGTATATATAATAATTAAGATAATTTGAATAAATTAGCTATAAAATTTTATACTAAAAGTATATTTTATAATTAGAATAATTTTATAAATTGATTTAAACTTTAAGCTAAGTTAAGCTTTCTATAAATTAAATATTTCAAATGATAAAAGAAAAAATCGGAAATTTCAATCTTACTTTATTTTAATTTAATGTCTGTCAGTTTCAACAAATTGGCTAAAAAAACAACAACAAAAAAAAAACGTACGATTTATTTATATGAAACGGGGGTAGGATCAAACAAAATTCAATCGCAAATTATTCTGAAGACGATAGTCTCGGGAAAAAATTATTCAGATTCATAATCTTCTATGATGACGGCTTCAAGTATTCTTCATGACGGAAATGTGTTCTAGAAACCGCCTTTTGGAAGGATTACTGTCAAAATAAAAATCGGATGAGGCATTAATCCTCATGATAATCTAATAAATAGATCTAGTAAAAAAGTCCATTAGTGATTACTTCTCAATGACTCTGTTTTTATGGCAAATTTAATGATATTACTAGTAAAATGGATAAAAATGGATCCCTCATCGATCTTCATATAAAATAATTCATAATCATTACATAATTCATTCTAAATATTGATTAATTACAAAATTTAATTAAATTTCATTTTTGATACTTTGATTTCATTTGAATATTTCACCACTTGTATTTTTTTAAAGATGCAATTTTTGATCGATTTTCCACTTATTTCCTGAAATTCTAGAGTTTTCAAACTTTGTATTTAAGTTACTTAGATAACTGTGCTCTATTTTAATATCTTCAGAATTTAATTATCGTCTAATTTAATTAAATTAAATTTTTATTACATGCTAGTGTCGCGATCTAGTAATATATTTCTGAAAAAAATTAATTTCATGATAGGGAAAAGAAAACTGTTATTAATTATTTTTACAAGAATTTTTTGAAGATAAGCTTCATTATGAAAATATTGCATATTAAAAAGAAAATGGTTATATCTTTTAATTCATGCTTTAAAAAATTTCAAAAAAACAACAACCTTGGTCTTTGTGCAAATGATCGACAGGTTAAATTACAAATTGTTTGCTAATTTAAATAAAATGTAAAAATTTTGGAAACAAGATTAATTATAGAAACTTTATATGCTAAAACTAAATTTACTTACAAATTTTCAATTTCCTTAACGTTTATATTTGTTCTTCATAGAAAATTACTATTAACAGTGAACCACAAGTTAAAGTGGTCCAGAATGGAATTTCTTCAACAATTAGCTCTCACACTGAGACTGAAAAAATAAACGTTCCCCTTTATTTATTGTAAATAATAAAAGAAAATAGCCCCTTATAGCCTTAACCATAATTAAATTTACAAAAATTTATTTAAATATATTTATTTCTGAAGTTTCTACAAAATTAATAAAATCTTGTTCTTCCAAAAATATTTTTGCTTCATAATAATAAAAGAAAATTATGAACTCGCCAGCACTTGCAGTTTATTGGATCCCAAACTCATGATGAAGCGGGTCCATAATTCAATAAATCTTTGGCATTTACCACGTCATTTATCAAAACTCGTCATCTACTAAAACCTCAAATTTTTTGAAGCATTTCTACAGGTTGTAAATCCGTTGTAAAGTATAATTCATGACTGAAATAGCCTAGATTTAGTCTTTTGAAATATATCGTATATTTTGTTAAAACTTCATCCATTATAAGACTGCTAAAACCTCAAATACATTCATTAAAGACTTTTTTTTAAATACTACATAATATGTTAAAACTTCATTCATCATGAGACCGCACGCTGGTGAGACCGCACGCTGGTAAAACCACAAATACATTCGCAAAAGATATACATTAGAGTGAAAATATAATTCATAATTAAGAAGTTGTAGCGTAGCGAGCGAAGGAAAAGTACCTATTTGCCGAATTTATAGAATTAGTTTATGAAGATAAAATGCTGATGCGTCTGTTATTTTTTTAAAGCCGAATATGACAAGAAAAACCAAAACAAAACAATACCGTTTCCATTTGCTAAACCACTAATGATAGTTTGTAGCTCAAACAGTAGCGTAGAGATTAGGGGATAAGAGGAACGAATAGATTCCCCGGTAGTAGTAGCCGCTACAAAATTAGAGTGTTCGTCACTTTTAAAAGAAAATTTTGATTAAGATCCAAAAAATTACTATTGTACATTCCTAATGTATCTTCATACTCTCGTGCACCATTAGAAGCAAGAATAATATGATTAGGGATTTAAAAAAAATGTAATCTGGTGGTCACCATTTTAACTAACTAATGTTACTAATACTGCCCAAGAAACCTTTCTTCTACAATAGCTAGGCTACATACTGGACATTTCAAAGGGATGAAGATCTCACGAATCAATATAAAATCCTATCCCATCTGCAAGTACTGTCCCCATTCGCAACTCACTCCAGATCATGTTTTTGACTGCCAGTCCATTATCGGTTCCCTCTTTCAACTTGGAGCATCCCCAATCGAAATCCTCCATAGCCATCGGGCTCCAGAACTTGCAGATCTTGTCACCAAGGCTTTTGGAGGACTCGAATCTTTTGCACTAGCACTGTATGCATAGACACGACAACAACAACAACACAATAACAATGTTATTAATGTTTTACTGACTACTGGGAGACAAAAAAAAATCACCCACATCGTCAATTGCAGCTTAAACTATGCAATTGGGGGTACACAATCATTTAATTAAGGATCGAATAACTATTAAGTCCCGTGCGTCACTTAGCCTATTAATCTGAAAGTTGTTGTCGTTCGTTAACAACTTCGTTGATTAATCTGAAAGTTAAAAAAAAAATTAGGGGCTATCGAGTCGGCACCATTGGTGCAAAAAAAAAAAAAAAAAAAATGTATGATTAGGGCTTATAAAAAATACCAGATACAAGGCATTATTCACAATGGATAAGTCTCTGATGAAGAGGGAACAAGAGGAAGGAATAGATGCCCAGGCATAAATCATAGGAGCCAGTACAAAATTCAGCACATTTGTCACTTTTAAACGAAAATTTTGATTACTCTCCTGAAAAATACTGCACAGCATTGCTATCGCACCTTAACCTAACTACGTCATTAGGCGCAAGAATCATATGATTAGGGATTTTTAAAAAAAATGCTATCTCGTGGTCACAATTTCAACTAGCTAATGCGTTATTGACGGCTGGGAGATAAAAAGGTCACTCTAAACTCCGATTGCAGCTAAACCTATGCCATTGGGCGAAAAGAATCCTCTGATTAAAGACTGAAAAAATGCCATGTCTCGTGCGTTATTTTGGCTAAACGCTTGTTAATTATTCCGAGAGAGAAAAAAATCATGCATCACCTCCGCTACTGGGTACAAAAAATTATATGATTAGGGGTAAAAAAAAAGTTCCATCTTAAAAGGCGCCAATACAGAAATTAACAAAATCCAAAAGAAGGAGAAGAAGCAAATAATCATACCACAACCGGGCGCCTCTGAGCCTAGCTATGCAGTCAGTCTAAAAAAATTATATAATGTTCCGAACGCGACTTAAACTTTTTAATCCATTACAAAAAAATATATATAGGAAATCTCTGCCTATATCGGATGATTTCTTTTAAATTTTTAGTTTTATCTCTATTTCTAATTAGACTACATCTTTTTTGGATGATTTTTTTTTGTATTTATTCTTTTGAAAAAACCTTAGAATATTTATAAACAGAGCATGGTTTTATATTGAATTATAATACCTACGAAGGCCTTAATTTTAATTTTTAGAAGTTTAAAAATATTATAATTCGTTGAGCCACGTCAGTTGAGGGGCAAAATTACCAGGCTTCAAAACCTCAAAACCATTCAGACGTTTCTTCCGATCATAAATTCGCAGAAAACCCGAGTTCGTGAGCTGGAAGAAACAGTGTTACTCTTCATTGAGCAGGCAGTAAGTTCCACTGGAAGACAAGAACGCGGCCAAGTTCAGTCCTTGCCAGCGTCCTTGCCTGAATCAGTCGCACGGACTGGTTCTCAATCGTTATTTTTTTCCCTCCCTTTTTACCTGGAGAATGCAGTCACTTAACCTACTTACCATTACACAACAACAGAACATGAAGTAGCCCCAGGTAAAAGTGGCCGGCATCCTTTCCCCAGGCCAGAACTAAGCCACTTTCTCTCACATTTTCTTTCGGACAAACACGTGGGATTGTATCTGCAGATGGATCTTCTTCCTCTTCTGGTTTCATGTGATTTATTTATTTATTTTTTGTATTTTTTTGCATATGCATTTTGTGGTTGGTTTCTCTCTCTTTTTTTATTTATTGGTATCTTTTTCTTTATCTATTGCAGGCCGGTTTTGATCTTCCCATTGAAGTGAAAGGAGGATGCATCGGTACGTATGACTTGTTTGACCGACTGAGTTTGATTGTCGGTTTTTCTTTTTGTTTCTAAACAGATCTTGGTGATTCTTAATGTATTTGAGTGGAATAATTCTGCGGATTTTTTTAATGGTTTCTGTTAAATTTACAGAGTAAGAACTGCAGTAAAATGTTCTAAAACGTTTTGCAAAATAGCTGAAAAGATAATGCAAAATAGTTTGGAGTATAATATAAATTCTGAAACGCAGCATTTACTCGATAAGACATTTCAAGGTTTGTGAGCTCTTGAAAATTGAAAGCTCACAAATCTTTATTATGCTTTCATTTATTCTCTACACAATAAATAGCTAAAAGAATCTGTCGCAAAATAGGGACTTTGACACTTGGAACCGTAATCGGATGAAAACGATGCCATATGCCTCCTTTTTCTTTCTAATTATACACTAACTCTCAAGTGGGAAACAGTGTTGATTTGTTGCTAATTGTTTAAAGAATGCTATTTGAATCCATTAGATTCAAAAGGCATTTTTTAATGCCAATAGATTCAAAAGGCACCTTTCGATGCCAATAGATTCAAAAGGCACTTTTCGATGCCAATAGATTCAAAAGGCACTTTTCGATGCCAATAGATTCAAAAGGCACTTTTCGATGCCAATAGATTCAAAAGGCACTTTTCGATGCCAATAGATTCAAAAGGCACTTTTCGATGCCAATAGATTCAAAAGGCACTTTTCGATGCCAATAGATTCAAAAGGCACTTTTCGATGCCAATAGATTCAAAAGGCACTTTTCGATGCCAATAGATTCAAAAGGCACTTTTTGAGACAATAGATTCAAAAGGCACTTTTTGATCCAATTGATTTCAAGAATATTTGAAACCCGTTTATAATATAGAAAATGGATTTTAACTTCAATCATTATATCCGGAAGGTGAACCATTCGGTCACCATGGCTTAACTATATATTTTTCGTTTTTGAAGTTAACTGTGCGTCTTTGGTATTAATAGCATTAATTCATTAATGTTAACTAACTTTGATAAACTACTACATCTTATCACATCAAATCAGAATATATTTATGAATAAAATACTATACTTTCGCAATAAATATAAAGCATTCTAATTGGTTAGTTACACACGCAAAGTATAGTAAATACATGGCAAAATCGATTCCGTTTTTGAGTCTAGGGGCTGTGCCAAAGTTTTATTTTGCAATATCTCTAAAAAAGGAGGAGTGGGGGGGGGGCACCGATGCTCTATTTAAACTTCATAAGATTTAAAATGAAAGAAAACTAGCTAAATTAGTACAATGATAGGGACTGGATGACCCTGAAGTGGTTTTAACCATAGAGAGTGTATAACAGCAGACTAGTGTTTTTAAGTAGACGAGCGTTGATGACTACCGTTGAACCGTTTTATTTAGGAGTCATGAACTTTTGGCGAAATTGGCGAAATCTGTAACAAAATAATGGGTTTGTGGATTCTATCATTTTTTTATCATAAGGAATATACTGTACTATCAAGTAGTTCAAATTTTCTCTTGAAATTATGATATGGTTACGTGGAGACTGGCGACCATTGATTTCATATTGAAGGGCCATGAGTTTTCATTTAAAATAAATATTGACGAAATCAAAACATTGCATGCTATTGGGGGACTGATTCTTGCGATTTTCTAATTGTTTTAAATATATAAATTATGACTGTAATTATATATTTATTTTGTGACAGAGAAGACGCACTCGTGATAAAAGCATGCAATATCTAAAAAAAGTTATATTTTGTGAAATTCATATCTTTTAGAGACGATACAAAATAATTCATTATAAATTAAACTAATAAGAAAACCATACAGTATACAAAAATAAATAATAATTTTATACAAATTTAAACATGTATGCATGTAGGGTGTCTCAAAAACCTTGACCGCGGCTTTTATTCCTTAAATATTGATTACAGACATATATTGTAAATTACAAAATTGAGTAAAAAAAGGTGCAAAATGTTATGAAATCGATTAAAATTTTTAGAGGATTAAACTTTAAAAAATACAAAATTTAAATTTTTATACGGTTTCCGTACATTTTAACCGTACTCCACTGAGTAAAATGTGCCCCATCTTTTAATAAGGTCATGTACAAAATTTCAGAATTTTATCATGAAAACTGTCAAAGATATGTTGTGAAGGGTTAGTCACAAATTAAAATGCAAATGTTTACAGCTTCAGTGCAGATGACGCGACGCAGGAATGCATCCTAAGTAAATAAAATATGCTTGATATCTTTAGTTTTAAATACAAATTTTAAAATATATGCTTCCTGAAAAATACTTTGAAATTTTATATAATGAATTACAGAATATATCTTAAACATAGCACAGTCAATGAACTTGTAAAACAACTTATGTAATCTTTCCTTTAAGTAATCTTTCCTTAGGTAATCTTTCCTTTATGTAATCTTTTGCTTTAAGTTATGTAATCTTTCCTTTTAAAATACTATTTCTACAAATTTTTAATACTTTTGAACCAATAAATAGTGAAATTATTATTTATTTATTCAATCTTTACTTTCTTTGTTAATTTGTGTACGACCCCTAAAACACAAACATCCGATTTGATTTTCCCTCTTTGAGAACTCCTATCCAAGCATCGAAAAGTGGCTTAAGTCAATATTTATGTAGTTTCATATCTTTGAGACTTTTTGTGATAAATTACTGAAATTTTGTACATGACCTTATTAGGGGATGGGGAACATTTTACTCACTGGGAATTTTTTTTGTACGGAGTCCGTATAAAAATTTAAATTTTGCATTTTTTTAAAGTTTAATCCCTTTAATCGATTTCATAACATTTTGCACCTTTTCTTACGCAACTTTGTAATTTACAGTGTTTGTCTATGATCAATATTTAAGGAATAAAAGCCGCGGACAAGGTTTTTGAGACACCCTGTGTAACGCAGGTATTTTCATTTTTCTTGAAAACTCGTATCTATTTTATTTATAGATATCCCATGCAATATCTGTAACATTTATATTCTAGAAAACTCAGATCTACTTTAACATCTGCAAAAGAACGATGCAAAATGACTCATTATAAATTAAACTAATTATAAAATCGTACAATACACAAGCATTTATACATAACTCAGGCATTTGCACTTTTCTTATCAATAGTAATTCAACAAACGAAAACTTGTTTCATGGCCTTGAAAAGAAAATTCCGATGCCTCATTTGAAAGATGAATCAAATGATATGCTAAGAATTTCAGTAGGAATAATTTTAAAACGGAATTCAATTTACACGAGGCTAAAGGATCTCATCTCGTTAGATACGCATAATAAATATTCGGTGAAATCAAACGAACACGGTATCTCTTCGATTCTATTTAGATAAACATTTAACAATAACAATTCTTTTGATAACAATTCTTTTTTAATAAATTTCATAAGGATTATTTTTTGATAAATTTGATAATTCTTTTTTAATAAATTTTATAAAGATTATTTTTGATAAATTTGATAAAAATTCTTTTTTAATAAAATTCATAAAGATTTTTTTGATAAATTTGCCAACAATTCTTTTTTGAATAAATTGTATAAAAATTATTTGTCGATAAATTTGATAATTCTTTTTTAATAAAATTCACGAAGAGTTTTTCTTGATAAATTTGATAACAATCCTTTTTTGATAAATTTTATAATTTTTTGATTAATTTAATAATGGTAAATTATTGATAATTTTTTAAATAAAAACATAGAAAAATACATAAAATATTTATTCTATCTAGGAAATTAACTTCATTGAAACCCTTTATTCAATGACAGCTTAGGTTAACTGTACGAGAAGACATAGTATATCAGTACGTTTAGTCAAATAGTCATGGACAGAATAATAGTCATGTCACTAATAGTTCATCTCCATAGTAATTGATGTCCTACATTGATGATATATTGACCTGATAAAATATCCATGAAATAACTAATTTTTACAGAGTATATTATTTGAAATACTTGTTTAAAGTCACTTGCAGCGCCAGTCACCTTACAGTGACAAATGGGAAAAAAACCCCCTTCAAATCAGACTAAGTTTTTCTGTGCGAGCTGGACTGCGATATAAATGCTCCTTTAGTAAGCAGGAGATGAAATCCTCTAATTTAGGATTATTTTTCATAGTTAATTCCTATTAAGTGAGGATATGATTTAATAGTGCAATTTTGTAATACACTTAATAATTTAGCTTGCATTAACCAAATCGTAATTTATATATCTTTGTTGAGTTTTGCAATAAATTGTTTAAAAATGAATACAGCCCACTTCATTTATTCTGTTAGAGATAGTCTTAGTAACTAACTTCTCGTATATTAATACCTTATAATGAAGATGAAAACTGTTTAACCCCCTAAAGTTTCTGGTCGAATCGTCTTTTCGACTTTCGAGTTCAATTTAAATGCTTATAATTTAGGTTTTTATGTATAATATTATATGTATCTAAATGTTGAAGGAATAAAATATTCTTAAGATGTCAGAGATTAGATTAAATATAAGAAAAAGTTTGATTCATTCACTTCTTAAGCCAATTGTTCGGACCTTAATTATAATGATCTAAGATGTTAGATATAAATGGGTGCCTAAAGGGTTAATTTTTAAAAATCTCTTATGTTAAAAAAAATACCAGTAATCCATAGTTTCCTACTTATTAGCTGTATGCATATATTTGATATGACACTTTATAAAATATTATACCAGTCGCCTTTGGCGACTGGACTGTTTACCCCGTTTAAGGGCTTTCCTTGCTGTTAAACCATTAATCGCGAATAATACGAATATAACTTAACAGACTTATAAGCTGATATATACACTATAAGTGATACAAAAATTATATATAATTCATTAACTCAACTATTCTTAATTGTAACAATAGAACAGGAGGTGAAATCCAATTAGATTACGAAAAAAAAAGCGTTAAGAAGTTAAATTATTAATATGAAATCCATTTACTAAAAAAAATTTACCATGTTATTTGACGAGACGGAAAAATATGAATTCAGTGGTATCAGTCTCGCAATAAGGTATTAATTAACTACAAATATAATTCTAGAAACTCCTTAATTAGAACTTGCCAACCTATTTCCTTTTTCTGTTCCTTTCTATGAATTTAACTGATTCCAAAGCAGAATTAAAATCTACTTTTCATTAAAACGTACTTCAACAATTCCCAATTAACGCTTGAACCAAAGCCTGTAATAGTTAATAAAACAGCGCAACTAATCTTTGTTACTTATTAAAAAAATAACCGTTCACACTTGAAGAGTTTTTTTTCTTCTGTTTAGAGAGAAACAGAGCTTCACTGACTAATTAGCCGGAAGTAATTTTATTTTGGAAAAACATCACATAGAACAGTTCTGAGGTATTTAACCGTTTTTAGTGAACTGACCGCCACAATGATATTGCTAATTAAATAATCAGGCAGTCGTTTTCTTTTCACTTTCTGTCTTTCTTTTTTTTTCTTCTTTTTTTTACAAAAAACTAAAAACGTTGACCTAGTTTCTGATATGCTAGGTCCATAAAATTGATTTATAAGAATATTTGATAGTTGGCACTAATGATTTCAAATACTTGAAAGTATCGAAGGGGAAAAATTGCTATAGACATACATATTGTGTGAAATTGACCTAAGAATGTAAGATATAAATCATTTGCTTATTTTCTAATATACTAGGTAAATAAAACTGATTTTTAAGAATATTTAAAGAAGGGTTTACATTCAGCCAACTGCTATCTATTCAGTATACCATGCACGCGCAGAAACTGTATAGTAGCGAATACTAGTCCCATCGAGACAATTACTTGCTCTTTCAGCGTATGCGTAATCTTCCTTCTGCGCATGCCTGGTCTTATTAGAATCTAATAATTGGCTGCATGTAAACCCAACTTAAATGTAAATATTGATTATTCAAATACATTTTAAATATCAAAGAATAAAGTGAATTTAGAGGAATTTATATTGTATAAATTTGTCCTAAAAATGGAAAACTTTTTTAAAAAAACTGACATAATTTTTAAAATACTAGGCCCACAAAACTGACCAATAAGATGTATTTATCTATATGTAAACACTGATAATTTCATATGCATTTTAAGCATCGAAGGAAAAAAATCTAAATATTGTAGAAATTTATTAAAGGAATGGGAAACTTGTTTTGATACACTACGTTTTGATACGTTTGAACTTGTTTTTGATACACTACGTTCACAAAGCTGATCTATAATAATATTTGACGTAAACAAAAATAATTTTAAATGCGTTTTAAATATCGAGGGAAAAAAACCCAGATAAACTCGTACTATACAATTTTTTTTTAAGAACGGAAATTTTAAAATGATGACCTAGTTTCTAATGCACTATGCTCATAAAGTTGAGCTATAAAAGTACTTAACACTTAACACCACACTGCACCTCCGTTTCTAGAGCTCATGTGGCCCCTTTCCGGTTATGTATAGATGTAGGTGGACTTTATTAAACACAATAAAAATTACATCCATAAAAATACTTGAACTTATACGCTAATAATTTCAAAAGGCTTTCAATTTAATTTTAAATATTTAAAAGAAAGAAATTCATGTTGTGCAAATGTGACCAAAAATAAAATGGCAAACTTAAAACTTTGATCTAGTTTTTGATAATCTATGTCCATAAAACTGACCTATAAATGTGCATGAAGTAAAACCCCGATAATTTCAATTATATTTTTTCTAAGATTCAGTTTTTTTTAAGAAAACCGCGTCGTATGAATTTGTCCAAGGATTTAAGTATAAAATGAAGACTGAAAAGCCGTAATATGGATGAAAATATTTTACTGTTAGTAAAAGAATTCAGTCATTCTCACATCATATAGGACAAATATGCCATTCTGTTTAAGAATTAAAAAACTAAACAAGCACCACAGGAAGAAAATAAAGTTAGAAAACTCTGCTATGTTTGTTTTTGAAGAAATACTATTATTAAAAAAATGAATTAAATGTAAAATCGAAATGACTTCTATAAATGATTTCAGGATTAGTTGAGTGATTTGCATTGTAAGCTAACCTAAGCCCGTAAGATTATTAATAAAGACTTCTTTGATTTATAAATAAATATTTATAAGTTAAGATTTATAAATAAAGTGGTATTCAGAAGTAAAAAGGATAATCAAAATTAAAAGAAAAATAAAATTGCAACCGCTGGTAAACGGGGGGAAAAAATGGAAATTTCCTCAATGTTTTTCGATATTCTTTTAGTTTCAAAATGATACGGTATCTTTAAAATAAAGAAGCATCATATATGCATTTAAGAAAAATACTCAACTTTGACATCAAAAATCAGAAACATCAATATTTTATAATGCAAAAAAGTGACTTTAACCTGGAAACAAAACGGACAGTAAAATAGACATACGAATGAATAAAAAAAAATATATGCACACAAGAATGAATAAAATAAGCACTCAATAAAAATAATAGCAGAAGAGAAACAATTACAAATTCAAAGTTTTCTTTTTTAAAGCAAACGTCCTTAAAGCGTGTGACATTAAAATTTACAATGTCTCTTTATCAATCTGCTCAAAACAATGCTAATTAGTATCCATAAGTTGAACGGCCTTCTGGTCTACGTTTTTTCCCTTTCAAATAACGGCTGGTATTTTGTCACGTTTTGCACCGTTTCAGTAATAATAGTTTTCATTTCTAATGACTATCTGTCCTGCCTAGTTGAAACTGACTTCAGGGGATATTTAAACTGACAAAATGCTTTTATGATCCAAATTGGCGTGTAATTCTGAGGCCAAAAACATTAACCAACAAATTCTAACCACAAAATGTTAAAAATGATGTCAGCTAGAGATATTTAACTGAAAATCGCATTAGAAATTTGAAACATGAAGAAAATAATATTGTACCATTAAACTGAAACTTTGTATTAATTTGAAATGTCCCGAAGAGGTCAAAGCATAGAATATAATAGAATTGGTTTATTTGAGATTAAAATGTGGAGATTTATTAGAATTTGCAGACCGAATTTCCTGAGCTGATTCAGTAATAAAAGTTTTCATTTATAATGGCTGTCTGTCCTACCTCGTTAAAGCTAATGGAGGGGGGGGGGGTATTTTAGTTAACAAAATGCCTTTATGATTGAAATGAGGACATAAGTCTGAGGACAAAAACATTGACCGACAAATTCTAACTACAAGATGACAAAATTGATGTCAATTAGAGAGACCTAGCTGAAAATTAAATTATAAATTTGAAATATAATGAAGAAAAGGCATTGTATCATTGAAACAAAACTTTGTATTACTTTGAAACGTTTCAAAGAGGTCAAAAGAAAAACAAGTTTCAAAACAAATTTCATTTTTTTAAGTCGTTGAATTTTTGAACGGTCATGTTTACATGCGTGCAAAAATAAACTGCAACACGTATCTTAAATTTAAAATACACAATTTGAAATTTCTGAAAAATCTTCTCTTTTGATGAAATGAAATTAAGCACCAAATTTCACTTATTTAAGTTATTATGAGCTATCGCTTTTACATGTATTCAAAAGTATAGATAGACAGAGATTAACCCTTTGGTAGATTTGATTAAAATTTTTTTAAGAATCGACATTCAGATGCTAAATTTCTGTGCTAGATTTCATTAATTTCTTTACGTTTTACTCGGACAGACAAATTGGATTTCATTTAAAATTTGACAAATGTTTATAAATTCGGTGTTAATTCTTCATACTAAACCTTAAAGTATATTAAATAGGACCACAGCTCTAAACCTTTTTGAGGTTTCGTGGTCACAAATGGACTGAGCGGCAGATAGACGATTATAATTCCCAAAGCTTGTTTTCCAGATTTAAGAACTGAAATGTGGAGATTCACCAAAGTTTCTAGTTGGATTTTTCTCACTATTACAATACTTTTTTTCCGTATGCTTTATATAAGAGAAGTTTTGAAAATTATCACTTGAAGCCATAAATGAAAGATTACATGGTTATATAATAAAAATACCATTAGTCAATCTTTCAGAAAAAAAAAATGAATGAAAAATGAATAAAAATTATAATTATTTATATTCTGATAAAAATAATGTCGCTACATGATGATATTTTAGAATTAATTCGTCGTTATTATTTTTTAATCTATTTTTGATTATAACAATTTGAGCAACGAGTTGTGATTTTTGATATTTATGCTTCTTTTTAGCAGCAATGCGGAAAAAATGCATCGAAAGCTAGTTCAAGTTCGACTAACTAGTTCAAAGTTCAAGATCGACTTCAATCTAAATTCAAATATTTTTAATTCTTAATTATTTTTAATTTTTAATATTTGAAATACTTTTAATAAAAACAAATGTAATTAGTTTCCTTGCTTGGCAACTCTGCTTGGCCGAACTATCAATTCCAATCCTACAATCTCTAATTTTAGTCGGAGGTGGTCACCTAATGTTTTTCAATTTTTCGGCATATCATTAAAAAGTGTTGTTCGGTTTTGATATTCCTGTTACAGTTGTGTGTTCACGGCGGTGATAAATCGCAGGTGTATAATCTTTTATTTGTGGTATATAAATAGTGATTCCCTCCTCTCTCTAAACTATAGGCCACAAACATAGCATCCTTAATACAATAAAACACATGTATTAAATTAATGAAATGTATTATTGTAATATCTGCTTAAAAATATCATGAAAATTTTATTAAAATTAAAGATAAATTGTAAAAATGCCTCTGATGCCTCTGAAAACTATCAGTCCCAAAATTAAGTACCTTTAGTTCGTGTACTCTGTCCAACTTTCCTGCAAATCAGTAATCGTTTGAATATTAAAATATTTTTACTCCTAAGTTATTGAAAAGAAAATTTTAAATTTTGATTAATTTCTAATAAAAAATTATTGACTGATTTCCAGATTCGCAGACTTGGGAGCTGCCTAGGGCCACACGCAAGTCGATTATAAATAATATAAATCTAGTTGTTAAATAAATAAATTGATCAGAAATCTAATTTTTTTTTTAGTTATCAGGACTACAAAATGTGTTGCCAAATAATCAATAAAATAAATAAAGTAAATATAAATGATTAATTTTTTATAATATACTGGAATATTAATTATTAAGTGGTTATTTTTCCATAAACTCAAGCCCTGAAAAATTATAAATTTTTATGTAAAATTTATTTGAAGTTAAGTATTTAATTATAAATTAGCATAATTAAATTATCTTTTTAAATATAAGAAGCCTTATTAAGCCTTATTAATAATTGTTTATTTTTTTCAAAGAATTTTATCACTTTAGTCATATTTTGAATGATAAATTATTTATTGAAAAATAAATAAATTAAAACATAAATATCTTCACAAACTTGCTATAATAAAAATTATAATAAATAAATAGTTAACTTGTTAATTAAATTAAAAATGTATGGAATTGTGAGAATTTTTTTTTAAAGGATGTCTTATAATATGAATTGCTCAAAATGTTTAAATTAACAGATACAAACCATGAACAGTTTTAAATTTCTAAAAAGCATTCTTATATAAGAATTTACAATTTGAAACGCACTTAATATTTACATTTCGTTGATATTTCTATTTATAAAGGAAGCTGTAACAATAGCCGACGAAAAGCAAGTTGAAACAAAATGAGGCAGAATGCTTACACCGAACTCGTTCTTACAAGGTCGTACAAGGTTAAATAAAAGTCGTTTGCGAGGCGGAGAATACAGCTGCTACGTGAGAGCAATCAAAGTGATCATCACATTTCGATTTCTGGCATTTTCGCTGCAAATGAGCCTTTTGTTGACATAATAGCAAGTTAGTTCATTTAACAGACTTGGCAATAAATGGAAGTCACTAATATTGCGAATTTCAAATAAATGTTTCTTTGTGTAGATTGCAGATTAAAATGATTGTGCTCTTCCAAATATTCACTATACTCTTTCATTTGCCTCATTTTTGAGCATCTCTCTTGTCTACAACCTTGGACATAAAAACTTCGGGCTTATTCACTTATTTTTTAAACGCCCTTCAATGATTCTTCAATGGCCCATTTATGAATGTTTTTTTTAATTTTATTTTTTCATTATTTTTAGTAACACAATGCAGAAATATGTTAACAAAGTTTCTTCAGAACTATTTTAACCGTTTTGAAAAATTACTCAGCGTGCTTTAGGTTTGATTATCCTCATAAAGGGACCGTTAAATAAGATTTAACGCCACTACATTTTTCTTTGACAAGTTGAATCACGTTTTGTGCTAGTGGGTCTTTTGCTGTAAGTATTTAAAAAGCTTACAGAAGAGTGCTTGTTAGCGTGGGACCAGCCGGTGAGGATTGATTAGAAGATCCAAGAAGATTTGATGTCTTTGTTTGACGTGATGAAATATGTCAGTGAAATTTCATGTTGTTGTTATTGTTTCTAATAGCACTTGTCATAGACAAGTCCACTGACTTTAGAAGTCAGTGATTTTAAGCCAAGGGTGCGTCTCTTGTTTTTTCAGTAGCGCCATCTAAGGTCAAGAGTACGACTTGGTTACACATACGTCACAACCCTTTTTACGGGGCGGACTTCATTCACTCATCCATCGTAATTCATCGCATTATCGCAATTAATGCATTATCGCAAGACCTGAATCAGAGAACGATCACCCCTGATCCAGTACCCGTAGTGGTATTACTCTCGAAATGTTATTTAATTTATTTGTTGCCGCTATGTAAATGGCTTTCACCCTTGCGGTACCCTGAAGTCTTTGAATAGGGTTGATTTGTCTTTATATTCTTTTCAGTAAACCAGTGGGGATTACACACACACACACACACACACACACACACACACACACACACACACACACACACACACACACACACACACACACACACACACACACACACACACACACACACACACACACACACACACACACACACACACACACACACACACACACACACACACACACACACAATTTTTTTTTACTTCAATTATATCAACTTTTCAAAAGATACGGTGTATTCTAATCTATTTTAAAAAAGAGTGCGATAGCAAATAAATAACAGGAAACGCTTGTCATTAAAAAAATTAATCACATGACAATAAAAAAAGAATGAACTTATGTATATATAAAGAAATGATTCATGCCTATCGGGCTTTCATTCGGTGGCATACTTTTTCATGTCTACAGATAAGATAACGAAAAGAAAAATTGTGTTATCTAAGTAATTAATACTGATTTACATATTAAACTTTATAGTTCCCATTCCGTTAATGTTATTCGTTTATTTATTCCACGAAAAATTTACCAACTTTTGCTTTTCCCTCATTTACAGGACGCATCCATTTAATGAATAGCTTATTATAAGTAATTTGCATAATATTTTTCTTTCTACCCTATCAATCATATGATTTTCATCTAGATTCTACTTTAATTATTGTCATTGCCATCCTACATCTTGTTTAGGTTAATGGGAGCGGCAAATGATGAGTGCAAATCCAAAAATATTTCCCTTGGGAAACGATGTTTTTCTTTTTTTTTTCATAGCAATAGTTATATATAGATGGGAAATAGTTGTACGCACAGCTATATACAGTGGAATCTAACTTACGAGCATAATTCGTTCCCAAATCTTACCAATAGCGCGAAACACTCGCTAAGCAAAATATATTTTTCTATAAGAATGCATATAAAAATAGAGCCATTCATTCCTTTTCGAAAAAAATATATTCAAACAAATTTATAATAATATTATTTATTAATGTTATAAACCATGCTTTTTTACAAGAAAATTATCTAAAGATATTTGTTTTGAGAAATGCTTTAAAATAAGGCGAAAAAGAGACACGGCAGAATAGTTAAATGAATTTGCAGTTCGCATAACTATTGCCTTATTAGATGAATACTTCTCAACGTAAGATGCAATATTATTTCTTGGTTAGAGCACATGCCTAATTTCAGTGAAGTTTATTGCTCTGTTAAGTCTAATATTTTCTACTCGGCAGCTTTTTTCTGTGATACAGAAAAGCTGCATATGTTTGTTTTGTAGTTTTAGCTATGTTTTACCACCAGGTCATCGATATCAATACTATCTGTCTCTAATCCCATAATCTTTGCTATAGACTCAATCTCGTCAATTAAGACTCTACAGACACTTGCTCAAATTCTTCGGAGTCGCGTTCGGCAACGCTATCTGGTCAAAGCCTTATTCTATGTAGATATAAGGGTTCTCTCCAAATAAGATTGATACAGACCAATACAGCATGTAACGTCATGGTGTATCATCTCCACTCGTTCTGTGAAACATCACTCGTTTAGTAAGTCAGCTTTTTACATTTTGTTTTGCTAGCTGTATCAATTACAGAACGATTTTATTCTCAAAATCACAATGTGAAACTTACCGATTTGTCTTTTATGGTTTGATGGTACAGATTTAACGTCTATAGTTGATACAGATTTAACACCTATAGTGTAAATACTTGCCAAATTTGAACCAAATTCAAGAAAAGTTTGATTATCAGTCTATCTGTACTTTACGAAACATGTTAAGAGCGAGAATTCAAAACTCAATGGTTTAAATATATCAAATTTAGCATGGAATTTTGTGACTACTAGTGCAGTTTTGTATTAAACTTTTGTTTCAATCGGTGTCTAAAACACAAATTCCTTTTTTAGATATTATTAATGCATGCTAGGGATTTATCGCCAAAAAAGTCGCCAAGAATAACACGATAGACTCAGTAAATATGCTAAATTCACTCCAAAAAATATTTTGTTAACTATTGTATGCTAATGCCATGCAAGGCGTTCTCTGGCATGACACATTTATTACAGCGCATGCGAGAAAGTTTTGGTGAAAGCACTCCCGTTGATTTTCTTTGTCAGTGGTCATATCTGTAAAGCCCTGTTGGAATTTAGCCCCAAAAAGGGCGTGCTGGAAATTCTGTGACAAATATTTCTGTATCTTTCACTTACTTTGATTCCTCGAGCAGTAATTCATCATTTGCACCAATTCCATTTTAAAATCGGATTTTAATCAAAAGATGTCAAAGTAGGGGAGCTTTCAAGAAGAATGATGCCTGTACTTTCTTTCTTTATTGTATAACTATAGAATTTTCTATTACCCTAATTAAACGAGAAATTCTGATGTCGGCATGTCGAAATGCGTAATCAAAAAAGAAAGAGAAAGTAGGCATTTTATATAATTAACAATTAACCTCCATTCAACAATACCTTGCACGCTATGATACGCTGTATCTTCGAATGAAAAACGAGTATATGTAACCTGAAAATAATTATCTAGGTCTATCAAATTTTGAAAAAGTAAAATAGCATTGCAACGATCTATATGGACAGAACAGTAAAGTTTTTAGCAAATATTTCTTATCTCAAGTTCCTTCTTAGCAGGTCATCGCTTTTCATTTGCTACATCATGTCATTCTTTGAATACCATCACGTTTGTACTTAAGGTTTCCGCTTGTTTTTTTTTCAATGTTTTTAGAGTCTACTTGGCATTTTTGAATAATTTTATTATAACTGATAGTATTTTGTTGTTCATCGTGTCCTTGATTACAACTTGAACAATTTCATCTCCCATTCCTTCACACTGTACATCAGAGCTCTTTCAAGATCGAAAATTAACATTGGTAATTTAGGTTTCTTATTTTTTCAATGTGTTTGGAGTGTACTTGGCGTCCATCGTTATGGATAATTTTTGTTATGACTGATTGTACTTTGCTGTTCATCATGTCCTTGATTACAACTAGGTCAATTTCATGATCCATTACTTCGCACTGTCCATCAGAGCTGTTCAAATACTTTAGGTTTCTTTTCGTTTTTTTTCTTCAATATTTTTGGAGCCTACTTGGTGTTTTGGTTCATCTTTATGAAGGATTTTATTATAATTGACAATACTTTGTTGTTCATCGTGTCCGTGATTACAACTTCGACAATTTCATCGTCCATTCCTTCACACTGTACATCAGATCTCCTTCAAGATAAAAAATTATCATTAATACTTTAGGTTTCCTCTTATTTTTTTTCAATGTGTTTCGAGTCTATTTGGGATCTTGGCCCATCGTTATGAATGCTTTTTATTATAACTGATCGTACTTCGATGTTCATCGTGTCCTTGATTACAACTTGAACAATTTCATCTCCCATTCCTTCACACTGTACATCAAGCTCTTTCAAGATAAAAAAAATTATTAACGTTGGTACTTTAGATTTCCAATAGTTTTTATCAGTGTTTTTGGAGTATACTTACTTTCTTGGTCCATCGTTATTAATACTTTTTATTATAACTCATCGTATTTTGCTGTTCATCGTGTCCTCGATTACAATTTTGACAATTTAGTCGTACATTGCTTCGCATTGTCATCAGCGCTCTTTCAAGATCAAAAATTAATGTTTGTACTTAAGGTTTCGTCTTGTTTTTTTTCAATGTTTCTGGAATCTAGTTGACTTTTTTGAATAATTTATATGAATGGTATGTGAATATATGAATACTGTTATATGAATGTTATGTGAATATATGAATACTGTTATATGAATTTTATGTGAATATATGAATACTGTTATATGAATTTTATGTGAATATATGAATGTTATGTGAATATATGAATGTTATGTGAATATATGAATTTTGTGTGAATATATGAATACTGTTATATGAATGTTATGTGAATATATGAATGTTATGTGAATATATGAATGTTATGTGAATATATGAATGTTATGTGAATATATGAATGTTATGTGAATATATGAATACTGTTATATGAATGTTATGAATAATTTTATTATAATTGACCGTGCATTTCTGTTCATCCTGTTCTTGATTACAACTTGGATAATTTCATCGTCCATTACTTCGCATTGTCCATCAGAGATCTTTCAAAATCTAAAATTGGCCAAATATTAATAATGACGTCTCATGGCACGGAACTTCCATCTTATATAGATGTATACCTTATAAATTGCGAAACAAAAACTTACAAAACGAAAATGAAATGTTGAATGGAATTTTCCCAATTAATGTTTGAATGAGTTTCCCAGTGAAATGTTGAATGGAATTTTCAAAATTAAGTCAAAACCAATATCGATAAGAACAGATTATCAAATAACTGATACTCTATTGTATATATGTGAGAGAATAGCATAATTCAATAAATTAAAACTGTAAGAGGAAGATAACATCTTTTCAACATTTATAAAGAAATTATTTATGTCGCTAGTTGAATCAAAAATATAATTCTTCTTCTTCTTTTTTTGTAATTCTAGGAAAAATTTCAATCGATATTCCATGGACTTCTCTATACTACGAACCAGTCCTCGTACACATCGAGGAAGTGTTGGTGTTGGCAGGTCCAACTGCAGACCGGAAGTATGACGCAGAAAGAGACAAGCGCCTGACTCGCGCACATAAGAATAGGAGACTTGAAGATGCAAGGCCACCGGATCCCGAAGCACCAGGTCAGTATTCTATTAGTATAATACAGTATATATATATATCTTAATTTATTTGAAATTTTAATTAATTTCCAACTTTTTATCTTAATTTAGCCCATATTAAATTCATTCTAAAATGTTCTCTTATTTCCTGATCCGATTCCACTTTTTTATTTAATTAATTCATCACGCTCTTCATAAAATTGTTGACTTCAGTAATTTCTCACACTCCAAACGAAGGAATAAAAATCCCTAGTGCTTACAACATTCTGTTAAAGATACTCAAAATTTCTTTTCTTAAATCGATACGTGCCAAAGAAAACGCTATAAAATTATCGTAGTAAAATTACTGAAGGGAAACATTTCGGTATCTTTTTTCTTGTACCACGATGTAGACAGACGCATCGCTTATTCTTTGTATGAGAATTATGCATCCCATGGTGAAAAAATCGAAGTAAAATTTCAAGTTTCTTCTATTCGGCTACGCGACTGCTAAAATATGTTCACATATATATACTATATAAACGTACTGAATATTAACTTTTCTAAGAAAATAAAATAATTTTCTTAAAAAAATTTTTTGTTCTATTTTGAATAAAGCAATTAGGATTCATTGTTCACATCATGGGTCTTTGTTTTCTATGAATGGACAATGCTCATGCCAATTATGAAATATGGTTCTATCTTTCAAAAAAGATGACTGTCGCCTCAGAATATACATTATATTTTAAATTCTCTTTTATTCGAAATTCTTTACGCACTTATAATATTGGTAAAATTCATGAATGAAAGAGCCATGAATATGCATTGCCTTTTTAACTTTAATGAACAAGAATATGCAACATTTTTTGCTGTAATAGTGCATTTATACGAAAAATGTGATATATTTTTTTCTGAAATCATATAACATGAGCGTTTCTAATTAAATTTTAATAATGTATAAGATTTGTCATATTTTTCTAATAACGATATTTTTTTTTTTTGAAATTCTTTTTCCTGCAGTAAAACAAAATAAAAATATTTAAATTTATTCTATTGTTATTGTTTATAAATTATTTATTCTTTGATTAACGATGTCCGACAGCCTTGTGTAAAGATTTGACATTTTTATAAATTTTTTTATGATACAAAAATCGATAGCATCAAAAATGTATGAATCAATATCAAGAAATCATATTTATACTTTACAATACCTTTAATGTTAATTTGAACCTTTACATATGAAAGCAATAACTATACATTTAATTATTTTTCGAAATACAAAAGAGTATTAATAGAAGAATAAAAGAAACGTTCCATTTTTAGATTGCAAAATAATGAAACATGAATTTAAATATTGATTCATTTTGCTTCACTATTTTTATTTTTTGTTAACGTTTAATTAGTGACATTTATAATGCTATATTCATTTCTGCCAAACGATTTTTAAACTTCTTCGTTTTTTTGTTTTATTCTAATTACTTTTCGAAATGGGATACGTTTATAATGAAAGAGGAAAAAATACTTTGGTGAATTCGACTTCATTATTTAAACTTGTTTTTATTAAATTTTAGTTTAGAGCATTTTTTGATGTTATATTCATTTTGACCAAACGAGTTTTAAACTTCTTTCTTTGTTAGTTTATTCTAATTACATTTCGAATCTAAGTATGTTTCGAATTTCAAGAGATTAATAATAAAAGAAGATTTTAAACATTGATGCATTCGATTTCATTATTGAGATTGTGCAATAAGTTAAACATCATCCAATTAATTTTTCTAAATTACTTGAGGAGATGGTGTCAGTCTCACGGAAGTAAAAGTCATTATGTAAATCGATTAATTGATCATTCTGGTGATATAAAAATATCGTATTGTCAACCAGTTCGCATAGTGTACGAAATTTGTTATCTCTAATGCATGAAGGAATAAAAAGATTAATTGCCGTAATCCATTGTTACAAACTTGAGGGACAAATTAAGTTAAATTGTGGTATAAATGGAATATAATAACTTATTACAAATACATTTCAAACTGACTGATTTTTTTTCATACCAATTGTATAGAAAGTAGTATTAAGTCTAATTAGCTTTGAATACGGTAATTAAAAAACACTATGAGTGAGACTGATGAAATTTGATATATAGAGTTCTGACCAAATTTTGAACGAAAACTTTTGAACGATTAAATTTTGACCGAAATCCCTTCAGGAGAAATCTATCTGCCTGGTCGTTCAAACACAAGTCAATTCGATAAAACGTAAAGGACTAGATTAATAAAATTTGATACGCATGTGTAGTATCTAAAATGTGTAGTGGTATCGAATTTAAAAGCAAATTTGGAAAAGGATTGAACGTCTGACATTCTTTAATTTTTCGCATGCATGTAAGCGTAGTACGCGATGACTTCAGGAGAAATCGATCTGCCTGGTCGTTCAAACACAAGTCAATTCGATAAAACGTAAAGGACTAGATTAATAAAATTTGATACGCATGTGTAGTATCTGAAATGTAGATTCTTATCGAATTTAAAAGCAAATTTGGAAAAGGATTGAACGTCTGACATTCTTTAATTTTTCGCATGCATGTAAGCGTAATACGCGATGACTTCAGGAGAAATCGATCTGCCTGGTCGTTCAAACACAAGTCAATTCGATAAAACGTAAAGGACTAGATTAATAAAATTTGATACGCATGTGTAGTATCTAAAATGTGTAGTGGTATCGAATTTAAAAGCAAATTTGGAAAAGGATTGAACGTCTGACATTCTTTAATTTTTCGCATGCATGTAAGCGTAGTACGCGATGACTTCAGGAGAAATCGATCTGCCTGGTCGTTCAAACACAAGTCAATTCGATAAAACGTAAAGGACTAGATTAATAAAATTTGATACGCATGTGTAGTATCTGAAATGTAGATTCTTATCGAATTTAAAAGCAAATTTGGAAAAGGATTGAACGTCTGACATTCTTTAATTTTTCGCATGCATGTAAGCGTAATACGCGATGACTTCAGGAGAAATCGATCTGCCTGGTCGTTCAAACACAAGTCAATTCGATAAAACGTAAAGGACTAGATTAATAAAATTTGATACGCATGTGTAGTATCTGAAATGTAGATTCTTATCGAATTTAAAAGCAAATTTGGAAAAGGATTGAACGTCTGACATTCTTTAATTTTTCGCATGCATGTAAGCGTAATACGCGATGACTTCAGGAGAAATCGATCTGCCTGGTCGTTCAAACACAAGTCAATTCGATAAAACGTAAAGGACTAGATTAATAAAATTTGATACGCATGTGTAGTATCTGAAATGTAGATTCTTATCGAATTTAAAAGCAAATTTGGAAAAGGATTGAACGTCTGACATTCTTTAATTTTTCGCATGCATGTAAGCGTAATACGCGATGACTTCAGGAGAAATCGATCTGCCTGGTCGTTCAAACACAAGTCAATTCGATAAAACGTAAAGGACTAGATTAATAAAATTTGATACGCATGTGTAGTATCTGAAATGTAGATTCTTATCGAATTTAAAAGCAAATTTGGAAAAGGATTGAACGTCTGACATTCTTTAATTTTTCGCATGCATGTAAGCGTAATACGCGATGACTTCAGGAGAAATCGATCTGCCTGGTCGTTCAAACACAAGTCAATTCGATAAAACGTAAAGGACTAGATTAATAAAATTTGATACGCATGTGTAGTATCTGAAATGTAGATTCTTATCGAATTTAAAAGCAAATTTGGAAAAGGATTGAACGTCTGACATTCTTTAATTTTTCGCATGCATGTAAGCGTAATACGCGATGACTTCAGGAGAAATCGATCTGCCTGGTCGTTCAAACACAAGTCAATTCGATAAAACGTAAAGGACTAGATTAATAAAATTTGATACGCATGTGTAGTATCTGAAATGTAGATTCTTATCGAATTTAAAAGCAAATTTGGAAAAGGATTGAACGTCTGACATTCTTTAATTTTTCGCATGCATGTAAGCGTAATACGCGATGACTTCAGGAGAAATCGATCTGCCTGGTCGTTCAAACACAAGTCAATTCGATAAAACGTAAAGGACTAGATTAATAAAATTTGATACGCATGTGTAGTATCTGAAATGTAGATTCTTATCGAATTTAAAAGCAAATTTGGAAAAGGATTGAACGTCTGACATTCTTTAATTTTTCGCATGCATGTAAGCGTAATACGCGATGACTAAAATAGATGGCATTCAATATATGATCTTATGATTAAAATTGTAGTTCCATATCAAATTTTGGTAAAATTTTGGCATGAAAGAATATGTTAAAATACATTCGCGCGATAGATTAAAAATGCTAGATTCTCGCCAAAGATTAATATTTCATAAATATTAATCGCCAATTCCATGCAAAGCATTTGAGGCCTTATACATGGTCCTTAATTTTATGGAAGACTGAGGGACAGTACCCTTATTAGAGAGTATGCAACAAAATTTTGCGGAACATCCCCAGTGGTTACAATTTCGATAGCAAATCAATAGTTTAAAAATTTTTAAAATTATATATTGTTAATTTAATGTATGCCTTCATAATGTTGTCGTGGATAAATAAATAATTTTGCCGTAGATAAATAATAAGTAATGTTATCGTGGATAAATAAATAATGTTGCGTAGATAAATAATAAGTGATGTTGTCGTGGATAAATAATAAGTCGTTGTCGTAATGTTGTCGTGGATAAATAATAAGTCGTTGTCGTAATGTTGCCTGGAGAATAATAAGTAATGTTGTCGTGGATAATAATAAGTAATGTTGTTGTGGATAAATAATAAATCGTTGTCGTAATGTTGCCGTGGATAATAATAAGTAATGATGTCGTTAATAAATAATAAATCTTTGTTGTAATGTTGCCGTGGATAAATAACAAAAAAATGTTGCCATGGGTAAATAATAAGTCGTTGTCGTGGATAATAACATACACGAAAATGCATTGGCAATAAATAAAGAATTATATTACATTTAAAAAAAAACGAAACATGTTAAATAAGAGTGGGTGAAACCGCTTGATCCAGACTTATCAAAAAGCTATAATTTCTTGATTTCCTGTTAAATGCAGAATGGATTATTTCACAAATTGAAAATAAATATTAAAACCATCATTTTCCCCAAAAAGAATTGTGGACTACTTTTACAATTGCATGTTGTTTGTAAATACATGCGTCATCAGTGAGAGTGAACAAGGTACATCAATAAACTCGCTGATACATCCAGAGATATATCAGATAGCAGCACATCCGTGACAAACCCATAATCCTCAAACACTACATTAAAATGAAAGGGAGAGAATGACACCATACAAAAGAGGGGGGGCGGGTCAGTTATGTATTGTATAATAAAGCGCATTGTAGACTGACTGATAAATGGGTTATCACTACCGGATCTGTGGCATTGTTCCTTTCAAAAAACTTCTATGGCATGCCGTGTTTTTGGATTAATAGTAACCACAGGCTATGAATTCAATTTCAGTATGTAAACTAGGTAATAACACATATATTAATCTGAATCGGCGAATAATTTCGACCATTTTGCTTTGTGCAATTGTATTTTTTTCTCCGTTTGAAATAGTTGGAGAAAGACGTACGTGCGCGTTTGTGATTATTAACTTTGCAGTGAAATGTAGATTGATATATTTTTCTGCGCCAACTTGTCGAAAAGAATGTTAGAGTTGTTTTGTTCTTTTAAAGTGATAGTAAAGTGTTATAGATATTTTCGTTTACAATGGATTGTCACCATTTTAATTTAACACTAAATGCACCGACACATATTGGTAAATTAAAATTGCCATTGGAAAGTGATCATTCTATAGGTCGCATTAGGTTTAGTTATAATTAAATTAGATTAAGATATAGAAAATATTGTAATTATCAGGTGAATCGATTTCGAGATTTGGACCCATAGATCATTTGATCCCATTTTAAATTTTTTGAATATGATAAAGCCCCTTTTGAAAATATATTAGTCTGTTCTTCTGTATATGAACAGATAATAAAATACATGCAAAATTTTTAAAACTTGGTATTGGTTTTTCCTCTAAAATTATAAATATCTTCTAAATTCTGGAAGAAATCTGTCCACGGGAAGTTTGTCTGTCTATCCGCCCGTCTGAAATACAATACAATTGCTGAAAACCACAACACAATAGAACAATAAAATTTAGCATATTATTTCGTCATCAAATTGATAAATGTGCGTCAGAAAAATGAATCAAACCCTTTATTGGATTGACCATCTCTTGATTTGCCTAACGATCTTTATGAGGTCACTAAAAATCCAAAACGCAGGGAGCTAGATAAACGAAATTTGAGATGCGATCTTGACAATTTAAATAATAGATTTGTATCAAAATTTGTATCTGATCTTGGCATTTAAATAATAGATCCGTATCAAACTTTAGACCTGACATTGACATTTAAATGGTAAATCTGCATCAAAATTTGAATCTGATCGTGACATTTAAATAGTAGTTGTTTATCAAAATTTGAACCTGATCTTGACTTTTTAATAATAGATCTGTATTAAAATTTGGACCTGATCTTGACATTTAAATAGTAGATCTTCATCAAAATTTGAACATGATCTTTACATTTTAATAATATATCTGTATCAAAATTTGGACCTGATCTTGACATTTAAATAGTAGATCTGCATCAAAATTTGAACCTCATCTTGACATTTTAATAAGAGATCTGCATCAAAATTTGAATCTGATCTTGATATTTTAATAATAGATCTGTATCAAAATTTGAACCTGATCTTGACATTTTAATAATAGATCTGTATCAAAATTTGTACCTGATCTTTCAATGGAAAGAAGTTCAAAATTCTTACTCATATCTCTCCTCTATACCATGAAAACATAAAATGAGACATATTTTATAAATATACAGTAAAATCGAGAAGAGAATAGTTTACTCATTTTTAATACCTATTATTATTTCCAATTTTATTTCATATACTTTTGGATTTTATTCAAGGATATCAAACGAAATTCAAATTGGAGTTTGGACATATAATTTCTTATTTAAACTAGCAGGATTTTCGACATGCATCATCTTCCTGAAATTAGATAGCTTCTTAAAATTAGTTCAGTATACGCTATTAAATATTTGTTAAACAATCAAACATACCAAGAAAAGTTCTCAATTTTAAATTCCATATTAATCTAAACCCGATATGTTTCAGAATTAAAAAAAAATACATCAGAGCTAATTAAATACAATTTGATGAGCACAAATTCCAAAGCTTCTAAAGAAATTCACTGAGCAAATGCATCATTATATTTATTAATTAATATGCGTCTTCTAGTTTGGCAGTTTTTGTTGTTAAAGATTCCATTAATGATATGCGATAATGATTCTATAATCAATGTCAACAATTTTTTCTACTTAAAATTCCAAGAATATTATAAATTAGAGATTCCCAAAACAAGATGACAATTTTTGTTGCTAAAGTTTCCATAAAACTAAAACATATTTAAACCAGAATGCCAATAGATTCGGAACATCTGTTTATTTCTTCTATACCTCGCGCAATTCAATTGGATTTTTTTTTAAAAAAATATTCGAAGTTGTGGAGTTTTTTCATTATAACTTCCGTAAATGTTACAGTGCGAGACGGATTTTATATCACCTTAAAATTCAAAACATTATCTTTTCAATTAAACTTATTTTTCAACATATAAATCTTTTTCTATAGTTAATAAATTAAAATAAATATTTTAAACATAATAACAAACATACAAAGATACGCAAGAAGTATGAAAACAACATCAACAACAACAAAAAAAAAAAAAAAAAAAACACCAGTGTTATAGATAAAAGTTGCTATTAAAATCACAAATGTTCTTCTTTTTTTACATTCAAAATTATCGGCATTAATTAATATAAAAATAATAAAATATACAAAATAGTGAAATTTAACGTCTGTACTTATATAGAAACCATTACTGACTAAGTAAACTTTAGGAAAGCAAGCGATATATTTATTTAATTCTTGGAAGAATCTGTAAAACATTAAAATTTATATTTCAAATACTATTATTATGATAACAAGTGAAAAATAATTTCAGTTTAGAAATTAGACTACATTGTTAAAAGACTAGAGATAGCAGAATATATGCTATTTTTGACGAATTTTAATGGAACTGACAGAAGAAAGAGAAATGCTTGTTAAAATGGACAAAACGGCACGAGGCTTTTAAAATAGTTTGAATATGAATTATATATCTATAAAGAACTGAAATTTACAAATATTTTGCTGCAAAAGCCATTAAGACCAAGTTACGTAAAACGTTTACTTAAAAAATACCAGTATGCTTTAATTCCAATGAATCAGCTGGTTACCGAAAACGGCCAGTTAGAAATATGGCAGAGTTCTTTACATATAATTACTTAAACAATATTACATTTTTAATACTAAATATTCCATAAGTAGTTTGCAATAAAGATTTTTATGAAGAACCTGGCAGTTTATTTTGTCAGATTCTATAAATAGTATCCACTAAAAATTTCATAAACAATATGAAATCTTTTGTTATCAATCTTTTCATTTAGAAACACACACACACACACAATTTCAATTAAAAGTGCCAAAACACACAACAGCTGTTATTTCACCAATTTCCGCGTTAATCTAAATCCCATGAATTTTGAAAGAACTGATTCTTTTATTATTTGCTCTGAAATTTAATCAATACGATCCAATAAGCCCAGTTCCCATATATCGTCTGAAGTTCCATATATTTCAACCATATATTATGAAGTTCCCATATATCTCAACCAAAAAGTTTCCATATATCGTCTGAAGTTCCATATATCTCATTCAAAAAGTTGCGATATATCGTTTGATATTCCATATATCTAAATCAAAAAGTTTCCATATATTATCTGAAATTCCTTATATCTCAATCAAAATTTCCTATATATCATCTGAAGTTCCATATATCTCAATCATATATCACGAAACCTAATCATGAAGTTCCATATAGCTCAATCAAAAAGTTCCCATATATCGTCTGAAGTTCCATGTATCTCAATCATATAACATGAAGTCCCCAACCTCAATCATATATTATGAAGTTCCCATATATCTGAATCAAAAAGTTCCCATGTATCGTCTGAAGATCCATATATCCGAATCAAAAAGTTCCCATATATCGTCTGAAATTCCATTTATCTCAATCATGTATCATGAAGTTCCCATATATCTCAATCAAAAATGCCGAAACGTATACAAAATCTGATATTCCTCCAATTTCCGCGTTAATCTAAATCCCATGCATTTCGAAAGAAACTGTTTCTTTTATTATTTACACTGAAACTTAATCAATACGATCCAATCAGCCCAGTTCTCATATATCGTCTGAAGCAGGTGGTAGGAACAAATGAGACGTTGACAGATGGTTACACTTATTATTCAGTCTGCGTTTTTGTTTTCTTTGAAAAAGTCGATTCATTCTGCATGGCTGATGGTGTCTTACTAATGATGACAAATTATTAATTGAAGTATCTATGCTGTGATATACTCGTAATTAACTGAAGTCTTCTAGAAACCCAGCGCCGATAGGAATGAACTCATAAGAAATTCAGATGTTGTTGGATCACCCATTAGAATAAACTGTTAAGGAATTCAGATGTTGCAGAATCATAAGTTATTTAGATCGTTGTTGATTATTTTAATTGCAGTTATTCTTTAGACATGATGAATCGTTTTATAGAAAAATCTTAATTGAAATTTAATTATTTAAAGCACTGCATAATTAATTTGCCATAAGAATTTATTCCACTAATAACTAAAAAAACATTTATGTGATGTTTTATTTGATAGTTTAAATGTAATTTCTCAAAGTTTTCCCTTTCGATTATATGTGGTTTTCTGCTTGCAGCAAATTTCTTTTTATATTTGAATGCCGAATGTGCAGTATTTGAATGCATTAATTAATTATGAATGATATGCTTTATTTGCTAGTATATGCAAGCGTTGAACGTAATTATTTAAAATTATTTCTGATAGCATTTCACATTTTTTTCATTAATATTTTTACTCTTTTTGAATAATCAATTAAAAATAATTAGTAACTACGTTTTTAACTTACCCAAAGAAAGTTTTTAAGAAATATTAAATGCAGATTTTTGAATATTTAATTCTTAAGAAAAATGCCAACCCAAAATTTATTTTTTTAAATGATTGTTTTCCTGCATGTCACCATTTTTATTCGTGAAAAAAATTGAAAAAAAAAATGCGAATAAAAAATTTAAAAAAAGCATGAAATTTTGCATAGCGATATATTATTAGAATATCCACGAAGTTAAAAAACGTTACACTAACCAGTCAGTGTGCGTAGTCTCGGATTTAAAATTGTCAATAAAAGTAAGTTAAAACATGAATAAAATGATAATATGGATAAGACCAAATTTTTATTAATTTGAATCATTGATCTTAATGGAGGGGTTTTCAGATGATTGATTTGTATTGTCAATTATAAATAGTTCAGAAAATAGAAGATCCCAATGGATGTATTTAATTCTTATTAGTTCATAAAACTGCTTATTTCTGGATTAATGTGCCATGGTGGTAGAATTTTAGGATTTTTAATTCATTAGTCGATTTTCTTCCTTCTTCATGTATCTAAAGGGTGTCCAAAAATTAACTCAAGATTTGAATTTTCCACTATTCGTGCAGTGAAGTGTTGGCAACTCTATTATAAATACAATTTGACAATAGTTTAGGGTTAATAAAAATAGAGCGTTACACGATAGAACAATGTGTTAACGCAGGATTTGAATTAAATAAAAAACATTTTCTAATTGCTATATTTTTATTGAATCGTAAAGTAAACAGGATGGGGTTATGTATGGAATAAGGCATAGAGTAAATCGCTCCCACGGCTTCAATGGCACGCACTCTTTTGTAGATATTTTCCATAACCATTTTGCATAAATGTGGTTGAATTTCACTGATGCAGCGTTGAATTTCCCCCTTCAATGCACGCCTGCTTGTGGGCTTGTTGGCATAGACCTTTGACTTCAAATATTCTCTTAAAAATATATTCAATGGTATTAAATCATACGATTTAGGGAGTTAATTTTCAAATTTTCGAACTGTGGCCTCCAGAACTTTCATTATATTCGAAATTCTGTTAAACAGTGAAAACACGTTGTTCTATCGTGTAACTTTCTATTTTTACTAACTCTAAATTATCATCAGTCAAATGCTTTTTTAATAAGGTTGCCAACACTTTAATGCACGAATGGTGGCAAATTCAATCTTACGTTAATTTTGGGCATCCAGATTAGAATTTTATTTTCAAAATTTGGTGGTCGTGGAATCAAGGCTCAATATCATTCCACTTTTCGTTTATTTGGGCTTGATGCATGCTAAATCTACTATCATATCTAATGCCTCTGGTATAATTTAGTTTAATTTCGTTGTACATCCTTCACTTAGAAGAATTATCAGAGCTCTTTCGGGAAAAACCTCAAAATTTTGTCATTATTGTATGTTTATCAATATATCGAAATATGAAATATATATCTTTGGTGTCAATCCTTTATTTTCTCTATATTTTTCGTGAAACTACGATTTTTGGAGGTCTTTTCTGATGGCCGATTCACACCGAAATTCGACAAAAATCTATAGATGTAGTTACAAGATAATATACCGAATTTCATTGATTTAAGTCATTGTTTTTATGAATTATTGCATTTGCATGAATGAAAAAGTGAAGTCAAACATTTGAATTATTTGGTTCAAAATTTGATATCAGTCTATATTTTAGATGCTAAATCTGTGGATCAAATTTTATTTACCTAGGCTTTTGCGTTCTGTATTTATCGAGTTCACTTGTACTCGAACAGGCAGACAGACTGATTTTCCAAGAATGAATTTCATTCAAATTTTCATCGAAGTCTATTTAGCTTGTTTTAATTATATGTACCAAATTTATGTCGTCTAGCTCAAAGCGTTTTAAGTTCGAACAGAGAGAATTTTGAAACGTGGAAATTCATCAAAATCTCGAATTCGAATCTTCTGACGATTACAATATTGGTACTTGTCGGCTTTAACGGTGACCAAAAGGTATCAAGAAAAAATTTCGCCAAATTATAAAAATATACTTTAATACTTATATATAATATGGGCGTATAAATATAGATCAAATCACTATCTGCCAGTTGAAACCGCTATATTGGCGAAATTTTTTCTAGACGCGTTTTGATCGCTGTTACAACCGATAAGTACCCTTTATACTTCATTTGCGAGAAATTAAAAATTGATTGGTTTTGCTGACCATTAGAAAAAATTGACTCATTATACAAGAAAAATATTTTTTTTGTTTGTTTTTGTGTGATGAAGCGGTCGAAAATGATGTTTTTGAACGTGAAGCAAGAGTCTCACGCTAGTACTTAAATGAAAATAATGAAGCATACCGAATGAAATGTACGTAATTCAAAATATAAACATGTCTAATCTTTTGCTTATTCACCATTGCATTCTGTTGGCAATTATGTTAAGAACAAAATAATACAGTATGAAACTGTTCAGATTACCTATTTTTTGTACAATATACATTTTTATATATTTTGAAAAAGAAATAGAGGTAATTATTCGAAGGAAAAGTAGCGTTTTTAAAGAAATAGATTATATATTATCCGGGGAAGAAGATATCCAATTTCAGTGCACTATGGAAAAAATAAGTGCTCAAAATCAGCGATTCGTGAATAAATATCTGAGCAGATAGAGATAATGCATTAATAATATTTTTTTTAAAAAAACCTGTAATAAATAAGTAACCAAATTGCTAATTTTTTCAATAGAGGATGCTTTATCAGTTATTAAATATTTATATAAATCATCGCTGAGATACGTACAAAAATTTTGTGACTTTATGTGATTCATATGATTTGAACAAATGTATGACTAATAAAACACACTTTCTTCATGTGGCTATAAACATATAAATTTATCCTAAAATTTGTGTGGTACTTTGGAAGGATTAGGTGTCGTCTAACCATGGTTCAAAGTTCCGACGTACAACCTAAAATAACCCTCATGCTACTTCAAAATTGGATGTAAATAAAACCAAACTAAAATTGTGTATAAATTCTGAATATTGATGGAAAATATCAACATTTTGTTAGTTTTTATAATGTGTTAAATGATTTATTACAATAATCGACGCTTTTGGCTATTATTTTTCCATAAGAATGTGGTCCATCTATGAAACAAAATATTACATCTCCGAATATTAATAAATAAAATGACAGCGTCTAACGATCCATATCGGTTATAAATTTGCATAATCACTTTGTCTACGATCTCTGGATACATATATCAAATTCAAAAGAAATGTTTACTTGATAATATATAAAAGAAAAGTATATTCAAAACTGTCATCATTTATTTCATTAATCAGCCTATCCGAAAACTGAAACTTGAGACTGAAATATCCATTCAGTGTTATTTTCTCGGTTATGTAATAAGGAGAGATTTCAAGAAAGAAAATCGTTTGCCAAGGAAATACCAAGGTGATTGACTTCCTTATTTGTTATGAAATGCGATTTATTGATTCTCATGAAAAAAAAGAAGTAAAGTATTTGAATAAGGAAACTTTCTTTAATTCGGCACCTCTGCATCATTAATCTGATAGTGGTATTAATCCTCATTTCAAGGAAAAATTGATTTAATTCGTTAAGTAACTTATACAACGCTTCGAGAGATGTTTTTTTCCTTATTAATTAATAACCTTTTTTATTTTACATTATCGCATATAAAAATGCAAAAAAGAAGAAAAAAACAACACTTTCGAATTCAAGATGTTTGGCGAATTTTCATGTTTTAGATTTTGTTGAGACCGGATAAAAAATTAATGGATTTATTTTTATAGCTTTATGTAACTTTTAATAACTTTTATATAACTTTTTATTATAACTTTTATATAACTTTCTATTATAACTTTTTATTATAACTTTTATATAACTTTCTATTATAACTTTTTATTATAACTTTTATATAACTTTCTATTATAACTTTTTATTATAACTTTTATATAACTTTCTATTATAACTTTTTATTATAACTTTTATATAACTTTCTATTATAACTTTTTATTTATTTATTTTTATTAACTTTTTTTATTATTCAGTAACTTCTATTTATTTTTTATATAACTTTATGTAACTTTCAAATATTTTTTTATTATTTAATAACTTTTATTTTTTTTATATAACCTTATATAATTTTTAAATATTTTAAATTTTTTTATATTTTTATTAACTTTTGGAAGTATGTCTATCTATGTAACATTAACTCATAACCGGAACAAGTTGGATATAGAATCGGCAACCTTCCTTTCGCAAAGAACGATTTTTATAATTGTATTTACTAAAAGAATATCAACTTCAATTATGGAATGTTTTTGAAAATTGTTTTTGAAACTTGTTTTTAGTAGATAAAATAAATACTTTTTTTTCTAAAATGTATATAATAATATAACGTTTCAATTTAATTATTCATTATCAGTTTTAAATAATAACATAAAGTATAATTATTAAAGTAAAAAAATAAGAGATTTTAAACTTTCTTTCATTTAAATTTCTTTTTCTTCCATCAAACAGCATGTTGGAATTTTAAATGTTTAATTAATAACTGCTTTTGCAATCAGCTTTTGGCAATAAGAACAAATATTCACCTAGAATATTGGTTTTATTTACTTTCAATCTTGAGGGAATTATAACATGATGTTCATGATTCTGAATGTTCAAATGTTCATGATTAAAATTGAAATCGATATCAAAGCCGTGATATTTTAATAGCTTTACATATATTTTCTTCATCCTACTTGAGTCAAGTTTATGAAATTACATTACTATTAAAACTTTATCTGTTTGTTTTATCTATATTCTAACTTTCGTTGTACTGGAACTTAACTTTTTTATTCCTCATATAAACTAAACAAATATTAAATGGAATCTCTATTCCTTAGCTTACAACAATATAAGAAAATCACTCTATTAAATATTTGACGGAACAAATGAATTAGTTTTAATTTCGGTTCAATAATCGAATCTGTTTTTAAAAATAATACAAAAAAAAAATATTTTTAAATGAAAGTTTTGAAAATGTTAAAATGGTTTAAAATTATTTTTACGCTTTAATATTTAAGACAGTTATGGTACGATATTTTCAAAATTCAAGTTCTAGTTTAGAAGTTGAAAAGAAATCATAAATAATTACAGCATCTTTTGCATCCTGTATTGCATGGAATGTGTAATCTATAAAAATATGATAAAGATTTTTAAGCGCTGTTTCTAACCAGACTATGTCGAGAAATCTGGATATCGGATCTCTCTTAATTATTCCATATACTTTTGAAAGCTATTTAGAATTTGACGTTCATAATCCAGCTATATTTTTATAGAACAATTTAAATTAGTTATGTTGCATTATTATTGGATTAATTTTCAATAAGTCATGTTGCATTATTATTGGATTACTTTTCAATAAGTCATGTTGCATTATTATTGGATTATTTTTGAATAAGTCATGTTGCATTATTATTGGATTATTTTTGAATAAGTCATGTTGCATTATTATTGGATTATTTTTGAATAAGTCATGTTCTATTATATTATTATTGGACTTCTTTTAAATATGTTCATGTTGTATTATTATTGGATTATTTTTAAATAAATCATGTATTATTATAAGATTACATTTAAATGAATCATATTATTATAGATCTCTATTAAGATGAATCATGTTATGCTATTCAAACTTTGTTTTTAGTGAATCATGTTATAATTATTCATAACGCTGCTTGGAAATTGCTCCTGTTTCTTAGAGCCCATTCCGAAACATTGAGTCAATAAAGATTCAACATTGTACGATATTGGAGGGTTAATTAAATTTCACGATTATCCAAAACAAGTGTACTAAAAATTGTAACGCATAAAAAAATTCAAGAAATTTTTATGTAATTAAAAGATGTTTAAATTCGGGATAATCCATAAAAGAATTTGTAACTTATATTTTTATTATAACATGTAAAAACAACATTGATTTTAATCAGTAATAGATGTCATCTGGGATTTGTCGGTTGAAACAAAATATTGATTGCATTGTTTAATTGGATGTACCATAGTTAACAGCTGTGTCGAACAAACAATGCACCCTATACTTCGAAAAAATGTCAAAGAAATTCTAATCCCTTTTGATGAATTGTTTAAACGCATTGGAATTTATAAACAGAGGTAATAACTTTAGCTTAAACTATATCCTATAAAAACAAATAAGTATTAAGGTGTAACAGAAACCGAAGTGAAATTTCGATGACATCTGGTGTTTTTGTCAGCAGAGAAAAAATAGGGGGTCACATTCTTTACCGCAGTTTATCACACTTTACCTAACAAACAACGTACCCTATTCCACTTCATTGAACTAACATGGAATTTTCTTGTAAAACCCATTGTGCACAACCAATTTCACTGGCACGCAAATGACACTCTTTAAACATCTAATGAAATTTATTTTCCGCGGTGTTACCCCTCTAAATCACTCGTTTGTTTGTGTTGCAGGAGACCGGCCCAGAGGTTTCATGGAGAACCTGGTAACCACGATCGTCAACAACGTTCAGGTGAGTAGACCGTGACCACGCCGGAATCCGTGTGGGAGTGTTAGCTGACGATGTCTCTCTCGCATCCCAACTGCCCCATATCCCACCACTGCCCCCATTCTGAATGGATTGGCATCTTAATAATCCTTTTACCAAGAGGGCGGTTAATACGCCCTCTTTCTCTGGTAGGGTAGCTTCCGAGATAACCTTATGTAACGTTTTTGTCACATATCCCGTCTGGGAAGGACGTTGACCTGTTGGATTAGGTACGATCGGAAGGGTTTTCTGTAGCAGAAGCATCGACTTTGAGGAGGTTTAATCTGTTCCACGCATCTTTTGTTTGTTTCATGAATCTTTCAACTTTATATTCATGTTATTTTTTATTCATGTTTTCCAACTTTTTCCCCATTTTAAATATATTGGTTACCATTATTTCAGAACGTATAAGTAATCATTCAGGAAATGCATTAGAAAGTAATGTTTATTATTATATATATGGTATGCATTCTTCAAAAATACAATGTTATTCTGAAAAAGTAAAGGGAATGCCATTAAAAAAATCATTCAAAATACGTAATGAAAAATGAAAGCTGTATAAAACAAAATTTATGTCTTTCTTATTAAGGGAACAAAATTTTCATATAAGAAATAAGAAATCATAATTAACCTACTTGTTGCAATATGGTAGGCTTAAATGGTATTTTGAATTACATTTCATTACATTTTTTTTTTTTTTACGCAGTGGCATTTCACATTTTGGCACTTTGTTTTAAACATTCATTTGATGAATTCTTGGCCACTTCCACTAGATTGAGCAATTGAAATTGACAGAAGAGAAATTTCATGGGCAGGAATATCTTCAATTCTAAGCAAGTTCTTAGGGCATAATGTGAATTGTGATCTCTCATATACTTACTCTAAAATTCTTTCAGAAGTTTCAAATAAGTAAAAACCATCCTCTGTCACACTCATAACAACTGTTAATACATTTCTCGAATTATTTCGCCACTTTTCAGCGTCTGTATTACGTCTGTAGCTTAGGCATTCTATAGAATGCCGGATAACATATGTAATGGAGGTCAAAAATCCTCTGGCTTGCGTGATACAGAAGTTTGGAAAGAGAGGAGGAGCCTACTTCAGTGTCGTTCTTATCGTTTGATGACGGTTCAGAAACATGAGGGTCGTTCTGAAATAACCCTCATGTTAATGATTGACCAAGAGATTTTGATGAATCTCGAAATTTCAAAGCTCATTATTATTATTATTATTTTACATTTACAAGAAAAGAAATACATTTTTCTTTCTCTCTATTTGTACAAGTGTTAAATGAAAAACCGGAGGAGCTGAATGAATAATTATTCGATTCGTGGTATTTATACATAATTGTGAAATAGCTTTAAATTTCTGATGAAATTCTTCAATATGTCTACGATATTTGTACTCTGGGGCCGGCGTCCTTGCATAGTGGTAGCGTATCTTCTCCGTGATCTGGGCGTCCCGGGTTCGAATCCCGGTTCGGGCATGGTTGTTCTTCATCTGTGTTCTATCTGTGAGGTGTGTGAATGTGCCCCCCTGTAAAAAGGGTTTGTGCAAGCGAATGTGTGAGTTTCATCTTCATATAAGCTAGAAGTCAGACTTCTGCCCTCGGGTGCTCAGGGGTCTTTACCCTCAGAAGCTACTACACCCCCATTTCGTGGTATCCCACGTCATCATCATCATTTGCACTCTGGTATATTTCCTCTTTGTGTATTTTCTCGTATGCAGTATATACAGAATAGAAATATTTTGCTATCCATTTCTACAAAAGTAAATTCAGTAATATAAACATCTTTTAAAATTTTTCTTTTTGACTAAGTCATTGGTGTAGAAATTATCAACGCTTTCTACCATAATGGAATTTTAACGTAAAAGAATTGGGAGAACTGATTTGTTCATATTATCATGTAATGAAAAGTAAAGGATTATTATTATTTCAAGCAAAATGACTCTCATTGTTGAATATTTCTTTGACGCCATGATTTTTTATTAGCTAGACTTTCAATATAATTTAAATGGGCGTTGTGTTGTAACATAATTTCTTGATGCAGTTTTTAAAATAATGTTCAAAAGATGTCGCTTAAATATTTCCCTTATAGTAGTACTTATTACTTTCTTATACGTGAAATATAGAAAGCATTTTAATCACGAAAAAATAAGAAAATGTTTGACTCTGGCATTTTGATGCATCTTCATATTTTAGACCATCTTGAAACCGAGAAAGTATTTTTAAAGTACGTCTATTCATAAACGAGGTGAACCAAAAACAAATTGAGGAGTTACATATGAAATTCTACATCAATCTATTTAGTAGAGTAGATCCTATAAAAATAAAATAAAACTTTGCCTTCATCAAAAAGATTATTATTTGTCGATATTTCTGTCTATCCGTACTTATGTGACAACATTTTATTTCATAAATACAGCAAGCTAATAGAAGTAAATTTGGTATTCGACACAAAAATTTTAAATGTGTCTTAAAATAAATTACTACTTTGAAAATTTTTCAACGTAGGCATCTATCTACCTTTTTAATGAAAGGCTGATTTTTTTGTGGAAATATTTTATATATTTTTAAAAATTCAAAATTCATAATCTCTGAGTATTTTACTTCATATAAAGCCGTTTCATTTTTTTTTCTGAATTTATTACTAGGTAAGTAAGTGAATTTTATAATCTAGAGTTTAATCTATTTATTCCCTTATGCTATTTTGTCAAATTTTAATTCACAAAACCCCTCACAAATTAAAATTCAATGCATATTATTTTTTTAAAATTCTAGAAAATTTCTCTATATGTTTAATAGTTCCTGAAATATAGAATAACCGACCAATTCATTTAAAAATATTTTACAGTTGCTTTAATGCTTCATGATGAGGAATATTGAAATTTTCATTTCATTTATGAATCGAACCCCATTATTTCTTATTTCAGAAATTTGGTTATGTGGTTATTAAATTATTTGCCAAATTTTGAAGAAATCATTTGATTAAACTTCTAACCTATAATTGGTTTGCTTTATACCTCTTTTTAATATCTTCTCCTATAAATACATAATTCCTTGAATTTTTAAAACACGTTTGGCTTGTAATTGGTATAATTTTATTTTACATTATTTTTTAAAAATTTTACTTAATGCAAAAATACAAAAGTATATTTCAAGCATTTTTATAAATCCACCCTGAATTTAACCGTAAATCTTAAATTTGATCATAGTCATTTAAAGGAATCTAAATTGAGACTTCAATTCTCTTAGCAATATTACAAAGATAACAGCCCTATAAAATAGAACACATAAATTAGAGAGAGAATATTTCCATTAGTTAAACTTATGAATAATATTAAACCACTAATGAATGATAATATTTGATATAAAAATTCGTTAGAATCCATAAGATTCTAGACATACGGACTTATAACTTAATCAAAACAATACAACACAATATTCAAACAGAAAATAATGAACATATAGCAGAGAAAATCGACTATCATTACGCTAATTTATAATTTTTATAGTATAAACTAAAAATAATATTTCAATATCAATCTAGAAAGTATTAACGCTGTATTCTTAGATTACTAGAATTCAAACGCCACATCTAGTATAATTACTTAAAAAGAAAAAGGCAACAACTCGATTCCATGTGGCGGAAATGGGACGGTTATCATTTTCATGCAGCGATACTTAGAAGATACGAGATCATTTCCTTTTCATTTTTTTTTTTCTTATTTCAATGCACACGTGTCAAAATTTTATTTTGTTTACACCACCTTCCATTACTTGGCTTTTCCATCGAGTTAAGGCCATTTGCTAATTTCCTTATTTATGGAACTAACTGTAAAACTAGATTTTATCTCCTAAGTTGTATGCTTGCAGCTTACGAATAAGATCAATTAGAGGAAATCTTTAAAACCAATGATTTGGCGTAAATTAGGATTTGCATTTATCGCCAATAGGCGCATTTTTTTAGCGTTTCTTTTTTAATTCAGTTTGTTTCATTTTGCAATGATGCATTTTTTACTTTCTAG